>NW_026067908.1:3787007-3807824 GCF_014885135.2 Alexandromys fortis
GGGGAAAAGGGGAGTGGGAGAGGATCAACTAAAGTTTCATTTTATTTTTTAAAGATTTATTTTTATTTTATGTATATAGGTGTTTTGTGTGTGTTGTATGTCTGTATACCACATGTGTACAGTGTCTGCCGAAGCCAGAAGGGGGTGTTGGATCCTCTGGAACTGGAGGTACGGATGGTTGTGAGCCACCATGTGGGTGCCAATGCAGAGAAACAAACCCAGGTCCCAGGAAGAGCAACAAGTGCTTTTAACTACTGAGCGATCCTCCAGCCCTATCACCATACATTTTAAACCCTGATCTGCCCGCCCCATCACAGGTAGGAAACACTGAGGCTCCATAAAGAATAGGGATTTGCGCTGGCGCCTGCCCATCTCCTCCTAACGAAGCTATCTAGTGGGTCTAAGGAAAATAAAGCCATAGCAAATTTCAGGTGAGCGAAATAGCATTCTCAGGACAGAGTGTCAAGTCACCATGCCGCATTTACCAGCTGGGCTGTCAAGTCTGCTTATCTGGACACAGTGCGGCTTTCCCAGGAGGGTTTATGAGAACAGAGAGAGGCGAGAGCAGAAAGGAAGGGTTCGGATGGAAGCCCCCTTGAGGGCATCTTCCCAGAGGGGGGGGGGGGCAGGGGTGACAGAGACATTTGATAGAGAAGCAGAAAGTATCTCAGCAGGCAGCTGCCTGAGGCAGATCTGAGCAGACAGGTCGCTGGCTGCACTGCACAGTGGTACCCACAGAACCGCATTTGTACGATAAGCATCGATCAGATCTTCCCTCTTTTGTGACAGCCGCATAAAATGATAAAGCTGGGAAGCTCTCTGTCTCCGTGACGAGCCATACAGATGAAGGCCCGGAAATCATCTGGGAAGCCATACTTGGTCCCAGACTTCTCACAGGGCGTCTCCCCAAAAGGCTGTTATGAAAAACAACCCTTTCAGTCTCATGGGCAGCAAAAAATACACAGCTAAGGAAGACGTTGACTTCGGTTAGGATAGGAGCGAGCAAGAAGGAAAAAGACCGCAGTCCCGCAGGAAGAGATGGACTCTGTAAATGGAGTGCAGGGGCAATGGGTGTGCTTTTCTGATGGAGTCTGAAGACTCATCATGGCTTTAAGTCTGAGGCACCTGGGTTGGGCTCTCGCAGTATATTATGCAACTACAGGCAAATCACACCCTTGGCCTCAGTTTCTGCTTTATAAAATAAGTGAATAAAATGGCTTTTTAGAACTATTTTTTACACTTTAAAGTCAGTACGTGAATGAATGCTTTACAGGATCTGGGAGGATGGATTAGTCAGTCAGTAAAACGCTTGCTCCAGAACCACAAAGACATGAGTTCAATACCCGGGATCCGAGCAAAACTGCTGAACTTGGTGGCTTGTGCTGGGGAGGCAGAGACAGGAAGATTCTCCAGGGCCAGCTGGCCTACCCTTGGAGCTTTATAAACCTCTTAGTTTAAAAAATATTTATTTCGTGTGTATGCATGTAAGTGCACATGTGTCACCGTGCTCCTGTGGAAGAGGTCAGAGGTCAGCTTGCAGGAGCAGGTCCTCTCCTTCCACCACGTGGGTCTCGGGATCAGGCTTAAGTCATGAGCCATGGCAGCAGTGACCTTTACCCCCTGAGAGGGCTTCTTAGCTTTGTGTGTGTGTGTGTGTGTGTGTGTGTGTGCGCGTGCGTGTATTTCCTATCAAGTCATCTTAGTTTGGGGTTCAAAATCAAGCCAATTAGTTTCAGTTTCCTGTTCTATCATTTCTGTATTATTACCCGGATAAGGAAAGTCACATGACTAGCACAGTTAAACAAACTTCATTGGGAAGATTGTAGGTGATGCGGAAGATGCATTTAAGATAGCACACGGAACGCGGGAGAAGCCTGGTGAATGTCACCCTCTGCCCTCCCCACGGAACATTTATTAATGGAGGAAGGAGGCAGCTGGAGGTGATCAGGATAGCTCAGGAGCAACTGGAAGAGAGTAAAGGTGGAAGGGGAGAACTGACCCCGTCAAGTTGTCTTCTGACTGCCTCGTCTTCAGTGTGGCACACTCACTGCCCCCTACACATGTCGTGTACACACACACAGAGACACAAACACACACACAAACACAAAATAATAATAACTTGTACAAATTTGAAAACCTTTTAAAGGGAATTGGGTCTCTGTGTGGATTTTGTTCTATCGTATGCCATCTTCCCCCAAATCACACTTTTACAATTTGCTCTTTCTTTAGACCATTTCCGACTGCCAGCCAGTCACCACCAACGGAGCCCAGGCTCACTGCTTTCCCAGGACTCTTGGAGCCACAGAGACACTCTCGTGTCAGCTATCATTTATTGAAGATGACTAAACACTAAACATTCTGCTAGTGGCTTCAGAAGCATTCTAGCTTCACACAATCAAAACTTGATGCACGTTGCTTTCCTTCCTTCTGACCGGAAGGAGCGAGCCAGGGGTACCATTACAGCCGCATTGCACATAGCATAGTAACAGTGGCTTCTCTGGTACTGTGCATTACAGTCTACAAAACTCTTTTCAACTCACACTCTTCTTGAGTCTTACCTCCACCGCTCACTCACTCACCCAGTCCTCAGTCACCACACACCCACAGCTTCGCCAGGCCCTCCCTGAACTCTGCAGGGATGGAGCAGGGGCCTCGTGAGCACATTCTCCATTGCTGATGGTTCCTTTCCCAATCCTGCACCTTTCCCATGCTGCTCTTCTGGTAGGAGCATGCCTTACTCTAGCGCTAGCTACATCTTTAGCATCCAAGAGACTTCGCTGACCCATCTGCCTACTACGGCTCCTGACTCCCACAGGTGGCCTTTCCCAACTTCCATGGTCTTCCTCTTTTGTTTTTATTTAGTTTTATTTTGTGCAGTGTGTGTGTATTTGTGGTGTGTGTGTGTGTGTGCGGTTTATGGATAGAGGCGCTTTTACCCCTGTGCATGTGTACCACTGCACATGCAGAGGCTAGAGGAGGGCACTGGTATCTTTCTCTATTGTTCTCCACCTTGGTTTTTTTTCTTTTAGACGGACTTAATTTTTTTTATGTGTATGAATGTCTTGCCCATGTGTCTGTATGTGCACCATGCTAGTGCCTGGTGCCTGTTGAGGTCAGAAGAAGGTGTCGGTCAGAGTCCTCTGGGGCTGGAGTTAGGGTGGTTGTGAGCCACATGCTCTTCCTAAGAATGAGCCCTTGTCCTCCACAAGAGCAACAAGTGCTCCTTCCTGATGAGTCATCTTCTCAGTCCTGCCACTTTATTTTTTGAGACAATCAAATTTCAAGCTCCAGGGGTCTTAACGTCTCTGTCTCCGCCCCCACAGCTGGGCTTCCAGGCAGAGCGATCATACCAGGTCCTTACACACTGAGGCTTTCAACTTAAGTCCTCACGCTTGGGTAGCAAGGGCTCTCCTCTTCGGTTCTGAGGCACAGAATGAGTGTGCTCTATCTGCTTGTATGAGGGTATGCACCTGCATGCTCGTGCACGTGCACATGCACACGCGCGCGCGCGCGCATACACACAAACACACACACACACACACACACACACGCTGTTTATAATCTACAGCTTTTCATCTGAATTCTGGGAAGGAGGGATGAGAAGCCCACTCCGCACCTCTGCTGGCTCTAGAGGCTGTCATCCTGCCCTCTCAAAGTCTCTTCTACGCTTAGATGCCAAGATAGAGTTACATGAGGATGAATTTTTCTCTTCACTGTTTTCTTCTTGCCCACGACACCAGTCGGCACTGTAGTCTGGTCCAGCGCCTGCTGTCCTCATGCTGTGAAGAGCCAAGACACAGCCAGTGCCTAGGCTGTACTGAACCTCACAACATTTTCCACCTCACCCACATGTGGCCGCCTCCCTAACCGGACCCATCACCCCCACAACCTGACTCTCCAAGTTCCTTCAAGGTTCCTCTGCTTCCAGCAGCAAGACCCTGCTCCATTGCTGACCAGAACTCAGGTACCCCTCGCTCATAAGCAGGGCCACGACCCTCTCCCCTAACTAGTTCCTGCCACTCCCTCTGAGGGTGGGACAGACCCAGCTGACTTCCCTACCTTTGCCTACATTCAAGCTTGTCCCCTCCAAGCCCCACCTCTATGTCTCCATCCACCGAGACCCCCGACATGGGCTCGATTCTGTACCCTTTCACTCCCAGTTAAACCACACTCACGTCCCGGAAGCCCTAATCCTCCACCTGACCAGACACCCGCTCCTGCCCTGCGCCCCTTCCTTTCAGCCCTTACTCAAGCCCCTCTGGCCCACCCCAGCTCTCCACCTGCACACCCCCATCTCTCTTGCCTTCCCTCCATCCTCTCAGTAACCCTCCACTACCCCCAGCAGCCTGGTACCCTCTCCCGCGGCTAGATGCCTCCAGCCACCCCTCACTGCCTGCAGTTGCTGCTCATCTGCCCCCGAGCCCCAGCGGTCGCTGATCCCCGGCGGACCTGGGATCCCGGGTGCGAGGCCCGCGCTCCTGCTCAGCTGCTGTGCGGGTCCCTGGCGGCCTCCCGCAGCCCCTCTCCGAGTCCCCTAGGCTGCCTTGCACTAGGTTCTCCAGCTGCTCGGAGCCGCGCCCCTTACCTCGGACAGGAGCCGGCTCCCGGACAGTGTAGCTGGACTGTCGCACCTGCTGCTGGCGGTGGGCGCGAGGCGGGCGGGGAGGGTCTGGTTCCCACCTCGGCTACCGAGGGCTTAGGATCTGGCTGGAAATGGGTTGGGTTCCCGCTGGGTCCAGGCCCCGCCCCTGGGCGGAACCCTGTAAGACTTGCCCCGCCCCTCTGTCCCTGGCAGGTGTTGGAAATCTAGGATTTCTTGGGAGCCCCAGACCCTCTTATATCTGGGTGACTATTGCAATCTGCCCTAATTCTCAGCCCACGTTCTGTAGTCTTCACTAACTGGGGGCTTTGGTAATAATGTAGATGACGATGATGTCGGGTTTTGCTATTTCCAAATGCTTTACTCCGTTTTCATAAACACTGAAGGAGGGAGCACGCCTGTCTACAGGTGGGAGCTAAGAAAGGAAGTTGGGTGTCATCCTCTGCCCCACACATCCATCCCTTCATGATCCGTGTCCTCTGAGTCTGCTAATGATACCAGCTGAATATAGCCTGTCCTTCCTCTTCCATTTCCGTTTCTCTGCGATATGGTTCAGGGACTAATGCTTTCCAGTGTCTGCCTCTCCTCTCCACCCCCTAGGGCAGTGGCCTGCGTAACCTTTTGAAATGTCATCGACCTCGTTAAAAGGACTGTCACTGCTTCCCTGTTACCAGCCGTGGGGGCTGCTAACTGGGGTGCTTTATGTTCTTGTCTGAGCCTTCGGATGGCCCACTCTCCCAGGAGTGGTAGGTTCAAGAGGTGTATATAGCACCTCACCTTCAAATCCCAGTACGGACTTCATTTCTCATTTTCCTGAGGTCACTGGATTGACATTTTGGGTCTAGAGTAATTTTCCTTTTCTTTCTTCCTTCTTTTTAAAAATAATTTATTTTTTTTATGGACATTGGTGTTTTGCCTGCATGAATGTCTGTGTGAGGATGTCAGATTCCCTGGAACAGAAGTTACAACTGTGAGCTGCCATGTGGGTGCTGGGAATTGAACCCGGGTCCTCTAGAAGAGCACCCAGTGCTCTTAACCACTGAGCCATCTCTCCAGCCCCTCGTTGTCCTTTTCTTCTCATTTTGTTTTTTGTTTGTTTCCTTTGTTTTTGTTTTTGATTTTGTTTTTTCAAGACAAAATCTCACTCTGTAGACCAGGCTGGCCTCGAACTCAGAGATCCGCCTGCCTCTGCCTCCCGAATGCTGGGATTAAAGATATGCGTCACCATCACCCAGCATTGTTCTTTTCCATAGTCATCCCTACCCCAGATCTTAGAAGTATGAGTCAGGTTACAAAGCCAGATTTTTCTCCGTTCCGTGAAAACTTGTATACGGTGTTTCTCAGCAGCCCAGAGAACAGCCCAGATGTGCCCCTCTGTGCCTCTCCTTCAGACTCACGGTCCTTACCCTGCTTATTAGGATGCCTGCCAGTCCTGCCGGTCCAGTCCCTGCACCCTGTTTGACCTCTAGAACCCCAGTTCTACCCATCACACCTCTGGAGTCCTCAGGTGACCTCTTTGTCTTTACGAAAAGCGTATCCTCCTCGGGGCCACGGCCTCCACAGCAGCCCTCTGCAGGAAGGTAAGTCATCTTCTCTACATTAACTCCAGGAGGTGGGGCAGCATGGCTCCCCTTTGACCCCCAGCCTTATCGTCCTCTACGGTTGGTTCCTCACCACTGACCCCTCATTGCTCCTCGCTCGCTGAAGATCTCAGCCTCTGGCATGGTTTGCACTGGCTGTGGCCCCACCATCCTCCTGGTGGCTTCAGTTACTTATGGGGGGTGTCTTGACCATCCCTCTGCCGCTTCTTCACGCGACTTCACATTGACTCCTACAGTCCCACCTGACCCTCCTAGGCACCTGCATCCTCGATAGCCTCAAAACAGAACACCCTAAGCTGAACTTGCTCCCACAAGGCCTAATTTTATTTTCTCGCTATCCATCTTATCCAGTTTGAAATAACTAGCCATTCTTCACAGGAACAATGAGAGAACATGGAAAACAACCCTTTCAAAGTTGTCAAACAATGTGAGAGCAGATGGCATTGCTTTCATGTAGCCTCAGGTCTGATTGCTCGCTCCTCTCTCCCCTGAAAGGCCATGAAAATGGAGGAGAAAGAGCACAGGCTTGGACCCACACAGACTATGGTTTTCCTTATCTTGATTCTACTCCTTGCTGGCTGAGTGATCTTGGGTCAATTACCTCATTTTTTCTGACACGTGCACCCCTTTCTTATCTTTAGGAAAATCAATACCAAAAACTGCCTCAGGACTGTTGTGGCGATTGTACGAGAAAATGATTCCGAACAGCTCTTGACAGAGTGCCAGGCACACGGCAAGCACTCGATAAATATGAAATGCTGTGGTTATAACAGCAGAAAAATGCCATTTCTAACCACAGCTGCCTTCTTAGAAGCACGAGTCCCAGTGCGTAGAAGATCCTTTTCTTCAATGTCTGTCCTTGACAAATGTAAGTTTAGGAAATTGGGTGACCAAATTGCCGTGTTAAAAAACAAACAGAGCCCGGCGGTGGTGGCACACACCCTTAGTCCCAGCACTCAGGAGGCAGAGGCAAGTGGATCTATGTGAGTTCAAGACCAGTCTGGACTACAAAAGCTAGTTCCAGGACAGGCTCCAAAGCTACAAAGATACCCTGTCTCAAAAACAAAACAAATAAACAAAAAAAAGGAGAAAACAAGAGGAGAAAAGAATTTGGAATTCACACAGCAAAATAAGAGGAAGTGATAGAGGAGGGAGAAGAAAAAGAAAATGAGTAAGGGAGTCGTGCATGGTTTGAGGTGGCTCAGTGGGTGACGCGCTTGCCCAGAGCATGAGGACCAAACTCAGGCAAAGCCAGACACAGTCTGTGATCCCTCTGCTTCTACAGTAAGACAGGAGGTGGAGGCAGGAGAACTCCAGACATGTACAGCCTCAAACAAGAGACCCTGTGTCAAAGCTGGGTGGAAGGAAAGGATTGCCACCTGAGGTTGTCCTCTGACTTCACATGTACCTTAACACGCATGTGTACACACACACACACACACACACACACACTTTTTAAAGTCAGTATAAAGGTAACACAGATCAGAGACAAAAGAAGCCCGCACATCCCTCCATCTCCACCCCTACCCTTCCACAGCCACCCCCGCCCCAGCTCTGTTTGAGGAAGGTCAACAAGTACAGGTGCAGTCCTGGGAGAGATGTAGTTTGTCATGCAGGTGATGGGACACCTCCTGTGACCCTGGAGGCTTTAGGAAAGACCCAGGGATGCTTTCTGAGAAGGGGGATGTGTGGATGCTTAGTGTGGAAGTTGAGCCCTAATTGAAAAAAAGAGAGTGGAGGCAAGGGTAACAATAAGAAGCTCACAGAATTTGCAGAAACCATGTGGGGAAGTTTGAAATTATGAAATTTATAAAATGTGAAAACGAGGTCCAAGCCCATTCACCTAGCTCTTAAGGGAATGAAAAGATGATCCTGGTATTTGGTTGTGTCATTTACGTCCCCAATATTCACTGGAGCTTGACCACCACAGAGAAGAACAAACTAAATCAAATTTTAGATTGTCATTATTTCTAGATCCAAATGCCCAAGAAAAAATGGGAAGAAAGATAAAATTTCACCTTTGGCCTTGAATCAAATTGGCTATCAAAGTCCAGTGGTAGTAGAACACACCTTTAATTGCAGCACTCGGGAGGCAGAGGCAGGCAGATCTCTGTGAGTTTGAGGCCAACCTGGTCTACAAGAGCTAGTTCCAGGGCAGACTCCAAAGCTACAGAGAAACCTTGTCTCGAAAAACCAAAACAACAACAACAAAATTGGCTATCAATTATAATCACGGAAATACATTCATTCTCAATATAACCATGCAAAGTACCTACCTGCTCATACCCTCATTTTTAAGGTACACTTGTTATAGTTATGATTATAATTATACTGGCCTGCCCTGTCACCTGGGTACCCTGTCCCTTTAAGAGACAAGCTCTGCCCACTCCAATCTGGCCAAGGCAAGATGGTCTCCAGGCTCCTTCCCTTCCCTTGGTCTCTGTCTCTGCCCACTCTTCTTCTGCAGAGGCAGCCTCTGCCACCCTCCTCCCCTCCTCTTTCCTCTCTCTCTGTTCCTCTATTCTCTCTTTTTCTCTCTGTTCCTCTCATACCTCCTAACCCTTATACCCACTAAATAGACTCTCCATTTCCTATCTGTTTGTTCCTTACCTGCCATACTTTTTTTCTAAACTTAGAGTACAGGTAAACCCACACTACAAATCACTCCCAGGGAGTCAAACCCCTTTTATAGGCAAGAAATAGATTACACACTTGCTGAATGGAAGAACCAGGTATAGGGTCTTTTAGTCTGTGTCCAGGCTCAGAACATTTTCTGTTAGACTCGTGGCAGTCTTCAGTGGATACCATTAACATTAAGATTTCCACAAACAAAACTGCCTTAGATTTCTTCTAATTGCTAGGACAGAGAAATCGGTGCTCCAGGGTGGCATTGTTTACATGAGACATAAAACTGATGCTTCTCATAAAATGAGAATTGTTCCTCAGAGCAGGCGGCAGCGTAAGTAGCCGCCATTTGGAATAAACGGAGAAGTTACTCCAGCCATAACAAACAGCTCCCGAATTCAATTGCTTGGAACACTGATCATTTATTATTTATCACAATTCTGAGGTTGGCTGGATGGCCCCTTTCCTAGTGTTGTATGTGCTCACTTGTAAGATGCATTCAGTCGGAAAGGCTGGCTGAGGATGCTGGCCGAGGACAGGGCACCACAATTCTCCACGGGGCCTCACACACAGTCATCTGGACCAACCACACAGTAGCCTTGCGATGGCATTCCAAGAGGGTAAAGGTAGAGGACATATCCTAAAGTCGCAGAGGATGGAGACTTGCTTGAGAGATGGCTCAGCAGTGGAGAGCACTGGATGCTCTTCCAGAAGACCCAGATTCAATTCCCAGCAACCACATGACGACTCACCACTGTCTGCTGCGCCAGTTCCTGGGAGTCTGTAACACCCTCACACCAATGCACATAAAATTAGATTTTAAAAATGATTAAAGAATAAAATAAAAAATTTAGTCTCAGATATCTCGTTTGCAGCTATTAGTTAAGACAAGCCCAAGCCCAGTCAGATTCAAGAAGAGGGATAAATAAATTCCACCCGTGATTGGGGTGGAGCCCAAGTCACAGCACATAGGCAGGGGTGCGAACAACTCATGGCCTTCACCACTCAAATCAGAAGAGGAAGCAGATTTAGGTGACCACACAAAAGACGGGTATCTCCAACACCGCCTCCTGTGTTGTTTTCGCTGTGTGCCAGCATCTCCATCTGCAAAATGAATGACCTTGCAGGTGCACTCTCCCTGTTTCCATCTCCTGATGAAGTTGGCATGGTTAAAATGTACACCAAGAGCTGTGCCCCATCACCAGAACATGGCACTGCCACCAGGGATCAAATGAGAGATAAACACAGAAAACGTTTGCCATGTACTTACCGGGAATTCTTCATGCCGTCCCTTCCTTTCGAGTCTGTGGTCAAAGCTTTCTTACTGTCCTCCTCTTGCTAGAGCCGTCAGTATTGCCTATGCCACACCCCACATGGCCCCGGAGGCCTCTTCTTACGTCTTACGTCCGTCTTAGTAACTCCGCTGCTATCCTCCAAATCCCGTCTCTTAAACATGAACACGAGGCTCTTCCACCCTTTGCCTTCTTACCTAGCCACATACCCCTCATGTGTAGACCTGTATCCACATTAAACTATTGGGTGTGCTCTGATTATGACCTGCTCTGTAACATCTCCATGAGTCTACGTAAGTTTTTTCCCTCCCCGGGATGGCATTCACTTGATACAAGTATCTCCTAAACTCCTTGACACAGTTTTAATCCAAGCTATTTCTCATGGATTGATACAGTAAAGGCTTGGTTCCTACAGTGGTGCTATTGGAGGCAGTGAAAGGGTCTTAGGTGGGGTCTCTATTGCTGAAAAAAAACACCATGACCAAAGCAACTTGGGGAGGAAAGGGTTCATTTCGCTTAGACATCTACATCACAGTCCATCACCAAAGGAAGTCTGAGCAAAAGCCATGAAGGAATACTGTTACTTGTACAACCAGGATCACCTGCTTAGGGGTGGCACCACCTACAGTGGGCTGGGCCCTCCCGTGTCAATCATTAATCAAGACAATGCCTGACAGACTTGCCTAGGGGCCAGTCTTATGGCAGCATTTTTTCAGTTGTGAGTCCCTCGTCTCAAATTACTCTAGCTTGTGTCAAGTTGATGTTAAACAAACTAACTTAGGAAGACCAGCCTAGTGGGAAGCCTTAAGATCACTGGGACACCTTCCAATGGTGAGAAAGGGACTCTCGGCCTTTCTTTCCTCTTTAGGGATCTGGCCGTGAGCTAAGCAATTTCATTCTATACTACATACTCTGGCCACAGGACCAAATCTGTCATGGTCTTGACTTCCAACATAAAGCTTTTAGCATTGTAAATTGATATATTTACAAACATTTGATCTATAAGTGGAAAGTTCACTAATACACACTCAGTATGTGTGTGTGGAAGTGAATAACACATGGTTCCTGACCCAAAGGACTTCAGTGTCTGCTCACTGCTCACACAGCACCTCCTGGATTGTCCTAAGAAGAGCGGAGGGATCATCTGCTGAATAAATATGCTCATAAATACTTGCAAGGAGTTTCACACCTGGTATCTCTGACTTCCACGGTAAGCCCATGAAGAGGGGAACAGACCACAGCATCTTAGATGGGCACAAGCAATAACTGGTTCGTGGTCTCTTAGGAAGACCTAGCCGCTGTGAGTGGCACCATTGCCCAGGGATGGAATGCTACACTGCGTGGGTGGAGAAGGCAGGCTGAGCACAAGTGTTTATCACTCTCTGTCCATGGATGTAATGTGAGCGGCTGTTCTAAGCTCCTGCTGCTTTGACCTCCCCTCCATACTGAACTGTGAGGCCGAGATTGACCGTTTGTCCCTTAGGTTGCTTTGGGCAGGGTAATTTGTCACAGAACCAGGAGAAGAAACTAAGGCGTGTTGGGCAAACCTAGCCGTTTTCGCATAGTAGGGTAGGTCAGTAGTGAGGATCCCGAGATCTTAGCCCTGGCCTGTGCTTGACCCTGGGATGTAGACTTGAAATTTAAGGAGCAGTCGGCATTAAGTGCTCAGAAAAGCAGCCCAGATAGATGGACCAGTATGCACAAAGACCCGTGAGGTAGTAAATGGTCTTGAGGGAACCCCAGAGAGCCTTGAGCTTGGAAGCACAAGAGGAACAGGTGGTGAGTGATTCAGGAGAGGTCAGCCAGGCCCTGAGATCAGCACCAAGGGTGATGTACTTGATGACCAGGAAAGTACGGAGCTTTTGTAGGGTTTTATCAGAGGCAGGGTTTGGTAACATTCATTTTTTGAAAGGTCTTAGCCTATATAATAGAGAATGGATTAGATGTTCTAAGATATTTGGGGTAAGGAAAACAGAATAAAAGCTGGCAGAGTCGTTTTTCTCAAAGATAAGGCCTGAGTTCAGAGACACTATGCAATGTAAGGACAAGATCTGGTGACTATTTGATGTAGATGGGAGAAAGGAAATTAAGACAACCTATAGGAAAGGAAGAAAAGTCCCAGGGACAGTGTGGTTCTGTAGAAGAGCGCAGGGTCCCAAGGGAAAAGGCGGTAACTGCCCTGTGATGGTTCTTCACAGCTGCATTAATTGATTTTGCTCAGGTCAACCCCACCATCATTTCAGCCCGAATCCACCACTGTCACCTCCCTTGTCTCTGCCTCTCCCCCCACTCAGGACCTCCTTCATTGCCGCTACCAAGCAGAGAGAATACAACTTATAATAGAGTCTATCACTTAACAAGGAGAGTAGACAGCATTCTGCAATCAAGGTTTTCATTCAGTACTTGCAATTGTATTGAGGAACCAGAGGGCACTCAAGTCAGCCTTTCCCGAGCAAAGCCACAGTCTCGACAAGCTCCCCTCTGAAGATGTGGGAGCTGCCTCGCCTAGGTGGCTGCTTTGCTTTGGGTTAATTGCCATTGTTTAGAAAGTTGTCTTTATTAAAATCTTTCTGACATAGCCATGTCAACCCTCTGTTCCTACTTCTTGGCCATTATATCATCCATCCATCCATCCATCCATCCATCCATTCATTCCACTAAGATTTTATTGATCACTTAGTATTTGCCAATCAGCGTTCTAGGCACAAAGCACATAGACATTACCTAAGAGAAGCTAGACTCCTAGGAGTAAAACAAACATAAATAAACACAATGCATAGGGAATTTTCACATAATAAGAAACACATGTGAGGTCTTAGTCACACAAGATGATAGGGAAGAGAGTTGGGAGGGTAACTCGGTTGGTAGAGTGCTCGCCTAACATGCACAAGGTCCTGAGTTCTGTCCCCAGTACCACATAAGCAGGACATGGGGGTGCACACCTGCCAACCTGCACTACATGAACCCTGTCTGTCGGGGGGAAAGTAAAGGGAAAGAAAATGACTGGCCAAGGGGGCTGTTTTAGAACGATAAGCAGGGAGATCCTCTGTGAGAGAGTGACGGTTGAGACCATACAGGAGAGAAGGGATCAACTCATTTGCAGCTGAGGAAATCAACGTGGAGAGGATAAACGATTCTTCCAGGGTCACCATGGCTAAATGACTGACATTCAAGGGCCCGTCGCCTGCAATGCATACACAGCAGTGACTCTGGACTACAGTCTGTGCTTGGGGTCCTCCGTGTCTGTGAGCCCACCCTGCAGAGTCCTCTGGGGTCCTCTGTGTCTGTGAGCCCACCCTACGGAGTCCTCTCGGGTCCTCCGTGTCCGTGAGCCCACCCTGCAGAGTCCTCTGGGGTCCTCCGTGTCCGTGAGCCCACCCTGCAGAGTCCTCTCGGGTCCTCCGTGTCCGTGAGCCCACCCTGCAGAGTCCTCTGGGGTCCTCCGTGTCTGTGAGCCCGCCCTACGGAGTCCTCTGAGTTCCTCAGTGTCTGTGAGCCCGCCCTACGGAGTCCTCTGGGGTCCTCCGTGTCTGTGAGCCCACTCTGCAGAGTCCTCTGGGGTCCTCCGTGTCTGTGAGCCCGCCCTACAGAGTCCTCTCTCAATCTCATTGGTCATCACCAGCCACTTATCCATGGACCCTCTCTGTCAAATGTCGGACTTGATCTAAAATAAATATAATGAGTAGAATCAGTTCTAAGACCCACAGGTCTGGGTTTAAACCTAACATTTGCTAGTTAATGTTATTGCATTTCTCACCGCAACGTGAGGATCTGAATAGTCTATGGGCTCCTTAAGGGAATTAAGTTCAAAGGTATCACACAAGGAAGTGGTACGTAAAGAGACATTCAGTGACATCAACTACTTAGAGAGATCTCACCTTTAATCCTAGCACCTTGGAAGGCAAAGGGAGAACGAGCTCTATGAGTTGGAGGCCAGGCTGGTCTCTTAATGAATTCCTGGCCAGCCGTGGCTACATAGTGAGACTGTCTCAAAAAAAAAAAAAAAAAAAAAAAAAAAAAAAAAAAAAAAAAAAAAAAAAAAAAAAAAAAAAAAAAAAAAAAAAAATCTAAAAATCAATGACAGCTCTTGTAGCTAAATACACTGTGTTCTGTTCACCAAAGATTTTTTCCTCCAGATATATTTCTATGAAATTGAAGAGCAATTGTTAGTGCTAGTCTATATCAAATAAGTCAGAGCACCTGCTAAGGGTGGCTGATGTGGAGGCGCTGTGGCCCTCGGCAAAGGTTTAATCTCACACTCCCTCTTGTGTCCGAAATGGGAACTGCACTGCCTTTGGGCTGACCAGTAGCCATGGTGCTGAAATAAACCAGGTTATAGAGGCTAGGAGAAGGAAGTAACATTTGTTTGATAAGCACCTAAGGGGTGATTTCTGTATATCATCTTTTGTCACTAATAAATCATTCAACAGAAGCAAAAATCCAAGATTTAGAGTATTAAATGACTTTTCTAAGTATTCATGGATATTAAGAAGACCTAAACATAAGGAAAGCTGGGGGTGGGGGATTGTTCATTGTGCTCTAGGATAAAGGCAAACACTCTTGGTAAGTTTGATCAGGTCCTCTCCCCTCTGAATTTATCACCAACCATCAACTCTCTTGTGCCTTAGTCTCTGCCCACAGGATGGTTTGTCTCCTCAGAAATTGTGGCAGCTCACTGTTTTCACACAGACTTTGTCTCAACCTTAGATGCTATTCTCAGTAGCCTTCATATATCTAGACAGTCACTTCTGACTTCACCGGCCACGTGGTTCTTCTTACTTGGAGAGAATATCGTCACTTTGTCTTCTGTGCTCTTTTGAACCTTAGACTTCCTGCGGGTTCCTGGAGGCTAACTGGTGAAGCGTTCAACCCTAAGAAATTATGTTCACCTAATCTCTCAATAAACAGCAATTAGAATGACAGTGATGGCCGGGCAGTGGTGACACACTCCTTTAATCCCAGCACTTGGGAGGCAGAGGCAGGCGGATTTCTGTGAGTTTGAGGCCAACCCGGTCTACAGAGCGAGTTCCAAGACAGGCTCCAAAACTACACAAAGAAATCCTGTTTCAAAAAAGCCAAAAAAGAAAAAGAAAAGAGAAAAGGGAACAACAGCGATGATCAAGCAGTTCCCACTCCCATCGAGCTAGAGAATTGGGGAAAGTAGTTCAGTTGGTAGCGTGTGTTTGCTCAAAGTTCTGGATCTGAAGCTAGGCCATGGTGGTGCATGCCTTTAATCCCAACTTGGGAGGCAGAGGTAGGCAGATCTCTGAGTTCAAGGCCAAGATCTCTGAGTTCAAGGCCAGCCAGACCCTTTACACAGAGAAGCCCTATATCAGAAAAAAAAAATTTTTTTAAAAAAAGTTTGGGCGGTGGTGGCACACGCCTTTAATCCTAGCACTTGGGAGGCAGAGGCAGGCGGATCTCTGTGAGTTCAAGACCAGCCTGGTCTACAGGTCTACAAGAGTTAGTTCCAGGACAGGCTCCAAAACCACAGAGAAACCCTGTCTCGAAAAACCAAAAAAAAAAAAAAAAAAGTTTGATCCCCAGCACCAGATAAACCTGGTATTGTGGTACTTGTCTTTAATATCAGCACTGGGAACTCTTCAGTGGACTCAATATTGATGAGGAAAGAGGATCAGAAGTTTGAGGTCACCTTCAGCTGTGTAGTAATCTTGAAGTACCACCCTAGACAAAACTCTGCTGGAAGAGAGAGAAAGCAGAGGATACACAAAGAAAGGGCTGTTTTAGTGGCATAGTCACCGAAGATCTCACAACAGTGCAAGATTTTAGGGCTCTGGACTCCAGAAAGAAGTCAAGTGTGGCTGTACTCTGTACCAGGGACCGGTTCTGAGGGACTGAAGTGGAATTCGAGATTCAAGAGAAAGGGGAGACTCTGGGAAATACTGCCCAAGAGCTCTTTACCTCTCTCCTCTGAAGCTTTTGTTCTGAGATAATGCAGGCCTTAAAGCAGGGATGGAGAGGAATTAACAGACATACAGTGTCCATCACCACTCCGGCCAGATGTGCTCGCCAGGGGGCTGATTGCACACCACCCTTGAGCACCTGAGTTGCACGGATGGGGTGATGGGGGGAGTGGACATCTTGCCCCAGCAGACGTTTCTTGTGCAGGCAGAGGAGTTCCTCCCAGGGGGAGTAAACAAGGTTTTATGTGAACTTTGTTCACACAGCAGGACAGCGTAGGAAAGATTAGACTATATGCAGGTTTCATGTCTGGACAGCAATATTAGGAGAACAACATACCATGGAACTGAAGAATTGGGGTCAAATTATGCCACCATTTAAACAATACCATTGACTTTGTACTTAATATTGACAATAACACGGGGAGAAGGTCAATGAAGAGTTCCAAACCAAAGATAAAAGGGGTGGGGAGTTATGTTTTAATGAATGCAAAAAGAGAAAGTGGGAGTACTGACAGTTGTGGTTATACAGGTGTGCGCATTGGGCCACACTGACAGTTGTCGGGGTTATACAGGTGTGCACATTGGGCCACACCGAAACATGAACATTTTAACACATATAACTTGTATCTTCATATATTTGATTTAAACACAGTGATCTCAATTCTCCAAAGTAAAATCTTTCTGAAAGTCCAGGTTGGCTGATAATTTAAAGTAGGGCCCAGCCATGACAAGCTTAATAGAGGCCTGAGTTTCAGATTAGACCATCCAGGAAGGGTCATCCAAGGGGAAAGTACCTAACATTCCGAAGGAAGCACCTAACGTTCCAACCATTGTAGATAGGATCACTGGTGTCCCTTAGTCCAGCACACACACATCCACTTTCACCAGGACAGTCCTAGACAAGTATCAGCCAATCAAGTGTCCTGAATCTTAGAAATCCCTTACCCCAACTTCTGCTATGATAAAATCCCAACCCCAACTGAGCTTTAGACTCTCTGATCATGCCAATGCATTGGACACATGGAGAGTCCAAGTTTGAATTTAAATAAAGACTCTTTGCTTTTACATATGGGACTCAGTCTCCTTGTTGGTTTTGGGGGGAATGTAAGGGCAAATAATTTTAGCCACTTTGCTATGCACAGACTTTCATTTTCAATTTGATCCGCGAGAAAGAACTTCCGCAAGCCATGAGATTAGTTAATAGAGAGAGAGATTTATTCTACAAGGAAATTTAATTGAAACAAAGAAATAGAGTGGGAAGCTCCCAAGAGAGGGGACTTCACCTGGGAATTTACCACTAGGCGTTCTTCATACAGCACCGGAATAACATGGGAATACGCATCACCACTAAACATCACCGACACAGGCTCACCTTCATCTGATTGCATGTCTATCCCGGGTTGAAACAGCAGCAGCTAGAGGCGTTCTGAGGCAAGTTTTTAAGCCTCATGAACAAGGGGGGCTCATTGCCCAGTCATTGGCAATCGTCCAAACACCTGGTCCAGTATGCGCGTCCACTCCCAGACATTGGCCAGACGTCAAGGGTGCGAACCGCATCAACAGGTCTCTATCTTGATTAAAACAAAAAGCACTCCCCGTACTTGATTCTGAGAACTGGCCAGGTTCTCAAAACAGAGAAGAGGGGTCATCTGCAGTTCATGCCTTAGACTGTGCAGAGCCTTAACCCAAGCCTCTCCATGTTAAAATTACCCTCCTCACAGGGACTCCACCATCTGGGCATAGCACTTAACAGTGAGTGCTGCGTTGGCTGACGAGGTAGTGTATAAGGCCTTCCAATAAAGTGATTTGAAACATAGTGCTTGATTAAAATATACTTAAGGCACACGATAGACTGCATTAATTGCATCAAGTCACATTGTGTTGATAAAGACTTCCTTACCACCTTCTAAGGAAGTCGTGTAATGCCAGGAAGTCCATCACGTCTGCCTGCAGAAGAACTGGTGTGGAGGATTTGACGAGCTAAACTGAAGGCATAAATAGGTGGCCAGAAAACAGGTTTCTGAGTTTAAGAATTCAGATGCAGAACGATTTGAGTGACAAGGTGAAACCGGTTGAGGGAGTGACTGAGAGACTTTGGCTTCTTCAAGACCGGGTGTCTAAAACCAAACTGTTTCCATGATAAATCCCCTGAAAGCCAAATTAGGCTCCTCAAAGGCAAGGCAAACATATGAGAAGGACTTGATAAAGTTGGAGGTTCAGTTAATAAGTAATAAGTCTTTGTGGTATACCTGCCAGACATCAAGAAAGGGAGCAATTGTAATCAACAGGGGACAAATTCTTTTGTAAATTAGATACTTTCTTGTGTGATATTTTGGATTAAGAATCCGTGGGAGTGAAACCTTTGCTTTACTGGGCCAATCAATGCTGGTTTGCTGGGCCCACCCCTGGGCAGGTGTTTCTGGGTCCTAGAAGAGGCTACGTAACAAGGAGGGCCCAGAGGGGGATAGGAAGGCATGGATTCCCTGGGAAGGGAAAATAGAAGAGATCTCCCGGGTACCCTGGGAGCTGGTGGGAATGAGAACATGAGGGGTCGGATTGTGGGGATGGATGGAGGGGGAGAGTAATAAAAAAGTTGCCTTGATGTGGGGTGCATTTTGGGATCGAGTAGAAACCTGATGCAAGGGAAACTCCCACAAATCTACAGGGATGACCCCAGCTGAGACTCCTAGCAATAGTGCAGCTAGCCTGAAGTGGCCCTCTCCTGTGATCAGATTGTGACTACCCCATTGTCATCAGAGCCTTCATCCAGTGACTGATGGAAGCAGATGCAGAGATCCACAGCCAAGCACTGGGCCACACTCGGGAATCCTACATCCTATAACCCTGACAACTGTCAGTGTGAACCAATGTGCACACCTGTATAACCACAACTGTCAGTGTGGCCCAATGTGCACACCTGTATAACCACAACTATCAGTGTGGCCCAATGTGCACACCTGTATAACCACAACTGTCAGTGTGAACCAAAGTGCACAACATCTACATAACTACAACTGTCAGTGTGGCCCAATGTGCACACTTCTATAACCACAACTACTGAAGTTCCTAGGAAAAAGCCACACCTGTGTTAAAGGCTCTGCAAGGATGACTGATGAGTGCTTCAAGATTGAGAGCTGGAATAATTCAGCCAAATTATCTCCTTTCTTTATTCTGAGTAGCCATTCATTGGCCCACTTTTGTGTCTGACCTGAAATCTTGAGGATTATCTTTTGGAATGTATTGTCCTAACAGATCACTAGCTTCTGCTGACTCTAAAGCTAAGAATGAGCTGGGCGGTGATGGTACACACCTTTAGTCCCAGCACTTGAGAGGCAGAGGCAGGTGGATCTCTATGAGTTCGAGGCCAGTCTGGTCTGCAAAGCAAATTCTAGGACAGCCAAGGCTACAGAGAGAAACTCTGTCTTGAAAAAAAAAAACCTAAAAACTAAAAACTTAAAAAGAAAAATAAAAAACTAAGAATGTCATCAGAGGAGTTGGAGAGATGGCTCAGTGGTTAAGAGCACTGGCTACTCTTCCAGACGTCTTGAGTTCAATTCCCAGAACTACATGATGGCTCACAACCATCTGTAATGGAGTCTCATGCCCTCTTCTGATGAGCAGGTGTTCATGCAGATACAATACTCATATACATAAAATAAATAACTCTAAACAATATCTGAGACCCACAGCATAGATCTTCCCACTTTGTTGTAACCCACTTGTTTGACGTCCCTATGCAACAGAATTTTATTTGTTTTGAGATAAGGCTTTACATCATCCAAGTCTGGAACTTCTGATGTTTCTTCCTGCTCCATCCAGCTCCTAAGTGTTGGGATTACAGTGTGTCTACCATGCCTAATTTATGTGTTACTGGGGATGGAACCCCAGCAAGCAGTCTACCAACTGAACTACATCCCCCTCCCTCACCAATGTGTTTTGAAAATGCCCTGATTTATGACTTTCTTTTGTTCTATAATTATGAAAAACCTCACAAAACTCCTTCTGTATCAGAACATGCTATTTGGGGCAACTTGAATCCATGTTTCCAGGCTGCAGTCGTTCATATTTGTCTCAAAGAACCACCACCCCTCATTTCCTTTCAGGCAAGAACTACGGTTTGTTGACACAATCAACACGTCTTTTTTACTTATTTATTTTGGTTTTTCTAGACAAGGATTCTCTGTGTAGCCCTGGCTGTTCTGGAACTTGCTCTGAAGGCCAGGCTGGCCTTGAACCCAGAGATCCGCCTGCCCCCGCCTCCCTAGTGCTGGGATTAAAGCTGTGTTCCACCACGCCCAGCTTCACGTAGCCTTTTCTACCAGCACACAGTTCCTGCTCACGGCTTTTTCCGTCAAACCCAAAGCCAGGTAACCGCTGATCTGCTTCTCAGTGCAGAGAATTCTAAATGTTCTAAAGTTTCACACCAAAGTCTGGCTTGAGTTTGTCTTCTGACTCTGCATATTTTGAAGATTCATTCATGCTGTTGCAAAAATTAGCAGTTTCTTCTTTTTTGCTGTGTATGAATATACCACAATTTCTCCATTTGTTTGTTGATATTTCATTTCAGCTTCTTAGGATCATAAATGTCCTTATTTTTACAAGACTATCTATATGCATCTATGTTTCAAATAATCTATATGGCTGAAGAGTTAACATGTCTATGCTCACATAATAACTGTATATTTAGCAGGGGGTGTGACTCAGAGTTAGAGTCATGCGCGGCATGTTTGAAGCATATGGTTCAATCTCCAGCATCAGAACCATGAAAACACTGC
>NW_026067908.1:3809839-3979501 GCF_014885135.2 Alexandromys fortis
TGATGTTATACTAAAAGCACCTTTTTTTTTTTTTTTTTTTTTTTTTTGGTTTTCCGAGACAGGGTTTCTCTGTGGCTTTGGAGCCTGTCCTGGAACTAGCTCTGTAGACCAGGCTGGTCTCGAACTCCCTGCCTCTGCCTCCCGAGTGCTGGGATTAAAGGCGTGCGCCACCATCGCCCGGCTTTTAAAAGCACCGTTTAACTCAGACAAAAGGTTAACAATTAAAACCCGGTCCTGTTCTGACGACCGTGTGTGGGAGCAGGGCCTGCGTAGGCAGCCTCCCTTTGCTCCCCAGTACTGGTCAGTTTTGAGTTCACTGCGTTTTCAAACAAGCTAACAGTACTAGTGTTGGCTTTTCTGAAGGAAAAAGACTTTGTGAGCTTAAAACCAAGGCTTGGTCATGAGGATGCTCAGTAGGTTAGTTCCAACTGCTAGCGCTGCTGCCGGGTTCCACCTTTAGAGAGGACTCTGGGATAACCTAGTATTCCCCTCCAACAGCTTCGGTCTTTGAAGGGGTGGGGAGTTAAGCTTGTCATTTATTTATTCCCTATTTCCGTTAACTCATTAACCATTCAGCAGCTGTTGGGGAGGAGGCTACATTCCAATCCCCGGATCATTTAGCAAACGTGTTCCCCACCTGGTGCTCTCCACTCCCTTTGGAAGGAGCCTTTTCTCTCCACCCTCCTGGAGCCCCAGGCTCTGATGAAGCTCATCTGATAAAGGGGGGCAGAGGCTGTCTCCCTCACCCTTCTCTTTCCTGGGCTGTACCCTAAGTGTGCCGGTGACACCCAAGGACACGTTTGTACTTGCTGCTTTGGGGTGGGAGGGGATTTCTAACTTCTTTCATTGATAAATGAAGACACATCACACCCTTTGAAATACACCAAATGGATTGTTTGTAACTTTTTATTTTATTCACCTATTTATGGTACACCCTGGCCAAAGTCTCCCCCCACTCCCGCTCCCATCTCCCAGCCCCCCTCCAGGAAAGGGCCGATCTCCCATGAGTATCAATAAAACACGGCATATCAAGTTGCAGTAACACTAAGCACCTCCTTGTGTTTTATGGCTGGGCAAGGGGAGCCAGTATGTGTAGGGTCCCAAGAGCCAGTAAGAGTCAGAGAAAGCCCCTTTCCGCTGTTAGGAGTCCCATGAGAGGAGCAAGCTACACAACTGTAACATATCTGTGTAGTGCCTCGGTCAGTCCTGTGTAAGCTCCCTGGTGTAACTTTGTTTTTTATCTCATTTTTAATTGTGTGTGTGTGTGTGTTCATGAGTTCAGATGCCTGCAGGGCAAAGGCATCATCAGGTCCCCTGGTTATGAGCCCCTTGACTGACTGCTGAAAACTACCCTTGGGTTCTCTGGAAGAGCAGCAGCAAGCACTCTTAGCCACTGGGTTTGTAGCTTTTTCTCTCTCCAGCAGCCATGGTGTTTGTTATATATCAGCACAGATCTATAACTCAGTAGTATGTGGCGCTTGTTCCGAGGACCCCGCTGAAGACCTGGCAGACAGAGGGATGCTGAGAGCTGCTTTCCTAGTGCTTTCTCTTCCAGGAATGCAGGTTATGGAGGTCCAGGCCTGCTCTACTGAAGCTGGGGCTATGAGAGGTCATGAGAGGCCAAAGAACCTCCCACCACGTGGAGCCTGGAGATGGAATTAATGAAACCACCCACCTGCCCTCCTTTTTTGTAATCCATCTACTACTCACTGATAGGCATGTTGCTTCCACTTTCAGGCTACTGTGAATATCCGCTCGAGATTCTATTTTTAAATCTTTTTGTTACATTCCCTTAAGTGGAATTGCTGGCTCATGAGGTAATTCCACAATTAAATTTTTGGGGAGATAATTTTTCAGAACATAAAGGTATAGAAATGGACTCACTAAAAACTTTCCGTGCCCGTGTATCCCTTGTCCTACCATGGCCCAGACTGAAACCAACTGTTTCAAGAAGTCACCTAAGGATGGAGAGGTGCCATGGTGGAGACCAGGAGTTTGTGACCAGATGCTGGCAGTTAGAATCCGGTGTTTTGTGGTCCGGGACCGGAGGACTAACCACTCCATCTTCTGACATGCCCTTTTCTATAAACAAGGCTGCTTGCTGGTGTTTATAAAGAGAACGGACAAAAAGGACCTACCTGCTAGGCATGGTAGGGCATACCTTTAATCACAGCACTTGGGAGGCAGAGATGGATTTCTATGAGTTCTGGGCCAGCCTGGTCCACACGGAAGTTTCAGAGCAGCCAGGTGATAAGAAGAAAGGGCTGGAGAAGAGGCTTGATGGTTGAGAGCACTTGCTCTTCCAGAGGACCAGAGTTCAGTTCCCAGCAGCCATGTCTGGAGGCTCCTGACTGCCTGTAACTCTAGCTCCTAGAGATCCGACGCTCTCCTCTGCCTCCATAAGCACTGCACACACGAGGCACACATGTGCACAGATGCACACATATACAGGAAAATAAAAAGTATTCTGTAGAACAAAGGTTACAATAGCACCTTTCCCAGGGATACCAGGAGCAAGCAGTAAACAAGTAGGAGATGTCTGGCAGTCCAAAGGCCTTAGCATCTTAAAGGGAGTAACATGATCGGAAAGGTAGGAAAGGTTTAAGCAGGGGAGTGACACGGACTAGTGCTCTGAAAAGATGAGTCTGGAAAAGGGAAGAAAGACGACTACATCACAGGCCAAGGAGTCAAGCTACAGGGCTGTCACAATGAAAGACCCGGATAAATCCAGACCCCTCCAGCAGGAAAAATAGAGCCAAAAATCTAACAGGAAGAGAAGAGCCAAAAATCTAGGTTAGCTGGTTCAGTGACTTTGTTTCAGGAATCAGCTGAAGATAAAGTTAGATTACAATCTTGAGAATAATCTTGAGAAACAGGGAGTTACCCCCTTGTGATTATCACTGGTATTTTTGGAATTTTCCAATGACATCCCCCTCCCTACCCCCTTTGGATTTACTGGGTTGTGGTTTCTTCCTTTAAATACCCCTTCTCCCAGCTACTCGGGGTCCAACTCTCTACACCTGAGTGGGAAGTGAGTTTCAGCCCCAGTGCACTGGTTCCTGTCTTTTCAATAAACCTCGTGTGATTGCAGCAAGGACGGTCTCTTGTGAGTTCCTGGGGGGACGTGTTATCCCAAGACTTGAGTGAGAGTCTCCCCGCTCTGGAGGTCTTTCAACAATAAACACAGGAAAGAAGTAGCCTATGATACGCTCAAAGTGATAGGAAGGCAGAGGGAATTGGGCTTTAGAAGTACAGAGATGCTCTCACCTGTATTCCAAGAGCTCAGAAGGCTGGTATGGGAGAATCACTTGAATCCAAGAGTGTGAGGACACAGGGACAGCCTAAGATTCTGCCTTAATAACAACAAAGGAGACGCCCGGGTGCTCACCTAGAGCCAGTTTTCTTCCTCATCCTCTGCGCTACCTCTAGCCCTTCTTCCCTTCTAATAACGAAAGGCCGCCACAGCATCTTTCTGTTTAAAGTTTTATTAAAGCTTAGTGAAATAATTAATATCTTATCTTTTCTTTTTGTTTTAACCCCAGTACAAAAATACAGTTGATGAATTGACAAAATGGCTCCACTCAGGGCTTGAAGGTTTGGGTTTCTCTAACAGCAACGGGGAAAGCATGCTTCCAGCTGGGGCTGAGTCCCAGCACACGGCCGATCGTGACACACATTCGTGCGAGCAGGGAGGCCTGCACAGAGAAGGAAGGCCACAGGAGTTGAGGAAGAAGCCCAGGATGATCACCAAGAGAAAAGGAGAATGACGTCTTAAAAAACACTATAGAAAAGCTACTTCCCATCTCCGTGCACTTCAGCATGAGCACAGCAGGAGGGAACGGGCGAGGAGGCAAATACTGACGTGGAGCAAATCTCCAAGTGGCTCAAGTTTTGTACCAGTTTCATCCTTTACATTCAAAGGAATGGCTATTTAGGAGAGAGGGAGCAGAAGACATGGCCATGCTGCTGGACGCACGGACCCGCTTCAGCAGCAAGCCTCTTCCACAGTGAGAGCTCCTGCCAGTGTAGGTAGAAGCTCGGTTTCCTGGTGGTTCAACTGTTCTGGGTGATTCCTCAGGATTCCTGCTGCTTTTCTTCCAGAACACTCCTTCATGTCACAGCTCATCTTGAAGGTGTTTCTCTCTGAAGGCGTCACCTGTCAGCCTCTCCTGAGCTTCCTTCATGCCCTGAACAACTGGAAGAGAGGTAAGGGACAGGGTGAGTATGGGCCGTCGTTAGTACCTGACATGGCACAACAGACTTCAAATGTTTTCGAAGAGATCTGAGAAGAGCCTAAGACCTGGACTCGAGATCTGCTTCTGGATTTCAGCCCTATCATGTCTTTCTTTTCCCTTCCTGTTTACAAAGTGAGAGAATGCTGACATCTGACTGTTGCGGAAATTAAGCAATACAAGTGTTTCATAAACTAGTAAGATCTATAGACATGCTAGTCATTACTTTGGTTAGCCTTCTAGCATTCTGTTGACCCCTTCGTGACTGCACATGCTCACGTGACACTCAGGGAAGAGGGAACACCCTCCTGCTGCCCTGCCCCACCACCCAACGCCTTTGGAATGACTGCTGCATTCACCTCATTCCCTGGAGAGAGATGAGGTGTGAGTAAACACGCACGCATGTGCACACCATGAGAGGAAACGATCTTAGGATCTTTACTGAAGGGCTTGTCATTTTTACTATTAACCAACTACAATGGAAGAAGCCAGGTTTGTAGGGGAAGAAAGGAAAGACAGAGGCGGACAACGTGCCTTGTGCATCTCTGGAATCCCTCCTAAGCACTCATTTGCACTTCCAGGAGGGCAGTGACGTCAGTGCCCTTGAGTGGCAGCTCTAAAATGGCAAGGGAGGAGCTGGGCTGAGCCAGTCTGTCTTGGGACTCTTGGAAACCCATATATGCTCATTAAAGTAGCTAATATAGTTAGCTTTTCCCTTTATGTGTTACTTATGCTTTTGGTATAGCCAGGTTTGAATGTTTCCAGTCTCATGCCAACTCAGCTGTGAGGACTCCAGGAAAAGCCTTGTGCTTGCTTACCTTTGGACTGTGTTAGTGTGGAGAAGACAAAAGCAATTGCATAGTCTAAACAGGAGGTGAATCTTGAGAGACACGAGTTTAGGACTCAAAGCCCCACTGCCCTTCTCTGTGTGGAAAGTCTGCATCTAACGCCATTTCCAGGTTCCTGCACTGTTAAGGTGGGTGCATCCTCCTTACCCACAGGACAACGCTCTGTCTTTTCCCTTTTCCACTCTAGGAATAAGAGTTCCAAGGACAAATACGATGTGATCAGTGACTTGGTAGTCTAACAATAGGTGATACCATGGCAACTTAGCCAGGAACTACCCTTTAAAGGTGGTGGTGGGAGAGGGAACACAGTGACAACACAGGACATCAATTCCAACCCTAGAATGACAGTGCTCCAGAACCAAGAGACCAAAAAGAGAGGCAGACGCGTCAGCCTTCCTTCGCTCTGTGCTAATGCCCTAATGCTATTCCCTCTGCCTGTTATATGCTGACTACAAATCACTCTTTGCACGCAAGCTACCTATTTCTAGCAAGTCATACTCCATTCACGTTCATCTTCATGGTGTGAATAGTCTTTGTGTCTTTCTAGGGACACATTATACATTTTTTATTTTGAGCATGTGTGTAATAGCACTAATATACAACAGCACCTGTGGAAAGATCAGTGGACAACTAGCAAGAGTCAGTTCTCTCCTTTGAACTTAGGTCGTCCAGTCTGGCAGCAGGTGCCTTTACCCACCGAGCCATCTTGCCAGAGCCAGACAAATTCGTATATTGTCTGTCCATTTTGTTTAATATCTATGAAACTGCTTTGACTTGTATTCCTTATCCTTTAGATTCTTACAAGAACAGTACAGGCACAATGGAAAACCAAAACAAACCAAATCCAGCTCTGACTTATTAACCGAGGCCAGGAGCCAGTAAGGACCTCTATAAGCTTTGGTCCGTCAGCTTTTAGCCAGTCATTAGCTCTCCCACTGGAGTCTAAGCAGCTGGGGAAAGGCTCGGTTTTATCTTTCAGTTGTATCTGCTATAGAATCTCGCCAAAAGCTAGTCCTGTGGGAGATGGTTAGCCGACAGGCTTACGGAGATGGACTCCTGTCCCAGACCTTGCCTGGGCTCAACCATTCTGCCTCCCACCCCTCAGAACCGCACCTTGCTCGGCACTGGCGTAGAAATATTTGTAGCTGGGGTTTCCGCCCTCATTGATGATCTCAGGACGCACCTTGCCACTGGGATCTGTCGAAGACAAATGGGGAGAGAGTTGCAGTAATTCCAACACCTTTTGGTACACTAGGCCCTCAGGAGACAAGACCCAGCTCTGCAGTTCATTATGTCACCACCCTCCTTTGGAATTTCATGCTATAATCGTAAAAAAAAAAAAAAAAAAAATCGATGTGCCTCTTTGAACATAGCTAACCATTTCCATCCTGTACCTTGGCAAATGCTATTCCCTTCCTGGAGTGTTCTTTTTGCTTGATAAAGACAGAATTATACATTTCTTTTTTTTTCATTTTTTCCTTTTTTTTTTTTTAAAGAAAGCAGACCATCCTTTTTCATTGTACATACCAATCTAAGTCTCCACTCCCTTCCCTCCTCCCATTCCTTTCACCTACCTCCCCACCCCCCCAAGAATTATACATTTCTTTATTTATATCATTCATTAAATCTGGCAAAAAAAATTTCGGTATATCAATTTTTGGATTTTTTTTTGAGATGGGGTTTAATGTATTCTGAGATGGCCTTAAACTTCCTATGGTTTTTTTGGTTTGTTTTTGTTCCTTTGAGACAGGATTTCTCTGTGTGTAACCCTGATTGTCCTGGAACTTAGACCAGGTTGGCCTCAAACTCACAGAGATTTCCCTGCTTCTGTCTCTCAGGGCTAGGACTAAAAGCCTGCACCACCACCACCTAGCTCAAATTTCCAGTGGAGGCTAGCCTTGAATTCCTGACCCTCCAGTCTCTGCCTTCCAGAGCTGGGACCACAGCTGTGCGCTACTAGCTACTACTGTAGAAAGGTGGAAAGACAAAGCTGGGTGTAGTAGTGCACACCTGTCCCAGCACCTGGGAGACAGAAGTAGAATTAGGTGTGGCTGAGTTCCAGGCCAGACTGGCCTACCATGCAAGTTCCAGGACAGTGAAGGCTGTTACACAGAGAAACCCTGTCTTTAAAAAACAAAACAAACAAAAATGTTGAAAGACACCTGCCCGGTAGTGCTATTCCACTGGCTGCTGCACACAGACCCAGGGGTGGAAACTATCTATCCTAGCAGTGCCTTTGATATGGGGCGATGTCCTAATGACTATGAATGACTTGGTGGAGGTCATACTCTTTGTGCTTCCCTATAAAAGCAGTTATCTAGGGGAAAAGTTTATTCATTCTTATTCATATTCTTCCCACCACCACTACCTCAAGATCTCTCTGTAGCCTTGAACAGCCTCAAACACATCATCCTCCAAAGTAGGCATGCAGCACCTTGCCCTGCCCCAGGTCCCTTATTCTTGGACACTCTGGTTGGTCATCAGTGTAATTCCAATGATTAACATTTCTCTCTATCAACTTCTTATCCTGGGTCACCCAAGAAGTTCGTTTGCCTTACCCAAGAAAAGGATGCGTGGAATATAACCCCCATCAGGGCTGAAATCTTCATCCTTGGGTTCCTCTTCATCCTGTTAAGATTAAATAATCGTTAGATGAGAACATATTCTTCCTCTCCTTAAAGCCTTCCAGAGGATTCCAGGCTTGCTCAGGCCAGGGGGCTCTATGTGACCCGCCCATGTCCCCCTTGAACTTCTTCTATTCTTTTTCTTTATGGTTTTTCAACAGGGTTTCTCTGTATAATAGTCCTGGCTGTCCTGGAACTTGCTTTGTAGACCAGGCTGGCCTCGAACTCACTGAGACCCGCCTGCCTCTGCCTCCCAGGTGCTGAGATTAAAAGTGTGCGCCACCACCAACTGGTTCCCCTAGAATTTCTTAAACTTCACGTTCTACCTTGTTCAGGCATCTTTAGCCACATTAATCTACTTATTACCGTCACTCAACAAACCCGACACACTCATAACTTGGGGTTCTGGACTCGCTCTGCCTGGGCACACTTCCCCACCGTCCACCAGGCTCATCCCTTTTCTGCTTCTCAGTTTTGGTCAAATATAATTTTCTTTCCTAGATGCCTATTTTAAATTGTTAATAATCTTATCTCTTTTGCCCTTAGCTTTCGGCTATAGCTTTAAACAGCATCTGATGTATTTTACTTTGCTTGTTTTCCTGTGCTAGAATGTTACTCCGGGGAGGGAACTCTTTTGTTCTCCGTGCACTCTCAGTCCGCTATCACTGACTCGCACACAGAACTTCCTGAATGAGTGGATAATGTGGCACCGTGACTGCATTTCCTGAAGCTGGGAATTCACTGGAGACCTCTTGTCCTCTTTGAGTGAGAAAACCCAGTTTACCCCAGAAAGTAAGGAGATAGTGTTCAAGGGAAATAAACAGCAAGGTTCCCATTACAGGGATTAAACAGGGTCATTTATGGGGGCTGGAGCACTGGCTGCTCTTCCAGAGGACCCAGCACCCACATGGCAGCTCACACTTGTCTGCAACTCCAGTTCCAGGGCCTCTGACACCCTCACACAGACATACATGAGAGAAAAAAAAAAAAAATGAACACAAAATAAAAATAAATTGTATATTTAAAAAACATAGCATTTATTTAAACTGCTTTAATTAGCAGTGGGCTATCCATTAACTACATGCTTGATGCTTCAATGTTGCCTCTTTACATGTTCAGAAGATTGCTGGACCTATGTTTAAGCAAACAATCTCTTTAAAGAAACTCACGTCTGGAAGCATCATGATAAAGTGCTACATGGTGCCACACTTGAAGAGTATGGCCAGAAGGGAGCACACCTTGCTCACAGTATTTTCTCGTGTATTAGGCTCTTAGGAGTTTGACAAAATCACACACTTGATTTCAGGCCTTTCTATGAGATGGGAACAATAGCAATGACCTAAACAATCCCTTCTAGGTTTTGGGGATTTTTTTTTTGATGTTGTTGTTTTTGTTTTATTTATTTGTTTGTTTTTCAAGACAGGGTTTCTCTGTGTAGTTTTGGAGCCTGTTCTGGAACTAGCTCTCATAGACCAGGCTCACCTCGAACTCACAGAGATCTGCCTGCCTCTGCCTCTGCCTCCCGAATGCTGGGATTAACGGTGTGCACCATCACTGCCCCACCTCTAAACAATCCCTTCTAAGCCTAAGACTTTATAGTCTAAGATTCAGGACCACAAGACCTGAATTCTGTATCAGGTACGTTTGCCTCCATGAGGAAACGGGAAGGTTGCACAGGAAAGGCTAACTCAGCCAAGCAGGTAGTAGGTGCTCAGCTGAGTCACAATTTTCAGAAGTTGTAGTCTCTCAAATGACCATCTATAGAAGAGCTATATGAAAATTTAAAATCTATCACAGTCAAACGCTAAGGATGAAAAGACTCCAAATTTTAGGAACTTATTCAAATTCTCCATTCCTGCCTCCTCTCTGAATGCTGGATGGCTTATCTAATACATCTTTCATGTAAGCCTTAGTAGTCAAGAGAAAAACAACAGTTCTACCCAGATCACATTATACCTAATCTAAAACAATACCTTAAGATCACAGGGAACGTGGGGAGGGGAAACTCTTGAAGTCTTACCTCCAGATTTACCATAACAAAGTTATGGGACAGTTCTGAAATTTCTGTAGATTCTGCAAATTTGGGTTTTAAAGCTAGGGAGAAAAAAATGAAAAGATTTCACAATGAAGGAGACATTATTATACCCAAACACTAATAAGTATAAACATCACTAATTCCCATTGATAGGTCAGGTATTCACTAACCTAACTCATATAACTAAAACTTTTAAATCTAAAAACAAAATAAATAGATAGATAGATGATAGATAGATAGATAGATAGATAGATAGATAGATAGATAGATAGATAAATCTAAAAACCTAGCATTGAGGGATGGGAGATGGCCTAGTCTGTAAAGCGCTGCATTTAAGCCCTGAGGGCCTAAGTTCAATTCCCCGCACTCACGAACAGCACTGCACAGTAGCATGCACTTGAAGTTGCAGCCTCCAGGAGGCAGCAATAAGTGGATCTCTGGGACTGGCTGAGCCAGCATCACCTAATCTGGTAGCTCCAGATTCCCTTGAGAGACCTCGCCTCAAAAAAACAAAGTTGGGACTAGCAATAAGGCCCAGCTGTGCAAGCCTGGTAACCTGACTTTGATCCCCAGAATCTATGAAAAGGTAGAAGGAGAAAACCGAACATCAGAGTTGTCTTCTGGCATTCACCCACACACGACGTGAGCACATACACAATAATAAATAAAATGAAATTGTAAACATGGAAACCAGTTGGAAAAAAATTCAAAGCTGATCTCCAGTCTCCACATGCACACAAATAAATGTACATGTCTCAACATGCACAAACACAATTAAAACAAAAAACAATTAAAATTAAAAACAAACAATATAAACAAAAACCCCAGAATGCACAATAATTGTAGACCAGCTACTGGGGAGATGGAGGCAGAAGGGTAACTTGAACTACTTGAGTTTAAGACCAACCTGTGTAACATAGCAAGACCTGTTTCAAAAAAAGATAAAAAGAAAAAGAAAAAAGCCGGGCATAATGGCTTTATTTTCAGAGTTCTGGACTCAGAGATAGGTGGATTTCTCTGAGTTCCAGGCCACCCTTTTCTACAGAGCAAGTTCCAGGCCAGCCATGACCACCCAATGAGACATGTCTCAAACAACACTAATTAGTAATAAAAACAATTTTAAAAAAATGCAATCATAAAACAAGAACTGGGCACCTAGATGCTCACCCTGCTTCTAGCACTTGCACTGTGATGTGACCCCAACTGGGAACTCTCATTTATGAGATGAGAACAATGGGGGGTTGGGAATGGCAGCACAAGTCTTTAATCAAGGACACAACAGAAGGATCTGTCAGGCTGAGGACAGCCTGGTCTACGTAGCAAGTTCTGGTATAGCCAGGGCTAAACAGTGAGACCCTGTCTCAGCAAAAAAAAAAAAAAACTTATGAGCTGAAGAGATGTCTCAGTGGGTACGGATGCCCACTGCACTCCTGATGACCTAAGTCCAATCCCTGTAGCCCACATGGCAGAAGAATGGACTCCCACAGTTGTACTCTGACAGCCACACTGTAAATATGTGTATATATAAATTATATATTATATAAATATATGTATGTGTGTATGTGTATGTATGTATGTGCCATATAGCACACATGGAGGTCAGAAGACAACTATGTAGAGTCGGTTCCATCTTTACATGGGTTCCAGGAATCAAACCCATGATGCCAGACTTGTGCAGCAAGTGTCTTTACTTAATAAGCCATCTCACGGCTCCCACAGTTTACTTTTTAGTTATATTTCAATTTAATTTCTATTGAAAAAGGAACCATAATGTTAGTAGCTGCTGGGGGGGCGGGGCATTGACCCTCACACTGAGACCTAGGCTATCCCGGACCTCACTGGAGTTCTCAGGTTGGAATAAGGAGGCCAACACCACCTCTAAGTTTTTATATTTTGTTTTTGTTGTTGTTATGGGTCTCTTGGGCTGGGAGTGGAGCTCAGTTAGTAAAGTGCTTGTTCAGTATGCACAGTACCCTGGCAGAAGATCTAGAGTAGCCTGGGCTACACGAGACCCTGTCTCAAAACAAAACAAAACAAAACAAAACACCCATACAATAAATACAAATAAAATGCTGGGACAGAGCGATGGTTAGTGGTTAAGAACCCTCACTGCTCTTGCAGAGACCCGAGTTTGATTCCCAGGATCCACAGGGTGGTTCAGTTCCTGGGAATCTACTCTCTTGTGTTCTCTGAAGGCACTAAGCACAAGTGTGGTACACGCACATGCATGCAGCTAAAACACCCATGCATAAAATAAGATATAAACAAATAAAATGGGTACTAAAGAAAACTCAATGAAAATTTTAAAAGCTTAAGAAAAGAAAAAACAGGGTCTTTCAGTGGAACTCATGCTATCCTTGTATTTCTGATCCTCCTGCGTCAGGTTCCCAGGGTCTAGGATTACAGGCATGCATAGCACTTGGCTTGTACACTCTTCTTATTTATCTTATTTTTGAGACAGGGATTCACTCTGTTGTCCAAGGTGCCCTCTAATTTGTGCCAATGCTTCTGTTCAGCTTCCTGAACAAAGGATTACCGGAAGCTGCCATGCCCAACTGTACTTCTTTCTAAACATGGCAGGAAGAAAGAATACATGCCACAGGCAAGTATCCTCCAGTTCCGATTGCTTCTCTCCTTCCCTAAACCATTTATACCCCTCTGTACAGAATTCCAGCTTCTGCTTAGATGTACTGCCCGAAATATTAACACACTTAATGCCATACACCACGTAACTGCATCTTACTCTTCCCATCCCCCGTCGAATTTCTTTGGTATTGCTCACAGCAATCAGCAGTGCTCTGGCAGCACCAACACTAACATGTTGACATCTCAAGCCTAACGTCAGGGGGGAACAACTGTACTTACCTTTGCAAGCTCCACACCAAGATTTATGGATGATCACCATCAGCGGCAAGCCACTTAAAAACAAAGAAATTAAATTCTAGTAGAATCCCTCAAAAGCATGCTAACAAAACCAGCAGTTCACTGAGTCAGAGTACTGCATAGAAATGTTTCTGTTGTATGGTTTCAACTGTAAAATAATTCAACTATTTAATGGATGATATGAGAAAAAAACTACTGTAAATTCTGTTTCCATAAATTCTGCAGTTGGACTTTAAAAGTAGAAACAAAAAAGGTGGACTAGGAGAAAAACATCAGATTATATTTTGAATGTTTCTGTATCTCAAAGTGATTATTACATAATAGCTGAAAATGTAAATAAAGACCTTCCATTAATATGCTAAGTATAAAATAAGGATACAAAATTATTGATATGAAAAAAATTATCGATAGGAGCTGGGCGGTGGTGGTGCACGCCTTTAATCCCAGCCAGGCAGAGGCAGACGAATTTCTGTGAGTTCAAGTCCAGCCTGGTCTAAAAGAGGTAGTTTCCAGTTTCCAGGACAGGCTCCAAAGCTAGAGAAACCCTGTCTCGAAAATAAAACAAATTATCAATAGGGTGAGGGAGATGGTTCAGTGGGTAAAATGCTTCTCTATTACACCTAGAATTCCTGAGACAAGGTGTTCTCAGCTGTCTTTACCTCCCCTATATCCAACACATACAGTATCACTGACATCAAGCACCCAGTATTCACTATGTACCAGTGCTATTGTACATGATTAGTAAGCGTTAGGTTACCATCTACCTCACCTCAGGCGTACTGATGTAAGACTTTAAGACAATCCTGAAGCCATTTTTGACAATTTGAATCCTCTCAGCCTCTGTGCCATAGTGCTTCCCCTCCTCCCCTGGGAACCAAAGACCTAACAGCTACACTCGCACATACTCAGTTCCTGAACAATTACCCATAAAGGTATGCTTTGGTTTGGTCCCCTGGGAAACGGGGTCAAAATGACCTCTTACCTCATCTGATCTGGCAACAGCTCTCCAGTCAATTATTGGTAATAGCCCTTTCAAATAAGCCAATCAGAATAGTCAAAGAACAACCCCCCTTGCTTCTGTGGCCCCTTTAAAAGTAGACTGTACCCGCTATTCGAGGTCCCTCGGCTTCCCGAATGCTGGGGGACCCTGTCATGACAGAATTAATAAAATCCTCATGCTTTTGCATCGGCTGTAGTGTATGAGATGGTCTCTGGGGGCGACTCCTCCTCGGTGTTTGGACGCTAGAGTCCAACACTGAGAATCTGAATGGACTGACTTCTGACTTTGGTGTCTGTAAAGGCTTATAAACCACATGAGAAGGACAAGTGTACGTAGATGGCAGGATGTAAGTGACCATAACTATGATGCATTAAACTACACAGCCCCACAAACCCTAGGGGAGAAACTTTAAAAATTACAATTATGAGCCAGGCATCATGACACATGGCTTTAATGCCAGCAGTCTGGAGGCTGATCTCTGAATCTGAATACTAGTTTGGTCTAAATAATGAGTTGCAGGCCAACTAAGGGTTCATAGTGAGACCTCCACCCCAATAAATAATTTCCTGGAGTGTGGAACATAATTATATTCAGGCTGACCTTGAACTCAGAGATCTGCCTGCCTCTGAGTGCTGGAATTAAAGGCGTGTGCCACCACCACCTGGCGTAATAATTCTGTTTATTTCAGTGTGCGCGGCCTTGCACGCTCCAGGTAGGAAGGAAGACCAAGCAAGCAAGGAAGGGAGAGAGCAAGTACACTGGAGATCAGAGGTCCTCTCCTTTCATGGTGTAAGTCCTGGGGATTGAAGTTGGACTGTTTGTTAGGCTTGGATGCATGACTGGCCATCTCATCGTGATTTTACTTTAGATTCAGGGTCTCTGACTCTGTAACCTGAACTGGCCTAAACTCATGGCAATCCTCCTGCCTCAGTCTCCTGAGTGCTAGGATTATAAGCATACTCCAACACACTTATCTAGGGTGGATACTGTTAATGGTCTCATAGAAATGAAAACATTAATCTGTGATGTAGTTCAATGGTAGAGCACTTGCCCATCTTGTACAAGGTTCTGGGTTCAATCCCCAGCCCCACCCAGAAAGATCAAGACTCCCGATATTAACTGACCACATGAAACTTAAGTTCTGCCATTTATAAGCTAACAAAAAGACTGATTCCCAAACCAGTGTTCTTTTTGGACGTTGCAGTGTCCTTCATTTACAAGAGTCATCTAGACAGAACACGTTTGCTGATCATTTTTCTACAGCTACGTTTCAAATACTAACTTTTCTACAGTCTCCCAAAAGCACCTTCTCCCAGCAGCTAGTTAATCCTCCACAGGCTCTGTGACGGCCACCCTTCATCCAATTAAGCATTCCACACAAACAAGTCTGAAAAATCATATGGATAACGGATAACAGGAATCCAGTATTTACTGTCTGTTACCAACAAAATTAAGATTAGTGATGCTTGCCTCGAAATATACGATGAAGCACAATTGCTATGGAAGGTGTCAAAATATAAAGACCAAGCAATTGAGCCTCTCATATAAAAAACACTATCAGCCAAAGATATGCCACGACTCATGTAAAGTACTAAGTTACGGTGAGAACATTAAATTACATTAAGAGTCCAGCAGACAACTTTGAAAACTTTTATTAGAGGAAATAACTAATGGTTGTCTTATACAAATATCAGTTTCCCCAGAACAAAAAACATATCTGTGTTCCATGATGCAGGATAGAAAGCAAGAAGTACTATACTCAAATATATATGTAGTATGAAAGGGCCTTACAAAACTGTATCATCTTCGTCTTCTACTCACAGTTGACTTAAAACAATTCTCCTCCATCCAGATGTAATATCCCCAGACAGAGTCCAACCAAAGAAAAACTGCCCACCTGAGATTTCTGGAGCTACTACTCCTATGCCTTAGCTTATGCTATACACACAGGCGTGACGCGCACAGCTGTGGCCAGGAAATTGAGGCAGCCAACCCTAGCAACCCTAGTACAGTAGGCTCTGTAGACCTTCACACTATTCTTCCTGGACAAAGTACAGTGCAATTTAGACAGGAACCATCGCCGCCTCCCAGTGCCTCTATTGGGGCAAATTTTGGCTCAGATACTTTAGAAACATATTGGACAGCTGAGGTAGGTTCTCGTTGTTGGGATGCATTTTTGTGTAGGAAATAAACTGGCGACGGAGACGACTCAGTTCCCCCATGGTCAAGGGCCGGGTAAACAGGAGGTGCTCCGTGGTACCAGGAAGTGTTAACACATCTCCGGGTACGGCGCCCTTCTGTGCTTCCATCACGGCACACAACACCTGGTTCGTGGCCTGATCCAGCTGGTGCAGAAAGTTGCCAGAGGACAGGGGCTGGGACTGCGTAGACTGATGGGGCGGGGGTGCCCGGTTCTCGAACAGTGCAGATCGGATCTCAGCCAGGGGCAATGGCTCTTCAAAGCCCACCACGGTGAACAAAGGTCGATCCCAGCGGTTCCGAGAATCAGGAGCCTCAAAGCGCTGCGCTAAGGACTCCAGAAGTTCGGGAGGAAAGGCACTGGAAGCAGGCTTCGCAGATTTCTCGGATTCCGGAGTTACACCCGCTGGAGGACTTGATGGCAGGATTTCCTCCGGATCCAGTTCCCTGCGGAGGGCCGGCAGGGCCGCCCCATTTTCTAACAGGCTGGCGGGACGCTGTTCCCCCACGGCGCCGGCCACCCGAGGTTTCTCGCCCTCCGCGGCGCGCGGCCTCCAGCTCACACTGACAGCCGCCGGGTCGCGGTTCTCAGCGGTCTCAGCACCCTGAGGTCTAGAGCTCGGCCAGACCGGGCGTATGCAGTAAACCAGGCAGAGCGGGGTGCGCGCGGCCCGCGCGAGGCAGTACAGCTCGTAGCGGAAGCCCTTGATGTAGTTGAGGGAGTCCAGGATGACCACGTCCTGCCGGCTCAAGCGCCGCTCCACCGCGGCCCGCAACGCCGCACGCAGCGCCTTCTCACCGGCAGGGTCGCCGTACGCCCTCACCGTCGCGTCCTGATCGCCCAGCACCGAGGCGTCGTCCACCACGTACACCGTGCGGCCCTCGTCGGCCAGCGCCCGGCGTAGCTCTTCGGTCCGCTGGCTCTTGCCGCTCGACGGCAACCCGCAAAACACCACGAGCGGCATCTTCCCTAGGGCCACCCATGTGCGGACGGTCGAGTCAACTTCCGGCGTGAACCGGAAGTGAAACCCGAACGTCCTGTTTTCTTACAAGTGCGCTTGTTTCTATGGAAACGGGAATGCCAAACCAACCAGTTCAAGGACCAAAATTCTCAGAAAGACACGGAGATTAGATGGCATCAGTTATTTACACCACATGTTATAGGTCTAAGAAAATATGATTGCCCTGGCCCCAAAGATGCCCATTAATTAGGATTTAATGGGCATTCCACAAAATTACTAGCACCACATTTAGCACACAGAGAGCAAATTACAAATGAAGCTTCTCTAGTCAGGACTTCTCTTACAGCTAGTAGCTCTTAGTAAATGTTTACTCATAACAACTATTTCAATCGTCAACATATTTTCATGGTATGATATGAACATATAAAACTGTTCCCCTAAGGAAATTGAGGGTCTTAACTGGAAGAATTAAGTGCCCACACACCGTAAAAAATGCTACGGGTAGCCATGTTTGTTTGAAGAACAGAAGTGGAGAGATGCCCAGAAAACTCGTTGAAGACTTGGTTGATATTTGAATTTGTCTCTGTTTGGGAGAGGGTGCTGGGCTAGGGCCTCATGCAGGCACTCTGTCACTGAACTATATCCTCGGGTCAAATTATTTGTTTAACTTGAAAGACTAATGGGAATTTTCATCTTGGATAGGTTATCAAATACAATGCAGATTTCCCAATTAAATCTGAATTTAAGATTTTTTTAAAAACGCATTAAGCTGCATAGACATATTCTATTTTCCTTTGTGTAAAATTTAAATTTAGCTGGGCATCTTTTATTTCTATTATTAAATTTGGCAATTCTATTGCAGAAGGTTGAGACCCCAGTGTCAAGAGGCTGTAGGATCTGTTCTGGAACAGCAATTACTAGTTTGGTAGGTGTAGAAGTGTAAGTGTGAGCATGTCTGTGCCGGTATTGTGATATCATGGAGGACACACACTTTGGGGCAGAGTAAGTCTCCAATACACTAGTAGAGAAATGAAAGTCCTGGCTCTGCCATTTAATAGCAGTTTAAATACTGGACAGTAGCTTCACATTTCTGTATCTCGGTTTCTGTTCTATAAAATGTAACAGTTCTTTCCTAGGTGTACCAATCTCAGAGGCTGTGAAGACTAAATAAACCCATCCATGTAAAACTGACAGTTCCCGGCCTCCGCCTCCTCCCCCAGGCCTTGTGCTCTGGGTTGTTGTACACAGACCTGAAACACAACACCATTTTAGCTTTAGGTTAGTAGGCCGTATAACTTAGGGTTGAGAGCACCGGCTCTGTAGTTAAAGAACCTAAAGAGGTGTTGGATGCTCACCTCTACTTTATACCAACTTGTGATCTTGGACAAATTAATTGTTGAGTGGCTTAATTTCATATTGCTAAAAAAAAAAAAAAACAACCAAAGGAACATACTTCATGGAAATGCGAAAACTAAATGAGTTGGTTGAGATTATCTAATACCCGGTACACAGTACATGCTGAGCTTTTTTTGAGACAGGGTTTCTCTGTAGCTTTGGAGCCTGTCCTGGAATTAGCTCTGTAGACCAGGCTGGCCTCGAACTCACAGAGATCCGCCTACCTCTGCCTCCCGAGTATTATTTAGTTCTTGTGGGGCCTTGACATGGCCCTTCACCTGAAAGCAATGCTAAGCCAATGGCTAGAAAGTTTTGTCACTGTCAATGGCACAACACCACGTTTTCTACCTTGCAGCTGCTTCTTTCTTCCCATCTTCTAACGTCCTCCAGTGAATATGATCTCCAAAGCCTAGAAGGAAAGAGCCTTATAAACATCCAGAGCATAGGCACAGAAGGAAGTGAGGCACGTTTGTAATGGTGCCACAAACAGGAAAACAAAACAGCTTTTCTCTGCTAAGAGCCTGGCGCTCAACACCTAGCTTACTGTTCTCTGGGTATGAACCATGAATCATCACACTCCCCAAGCCTGTTTTTTCCATGCCTCTCAATAAAGATGACACCTCTAATTAATGATTGTCATGGAGATTAAACAATGACGTGAAATGCTGGGCCAACAATACTGTAAGAACAAATGAGAATGTCCTACAGCGCAAACAGAGAGCACATCACTGAAATGACACAAGGTGCGGCTTTAGAGTCACAAAGATCTGGAACTCCACTTCCCATTGTGTAAGGGGGGGTTGAATGAAGCCATCTAAGTGCCAATCTTACCATCTAGAAAGTCAAGACACTAATTTCTACCTCTGAATATTGACATAAGGAACTGATAATGAGGTCATGTAAGTGCATCAAGTGTCATTCCTATAATTCAGCCAGATTTTTTTTTTCTTTTTAAAACTATGTTCATTTATTTGTCTGGGCATTCATATGTCACAGCCTCTGTGGAAGTCAGAGGACAACCTTCAAGAGTTGGCCCTTGGGCTGGAGAGATGGCTCAGAGGTTAAGAGCATTGCCTGCTCTACCAAAGGTCCTGAGTTCAATTCCCAGCAACCACATGGTGGCTCACAACCATCTGTAAAGAGGTCTGGTGCCCTCTTCTGGCCTGCAGGCATACAGGCAGACAGAATATTATATACGTAATAAATAAATATTAAAAAAAAAGAGTTGGCCCTTGTTTCTTCTCTCTCTCTCTCCCTCCCTCCCTCTCTCAGCAGCTTCTGGCTCTCCCTTCTCCCCACTTCTTCCCTTCCCCCTGTTTATCTCTCTCTCTACTCTTCTCCCCTTCTTCCCTTTCCCCACCATAACCCACTTAAAAAAAATCCAACCTTATAAATTAAAAAAAGATTTTTTTTTACTAAAAAAAAAAAAAAGAAAAGAAAAGAAAAAGAGTTGTCCCTCTCTTTCCACCCAGGGACTGAGCTCAGCTTGACAAGACTTGTGGTAAGCACTTTTAGCCACTGACCCACCTCCCTGAACCCCATGATCTTTCTCAATTACATTACTGCTTAGTAAGAAAATTTTCAGAGTTAGTGTCCCAAGGATAAAAGAAGCGCTTACAAAGGCTTCAATAAGAAAATAAGACCTGGCTGGGCAGTGGTGGCGCAGACCTTTAATACCAGCCCTCTGGAGGCAGAGCAGGCACATCTGTAAGAGTTGGAGGCCAGCCTGGCTACACAGAGAAACCCCATCTTGAAAATCTCAAATAAAACAAAACAAAAAACCTAGCTGGGTGTGATGGTGCACACCCTTAGTCCTAAGCACACTGGGAGAGGAGCAGTTGGATCTTTGTGAGTTCCAAGGTCAGCCTGGAGTAAACAAGAGACCTTGTCTTAAAAACAAACAAACAAACAGAAACATCAACTCACTTTTGCAACCTAACTCTACACCTTTTTTTTTTTTTTTTTTTTTTTTTTNTTTGAGACAGGGTTTCTCTGTGGTTTTGGAGCCTGTCCTGGGACTAGCTCTGTAGACCAGGCTGGTCTCGAACTCACAGAGATCCACCTGCCTCTGCCTTCCGAGTGCTGGGATTAAAGGCGTGCACCACCACCGCCGGCTATACTTTTCTTAAAACCCAAGACACAGAAGCATTTCTGCCTCTTTATCCAGAGCACTGTTCTCTCTCCCCTCCAGGCGTTTTCATAATTGGTCCACCTTGGCCTTTCTTCCCCGTGCTTGCCTCCAGCTCAGCACAGAGGCAGAAAGCCCAGAGAGCATGTCTTCTGATAGGGCCTGCTCTCAAACCACTCCATCCCCCCCCCCCCCACACACCACATTTCCCAGACATCCGTTACCATTTGTGTCCACGTTCCTTACTCCTGTTTCCCTAGCACTTAGCAGTACACATGCAAGTACTCCATAAGAGTTCTTGAAAATCTTATATTCTCTCCAGAAAATGTTAGTGATCATAATGATAGCTATTTATTTAAATGTATTTATTTTTTCAAATTTCATGTACCTACCTCTTTTATCCTTTCCCCTCCCACTAACGCCCTTCTTCCTAGTAAGCCCTCCTCCTATTTGTGTATGTGCCCATTTAGTTAGGGTTGCATGCATGAGCCTGGCTGGGAGGTTATTTACTTGAGCAAGGGCACCTTACTAATGGTTATACCACTGAGGATGACGCCTTCTCCAGCAACCATTAAGTTATATACCTATTGAAGGGCTCTAACAAACCCATGGTAAACAGGGCTCTGACAGGTTTTGTCTTTCACCTTTCTCCTCCTTGCTAAGCCATAGGTTACATTCCTGAAGGTAATCACCAAGTTCTATTCCCTTATTCGGCCACTTCCTCCTCCTGAGGCTGTCCACCAAGGTCCAGCTATCAAAGTATTTAAGTCCAGCAATCAAAAGTTCCCTTTAGACTCTATTAGTAAGGAAATTATTAATTCTTAATTTAAAATCCTAATTAATATGCCCAATTAAAACAAACCAACTTATCCTAACACGGGGTTTCCCTTTTTCCCTTTAGACACTGTCATTGCCTGTGGGCCATGTCTGTCTCCTCTCCAGCCAGAGGCTATCTTTTGTACCTCTAGGTCAAACATCAACCCCCTGGCCCCTTTCCTCTTCTCTCTTGTCATCTACTTCTTGTCTGTCTCTTACTCCCTGCCTTTTGTCCATCTGGTACAAAACAAATCTCCTTTGTGCTGCGAACTCAGTCTTGGTGTGTCCTGTGGCAACTCTGGTTCTTTCTCCTCACAGGGGAGTGGGGCCTTGTGAGACCCTTCTGCAGACAGCCACAGATGCTGAGTTCAAAGTACAACTGCTATGTCATGTCCAGAAGACAACATTTCACTGCATCCCCTCCCATCCTCTGGCCTTTACCCTTTTTGCCCTCTCTCCTGTGATGTTCCTTGTATCTGCTATTATTAACATGTGGACAGCATATTTTACAAGCCAACTCATGTTACCTTGACAATAATTCACTATTTCCCCTCTCTATATTTCCGTTTTCTCAGGATTCAAATCGCTATAATAATTGTCTCTCATAAGCTTATTGCTGAATAGCAAACAAAAACCAGAAAAACATTAACACAGTCAGCATATGAACATCAGTGTATGGAGTAGCTTTTGCTTTTCTTTACAGCCGAGGCTCTGGGAAGCCAACAAGTTAGCCCAGGTTATCTCGCTGCTAACCTGGGACTTCACATCCAGCCTTGGGCCTTTTCAGTCACTACCTTTGTATTTCAGAAATTTATTTCCCCCAAATGAATTACAATCTAATTGTTATCTGTGTTCTACCACGGGGGAACAAAAACTCACTAGTGTTAACACACAGGAGCAATATTCGAACTAATCATCCTCATTTTCCCATGTCAACAGCATGGGCTATGGGCCAAGGGGGAGGGGGAGTGTCACCCGCCTAAGGTCCAAAGTTTGATTCCCATGAGTGAGTGAATCACTAAGAGTGAATTTAGGAGGATGCCCAGGGCTGGAAGGTTTATCATTACTACTCACACGCCTCAAACCTGGACAATGGGGTCCTGCTTTGGCAGCAAGCCTGACTAAAGAGCCTGCAGTGGCACCCACCCACACAACAATGACATCCCAGATAAAACGGACTTTCAGAGTAGACTCACTACAACACTGGAAATCTCTCCGCAAACACAAAGTGAGCCGGAAGTCAGAAGGACAAGCAGAGGTGAGGTCACCCGCCCCAAAAGCAAACACCTACTATGATATGGCAAACTAGAGATGAGCCTGAGACAAAAGAAAACTAGAGGAATTCTAGGTCCAAAATCCAGTTCATCCCTACCTGCCCCCACCCTCAGTAAATATGAAACCTTTCTAGAGGGAAACATTTCCCTAGGAATTAGGGCTCTAAGGTAGTTAATAATGAACAACTATTGTGAGTTTACCACCATAAATCCACAAATTGCTTTAAACACACACACACATACACACATCATCATCATCATCAGAAGCAGAGTGAGTTAGACCATGAGGACTTTAGATACTAGCTTATCTACCACAGAATTAAAAACAAAACAGAACAAAAACTACAAATGAAGCCGGGGCGATGGTGGCGCACGCCTTTAATCCCAGCACTCAGGAGGCAGAGGCGGGCGGATCTCTGGGAGTTCGAGACCAGCCTGGTCTACAGAGCTAGTTCCAGGACAGGCTCCAAAACCACAGAGAAACCCTGTCTCGAAAAAGAAAAGAAAACAAAACAACAACAAAAAAAAACTACAAATGAAGTGCTTAGAGAAATAACTCATGGAATCACAAAAGAAACTGTCAAATCTAAATCAGGAAAAGGTAGCATGTGTACATTTGCCATCCCAGCATTCAAGAGGTGGAGACAAGAGGATCATAAGTTTAAGGTTGTTCCTGGAGTCATACTAAGTGTGTTTGAGTTTTGAGGGCAGCCTGGATTCGTTCAATTCCATTTCAAAACCAGACAACAAAAACAAACAAGCAAACAAAGAATGTAGGGGCTGAGGAGCTATCTCAGGCAGTAAAGTTTGGGCCCCAGAACACACGTAATGTGGGCTTGCGATACCAGCAAGCTATTCTGTAACACTATAGTGCACTGTCAGATCCCGGTGTTACAGCTTGAACTGTGCACAATGTCTCTCCCTATCTATGTTGAGGTTCTAATCCTCAGTGCCTTAAAATACGACACTACTTGAAGATATGGTCTTTAAAGAAGTGATGAAGTTGACACCAATTCTTGAAGGAAGAGATTAAATACACAGGGAAGGCCATGTTAGTAGAGAAAAGAGGGTCATAAAAGCAGAAACCACCCCTGCCAACATCTTGATCTTGGTCTCAAGCCTTTAGAATCATTAAAACATAAACTTCTGTTGTTAAAACCATCCAGTGCAGTGCTCAGTCTGTAGAATGTCTGCTACATAAGCATGAGACCCTCTCCAGTCTCCAGAATCCATGAAAAAAGCTGGGGAGGCGAAGACTCAGGGATCCCTAGAGTTTTCTAGCCAGTCAGCCAAGTCTGGTCCCAAAGAGTGACCCTATCTCAAAAACAAGGTGGCTTGTCATCTGAAAAACAATACCTGAGGTTGACCTCAGGCCTCCACATGCATGAACACACACGAACAAAAATAAAGATAGAGGCCCACTTGATCTATAGTACTCACTATGGCAACTCTGGCAAACTAATAGTGACATTCCATTTGTCAAAATGTACAAAACATACACTAAGAGTGAAATGTAGCCGGGTGGTGGTGGCACACGCCTTTAATCCTAGGCAGAGGCAGGCAGATCTCTGTGAGTTCGAGGCCAGCCTGGTCTACAGAGCTCGTTCCAGGGCAGCCTTGAATTGTAATATCAACTGGAGTAAACGTGTCAGTGCTGATACAGGAAACGGGAAGGAGAAAGGGCACATATGTAAACTGTAGTTTCTGCTCTATCTTTCCTCTCTCTTCCTTACTGCATGCGTGCAAGTGTGCACGTGGGAGTACCTGCCATTGCACCTGTGTAGAGGTCAGAGAAAAACTTTATGGAGTGAATTCTCTACTTTCGCTTTTGTGTTGGTTCCAGGAGTCAAACCTAAGTCGAAACACTTGTGCAGCAAGCGCTTCTGTTGAGCCCTCTCTCAGGCCTCTCTTTTCTTTGCTCAGGTTTTAAAAACTTCAATGGCTAGATTAAAAGAGCAACCTTAGAGACAGGCGGGAGGTTACCAGCTCTCCTGAATGCAGCCCAGATGCAAGGAGATGAAAAATGTAAGCGCTTATGATAACAAAACCAATACTGACAATGTGTTGTTAAGCATAGCGGTTTTTAAAATCTGTCTACTGTTTACAGGGAACGCACCTTGAGAACGCTTCAGCTCTACAACGCCTGAGGGGGTTTTGCTTTGCTTTTGTTCTCCCCTTGAAAAAGACAGTTTTAAGCACCCATACTCCTGGCCACAGCAGCTCGGAACCTCTGAAGGCAGTCCAGTTTCCTAAGGTGTCGCCCGCAAGACAGTTGATGCCAAGTATCTGCAAAGGAAGCTAAAGGCTCCCGCACCAACAGCTCTTTCCCGAGACAATGCCTAACACAGGCAAAGCCATTTCCAAACCCATTATTTATGTCCGTGTCCAAGCTTTGTCCTAAAAACCATGTTAAAGACATAGAAGAGCATCAACCCACACTCCAGCTGGTGAAAACTAAATAACGAGAGGTCAAGTGTCAGAGCTGGCAGCCAGGCTGAGACAGGGAACACTGTACCTGAAAGGTAGAATAACAAACAGCCTGGCCATGAGAGGTCTGCGGTCAGAAAGCTGAGCTGGAATCGCAGCTCAGAACCTCTATCGTTTGCATAAACGCTAAATATAGCTAACAAAAACATGTCTCCTGACATGACTGTGGCTGAAAACAGGGCATGGAGTGTTATTGTGCCAACTTTTAATTCCAGAGATTGAAATCATCGATTTCTCTTGTGAGCGGGAGAGTGGCTAGCTTCCTCCTCTACACTGGAGGCCGCAGTGGTGCGGACAAGGGCTCTGGGTCTCATCTTCCTGCTCCACTTAACTCCCAACGCCTCATTTTAGAGTCTTCATCTGTGAAACGGGGATGACAAGAAAAATATCACCCACCTCACAGAGTTACTGTAAGAATGAAAATAGTCGCTGTAGGAAAAAGGCACAGAGCAGTGCCTGAAGGCAGCAGAGGAGAAGTCACCGCCAGTCACGCTTCTCTTCAAGGGGGAGACATTTGCGATTTCTAGTCTTGAGAGAACAGTGTGTTCAGACATTGGGACGTTAGAGCTGTAAGGCCCTCAGGACACATCTCTAGCCCAACCTCCCCCTTAATAAATAGTCACCAGGGGAAGACCAGAGCTGGCTAAACGACCTGACCAAGATTAAAATCTAGGCCTAATAATCCCAGTATAGTGTGCACACTCCACACTGCTGTGTTTGCTCTTCACAATGAAAACTGTTGGAGGAGGGTAGGAAGGATGGTCACTCCATCTTTCCTCTCTGCAGAGAGCCAAGGCATCTTCTGGAAAGAGCTGGAGCTCCTTAGACATCCCAGAAGAAACAATACTGGTCAGAAATCCTGGGAACTCCGGCCTCAGGGAGCACTTGGGTTTTTGTTTGTTTGTTTGTTTGTTTTTTGAGGTGGGGTAAGTATGATATAGTCTTACGTCCATAGGATCGATATGTAAGTTATACATAGGACAGTCTCTTTTACAGCAGGATTACCAATATTTGAAACATTTTGCCCAATAAGACTCACTGCGCTGTGTATCACATCCTTTAGACATCCACACATCACCTTAGAAAAGCTTTTTCTCACCCTCCTAACTCAAGTCAACAGCAGCTCCCTTGCCCTCCTCAGCTTAACTTCTTATTCTACCACAAGTTTATAAGATAAAAGCTGAATTCTCTCAGTAATCTGTTATAACCTAGCCTATTCTCACCCTCTTTCTGACTGGAATACACACCCAACAAAAGCAAGAGCTTGGTCTATTCTCTTTATTGCCACGTCTCTAGTTCCAAGTCAATGACCAAAATATGATTGGTAATCAAAAATCAGTACTAACACAGGTTTACTCAATTTCTACTCAAACTCACTGCCCGGGTAGTGGTAGTACACAACTTTAATTCCAGCACCTGGGAGGCAGAGGGAGGAGGATCTCTAAGTTCGAGACCAGCCTGATCGATAGATCAAGATACAGAACAGCCAGGGCTACACAGAAAGACACTGTCTCGAAAAGCCAGACTAACACCAAACCAAACCAACAAAAAGAAACAAAAACAACAGCCTGGCAGTGGTGGCACGTGCCTTTAATCCTAGCAGAGGCAGGTAGATCTCTGTGAGTTCCAGGCCAGACTAGTCTACAAAGCAAGTTCCAGGACAATCAAGACTATACAGAGAAACTTTCTTGAAAAACCAAACCAACAAACGAATAAACAGGATAGAGAAATGGCTCAATAGTTAAGGTACATGCTAGTCTTCCAGAGGTTCCCAACACCCATGTCAGGCCTGTATTTCCAGCTCCCGGGGAAGTGCATTCTCTTCTGGCCTACTTGGACCATACATTCATACATTTACACACATGCGCACACACACAGACACACATGCATACACACACACACATACACAGAGACACACGTATACACACACACACAATAAATCTTTTAAAATTAAAAACAGTATGATTGGGCCTGGAGATGGCTCCGAGGATAAGAATAGTTGTGAAGACAAGAGGGCTTGGGTTCAAATTTTAAGTAACCATATAAAAGTCTGGCATGGCAACTCATGCACGGAACCCCAGACATGGGGGATGGGGATCCCAGGAACTCACAGGAACGCTAACCTAAATGGTGAGCTCAGGTTCAATGAGACACCCTGTCTCCAAAGTGGAGAACAAGCAGAAGAGGCAAACACGTAGCGTCCTCTTCTGGCCTAGTCATGGGTGCCATGTACCAGCACACACTAAATACACACACGTACGTACACACACCCCACCACAGCAGCAGGGGCAGGAGGAACCCATACAGTAAGATCAGTAATAATCAAAGCAGGGTTGGGATCCATTTACATCTCATCCAGTTAGCCAATTCAGCTTTCAAAAGAGAACTGACGAGGAGGTATTCAAGTTTAGAAAGATGTAGGTAACAGCATGGAGTAGAGGGGTCACACTGCCTAACTTTCATTCATAACCACTGATGCCTCCATCTAAAAAAGTCCGTTTCCTCCACACACTAGCTGAGCTACACCAGAGACAACTGTCGGACACCTAGCAGAAGACCTCGCCTTCATTTGGCTCTTTCTTCTGCATCTCCCGGGTAGCCGGGAGCTGGGTCTTGGGGGTGGTGAGATCTTCAAACCCAAGCGGTAATCTCTGATACGCACACAAGTCACCAGAGACCCTATTTCTTCAGGCATAAAGGTGGACAGTTCCAGAAAGTTTCCCCCAAGCGCCCAATACTACACGTGTTGGACTCTTAAACAGCCTAGTCCTAATTTAAGGGCCATATCTCTACAAACCCAAGAATTAAGAGCGCCCTCAAGTACAACTTCCCTCTCTTAAATCCTCTCCCACCAGGTAGGTACTCCCTACCCCAAGAAATCCCCCCCGGAGCAGCTGAGGAAGAAGATAAAAAGAAATCTGGTGTGGCCTAAGATTCGGCGAGAGTATTAGGACGAGAAAGGGACCCGAGGTCGGTAAAGATAACGATAAGAACGAGTTCTGACCCTTTCCAAGCCCAGTGCGACCATCTGAAGAAGTGATGAGGAGCAGGAAACTGCAGCACAGCAAACAGGTGGCCTCGAAACGAAGCGACATCTCCATGGTGGTAGTTGCACAGGGCCACCGGACTGAAAGAACACAGGATTCCCAGCAGCAGGTCCGGTCCGCTCTCCTATCGCCGCTCAGGCCAACCCCTCGGATTCCCAGATTTCTTTTTCTTTTTTTTCTTTCTCCCAAACACTAAAGGAAGTGATGTTAGACGGATGTGGGCGGTGCCTCCGGGGTCCGCTTTGAAATGGAGTAGTAAGCTTAAAGGTGCAGATCACGCAGAAAGATGGGGGTAGTACATTTTGAGTTTGCTTTCCCTAAATCCTGGTAGGTCTAGGGACACAGCAGCATAAGGTGGGCCGAGTTCGGGAAAACCGTTGTTAATTGCGTCTGACCTCCAGCCTAGCCCTTCCCTCCCAAGGACCACTGCACTAAATATTCGAAAAGCAAATTATTATCTGTGAGATCAGCCTCTCACAACAGAGAAGTCATCCATTGGCTTGGAATTTCCCGTCCCACTGTGCAAATTAAAAAAGACTGGACTACAGTATTTCATTGTTAGATTTCTCCTCGGGATTCCTTAGAAACCCACCCAGTAAGCGCGTTTTGCTATGCACTTTGGAGAAGCTCTGGACCTTTTCTTCCCCTCGCATCCGCACGTCTTCACTCAGGCATGAGGCAATCAACTGACGCAAGCTCCAAGAAAACCATGCTTGAAGCCTGTTATTGCACAATTGATGAGGTGATCCTAGGGAACCGGAACATAAGTCACTACAATGACTTAAGTGTAGCGCTTCTTTCCGTTAAATCTGTTGGTTTCTGTCTTGGGTCGAGTATGTCTTTCCGTTCTACAACCTAACAAGTCAACATTTCCCGACTTTCCCTCTTGGTACTAGAAGAGCCCATCAGTGAACAACATCCCAACCAAGTATACACCCAAACTAAACTCCAGGCCGTCCCTCCGTTAGGTCCAAGACAAAAGGTAAGCGCAGACACTATGGGGCGCAGAGGGGACGGACGGCCACCTCCAGGATGCAACGCGGCCCCAGCACCCGCCGCCAATCAGAATATTGGGGTGCGCGAGGCAGGCTGGGCTTTGTAGTTGGGAGGCGCGCGGCGGCCATGTCCTCCCCACCCCCAACTCCCGCCTCCCGCGGGCGAGGCGGAGCCGTGCGTCACGTGGGCCGCTCCCGCCGCTGCCCCCGCCGCGGTCTTTCTCTGTCTCAGCTAAGGCAGCCATCTTGCTCTTGCCGCGTGCTGGTGTTGGAGGACCCTCCCCGCTGCAGGTGAGACCCCCGGCGGGCCCGCCACCCCACGGCCTCGGGCCGCTGCGCACGGTCTCCCCCCGCCCTCCCCTTCCGACACCCGCCGTCCGCTCGGGCTGCCACTTCCGCCGTGGCGCGGCGAGTGGGGGCGGAGGCGGCCGGCCCGGCCTGTCGGTTACGGGCGGCGCAGCTGGGGGTCGGCACCTGAGGGAAGGTCCCCAGCACCATCGCCCGCTCTGGAGGGCCCGGGCTCGGGCTCTGGCCCCGCAGGTCCAGTCCCAGGAGGGTCGAGCCCTCCTCGTGCCGTCACTCATTATTCACAACAACAATGTCAGACGCTTTGAGCTTTGTACAGCTTGTCTGTTGTCATCCCATTTGCTCCTTCCAATCTACGGATAGGGAAACTGAGGTTAGCACCCGGCCCCCAACCTCTCGGGCCCCAGCTAGGTTGCAGCGCTCTTCACTTTCTAATGGCAGTGTTTGTTTACACGTCTACCTTGGTTTTGGGACAGCCCATCCTTATAACCTCATTACGCTGATGATTGATCGCCAGGCACAGTGTTACACAGTTGGTGAATGGCGGTTTCAACTTCCGTTCCCACGTTCTTTCATTATATCATCAGTGGTCCTCTGGAAGAGTGGTAACATTAGTTACCAACTATTAAGTATCTGACGTTAACTTGATAATCTAAGCTTTTATCTTTCAACTCAGTAAAGTACGTGGTGGGTTTACTTTTCGTAATGCAGGAGAAACAAATGAGTTCAAAGAAGTTAAATACCTTTCCGAAGCCCTGAGTTAGGTAAAACCTTGGGCTTTCTGATGCCACAGCTTTTGCTACTGTTAGAGAACTCTCACATCAAAAGTCCGGGCTGAAAGCACAGATTATTTTTCTTTGTGTAAACATGCATGGGAAAATACTTGGGCGTTCAATAAATATTGATTCATCTCATACTCTTTCGGAAGTCCGTGCGAAAAGTGTGAAAAGGATTCTTGGAGACTCAGTTCAGTGGTCATGTGGCCCTGGGAAGTCACTTCTCCCTTTGGGACACAAAAGGGAACTTTCCAGGCCTCCATTTTCTGTTAAACTAAAAAGAAGGCTAAGTGTTTTGTTAATTTATGCCCTGCTGCACTAACAGATCTTTGAGATGACATCACACATCAAGTAAGAATGACAGGTACATTAAAGATATCAAGTAGAGGCTGAACCCGGTGACTGGTGAGGTCTCAGATGAGTCTGAATCTCTTCCTACTTGAGTCCTACAGGGCCCAGCAACTGAGAGACAAAAGGCCACATTTCTCCCTCTGCTGTTTTTAAGCTCCCAGGCTCCCTAAGATTTCCCTCTTTTTTCCAACGTACTCCTTAGAATAAGATTTCTTGACTCTGTTATCCTGGCCACCTGGAATGGAATCATTCTTCATCCACAACATAAGAAAAGAATTTTGTCTTTGCTTCTGCTTCAAACAAATCTGGATTCTTTGTCTTGTCTTTCTATCTCTCTTCTTTGGGATTGTTACTCAAAATGCAGAATAGTCCCAAAGGGCTTGTCCTGTGTTTAGTTCTAATGTTTTCTCTTGACCTTCTTTCTGCAAGAAATTCCTTAAGTTCTTCGTTATTTCACTATACCTTCATGGCTGTAGTCCTGTGAGGAAAATAAACGTTAGTTCTTTTGTGAATATTTGAATACAAGATTGAGGTTCATATTGGCAAGTTTTAAGTCATGACACATCTAAGACTGTTTGGATTCTTCACACAACTCCTCCCATACAAGAGTTGTAGCTGCAGGACCATCGTGATAAGTGTTGAGCAAATTGAAAAGCCATAGGTTCTAATTTTTATTTGGGAAATGGATTCAGCCTTACAGCAGTGATATGTACAGGTCAGTTCCCTAAGTTCAATGCCAGTTCAGAATGGTTAGTACTTTACAGGATCTTTGATTCTTTTTTTTTTCTTTTTCAAATGTAAAAAAAAATGGTATCCTCATCTGAATGATGTAATTACAAGGTTAGAAAATGAGCAAAAAAAAAAAAAGTTTAATAATACCCTATTCCCTTATTCCCTCCTTCACATCTCAGTAATGATCTGGAGAGCCACAGAACAAGTCAAACAGGACTGTTGAATTAGAGTATATTTGATTCTAGTGTGAAATGTTGTTTTCTTTAGCAGGAGAGTCACTGACCAGACTAGAATTTATGATTTTATAATAGCCTTAGAATTTTCAAAAGTCAAAATTTGCTATAAAAACTTATCACCAACTCAGTATTAATGTAGCCAAGATACATTTCTGTCACATTGTGCTATGAAACAGTTTACCCTATATGCAATAATATCTTGTTAAGTGTGACAAACTCTATCCCTGCAAGGCCTAGAGTGAACTCGAGGGCTGCTGAATCAGGGAGCGTTTGAAAATCTGGTAGTTTCCCATTATTAACACATCTGACCTTGAATAGAGGACGTGACTTGCTTGTATTTTGACAGCCCATTGTTAATTTCTTCAATTTCTTCTTTGTCTAGCCTTTTTTCTTTGTGTCATATTATTTATCCTTTATAAGAAATACAGAATGTGATTCCAGAGAAAACAGTCTACTTGAAGGTTTTGCTAATAACATTTGGTAACTGTTCTCTGCTTTGAAAGTCTTTGGAAGAAAAAGCCTGCTGCCTACAGGGATTTCATAATTGGTTAGGTTTTTCTGAATGCCAGAAGACTTTGTCATGTTTTAAGAAAGGATCTTTAAATAGGCAACTTTGAATCCCATTCATTTGCCATTTGTATATTTGACTCCCGTGTGATGTTTAATTTTTTTTTAAATTGGTATGTGAAGCTAGAACAGGTTGTCACTATTACTAATATAGATAGTATTATAAGACCATGATGTTAATGCATATTACAAGCTCAGTGAAGCAAAAGGTATTGTTTATATAAATAAGTCTTTAACTTTGGTAAAACTAAATTTAACAAATCTATTTTCCCCCCCTAGATTTACCAAGAGCATGAATCAAGAAAAGTTAGCCAAACTTCAAGCTCAGGTCCGGATAGGGGGCAAGGTGAGTGTGGTGTAAGACAAACCGGTAGGAGAACGTATGATTGCGAGGTAGAATTACTACTTTGTATTGGTGGTCATTGAGTTCAGAATATTGTCAGTGATTAAAATCAGGCCACATTCCTGTTTGATAATAATTTGTTTAGTTCTAAAACATGTGACCAGAGGACTTTCTCTCTGGTGGCAGTGAAAATAGACCCCTTTGTTTGAGTCCCCACATTGTAATTTTGGTATGTGTGTGGGCATTTGCGCGTGTGCAAGTGCACATGCATGTGGAGGCCCAGGGGTGACGTGGGACGAGGTCGTCCTCATTTGTTCTCCCTCTTACATATCAAGGCAGAATCTCTTGCCAGCTGCTTCCAAGGGCTCCACTTCCCACATGCAGGGATTATAGGGGCCGCCACACCCGCCTGGCTTTGGTCCTCATGCTTGTGCTTTGCCCATTGAGCCAATCTCCCAGTCCTGAATCCCAGATTTCAACATCTGCTTATGTGACATGAGTAAGTTACCTCGTCTTGGTAAGATTTTCATTGTTTTCATCCGCAAAATAGAAATAATTATTTAAAATGCTTCCAAAAATTAGAACATTGACCAGGCGGTGGTAGTACACACCTTTAATCCGAGGCAGAGGCAGATGGCTCTCTGAGTTTGAGGACAGCCTGGTCTACAGAGTAAGTTCCAGGACAACCAGGGCTATATAGTGAGACCCTGTCTCAAAAAACTTAATAAATAAATAAGTAGAGCATTGTTTATAAACACCTAACATGGTATCTGACACAAGGTAAGTGGTAAACAAATGTAAAATGGTAGCTGTTATGCCTCTTGTAGGGAATGATAGATGTTAGGGTTACCTTATCCTGGTTAAATGTAACTTCCATGTGGTTAAGTGCATAACTGGGAATGTTTAAAGTGAATATACATTTTGTGGATTGCCAGGTTTTCCTTCTAAATGCCTACTTTTTCTTCCATGCCATTGAACATGAACATAAGTTTACTATTCCACATACTTTAAAGCCTCAGGAGGTTGTAAACCCCAAAACCTTGATTTCCCTTCAGTTGTGGCCTGAGACTCAAGAAGACTACTGTACCCTCATCTTTGCCTAGTACAATGTTTGCAAAAGAGAGAAAGAACAATACTTTATTTGTGGATCACTATGGAGAAAGGGCAGATAGGAGGCTATTAATAGGTGTTACCATGCGTTCCATTGAGCATAACCACAGCTCTTGGGTAGAGGCAGTCGAGGGAGAAAGAAGTGACCAGTACTTTCTTCTGATGGTGATAAAATTAGATGATGTGAAGTCATATTAACACACTGTTAGCTGTAATGCTCACATTGTAACATATGCAAAATTAGAGGTTTGTAACAACTAGATAAGTCTGGAAGGGCCTGATGCCCACCTATCACAATTACTTTTATTATTTAGTGGGTGGTTTATGCATGTGTGTATGCTTACAGACACATGTATTTGTGGGGGCCAGAGGTGAGCATCATATATCTTCTATGCCTCACTACCCTATTTTTTATAGTTACTTTGTGTGTGGACATACATATGTGCACATGAATACATGCATGACTGCAAACGTGTAACACACACGTAGAGATCTGAGGACAACTTGCAGGAATTAGTTCACTCCTACCATGTGAGTTCTGGGGATTGAACTAAGGTTATTAGGTTTGGTCATAAGCACTTTAAGCTACTGAGCCATCTCACCAGCCCCACTGCATTTTTTGAGATGGTTTCTCAGTGAGCCTGAAACTTCCTTATTCCACTAGACTGGCTAGCCAGTGAGCCTCCAGAATCTTGTCTCTCCCTTCCAAGGATTGCAGTTGTGACTGCCATCCCCAGTTTTGGTTGTCCATACTCAGTTCCTTATGCTTGACATAAGTGCTTGATCTACTGAGTCATATCCCCAGTCCCATAATTATGTATTTTTAATGTAGTGATTGGTACATGCATTAATTTATCTACTGTTAACTGAATACTTAATTTATACCAGGTATAGCAAATAAACAAGATTTCTTGCTTTTGACATTGACATAGCTCAACATGGAAGAAAGTCATGCTCACAGTTACAATGAAGATTATCAAGTATTGTAATGAAGAACAAAGTGTTTTACTTAGGAAAGTCATGCTGGGATTTAAAGGATAAATAAGAATTCATCACTAGACCAGGTGAAAGGGTTAGAGGGGGTAGGCTAAAATGGGGATTGTCATTTGCATATGTGCAAAGGCCCATGGAGTGCTGAGAAAATATGGAGCTTTATAATGGCTGGCTTTAGTTGGGACAGCTAGTTTAGAGTATATAATGGATAGAAAATGGTAGGGATGAGATGAGCAAGTACTTTGGGCTTCATCATACTTTTTATATGCGATTCTAAGGAGCTCAGGTTATTATTCATCCGCAATGGACAACTGTTGACTATGCAGAGAAAGCCTGTCTTCAAAAAACAACAAAAAAAGGACAAAATGAGAGCTGTTTTAGAACTGGTAGCAGTGTGGAGAATGGGATCAAGTGGAGAACAGTCTAGATGCTATTGTACAACATGGGACACAAATTTAGAGGCTGGACGGGCATGATTTAATGACAGATGGGATGTGGGCAGATGAAGGGCAGAGAGAAGAATTGAAGGTCTTTCCCAGGCTTTGATTTTAGAATTTGAGACTGTCTTTTATCAACTATAAAATCTAGAAGATGAAAGAAGATTGTTAGACTGATAAGTGTGTAGACCTGTTGAATTTTTTGAGACAGAGTCTCACTCTGAAGTCTAGGAATTTGGTATGTTGACTAGACTGGCCTCAAACTTTTAAGCAATCCTCTCTGCCTTTTTGCATGCTGGGATTACAGGTGTATGTATACTACTTATGTAGTAGCTTGGTTGAATTACCTGAAGACCTTTCTTTCAATAGAGCAGCTCTGCCTGGTGGCACACTCTGTAATCACAGCACAGGGCAGGCAGAAGCAGGGTTGCCTCGCTGTCTAGCTCAACACTGCTCAAACAAAACTACAGAGCAAGCAGCTAAGCTATTCCTGAGTCAGGAATGCTTCCCAAATAAATGGCCATCTGTGTAAAGTGTTCTGTTAGCAACTGGATGTCATCAGAACCTTTGCAACTTTTTTCTCCCACTGAGATTGCTGAGGCAGGAAACCCTGGCCTTTCTTCTGTAAGGCGGAGTCCCTGGGGGCTACTGCAGGAACTACCAAAAGATTAAAGACCCCATTTGTCTATCACTCTTAGTTCAGAAAGAGCTAGCATCATAACTTATGCTTTCGGTAGTATTTCAGCTCTGATGTTGGTTACGTGTTTATAAATTGGCTCAGAAATTTAATACATTAATTTTAAATAGTTTTTAATGGAAAATGTATTTTATTCTTTTTAAAATTTTAGATGTGTATATGTGTCTCTGTGTCTGTTGATGTCATCAGGAGCCAGAAAAGGGCATTGGATCCCCTGAAGCTAGTTCTAGGGCCTTGTGAATTGCCTGACATGAGTGCTAGGATTTGAGCTACCATCCTCTAGAAGAGCAACAAGTGTGCTTACCCATCGAGCCATATCGCCATCCCTGTATATCTATTTATCAATAGAGAAATGAACTTTTCTTGACTTAGTACATAGTATTATTTTTAACTTCAGGCCAAAATCCTAAGACATACTGTCATGTCCTACATCTAACCCGTCAAAGGTCACTTTGTCTCTTGTGACAGTCTGACCTGTAACCATTTCTCATCTCTCACCATACTTGTACACCAGCCCCCTCATTGGTCACATAGCCTCCATGTTCAGTTTCTCTATAGCAAACTTAGATGGAAATAAACAGGTCAGATGAGGTCTCTGTTAATAGCTTTCTATTAGAATAAAATTAAACACCTGCCCATGAGATCCTAATCTACGTGATGTGACCCTTGTATGTCTGTCTGCTTCACTTACCTCTTCCTCATTGTTGACTCTGCTCTAGCTGCACTGGCCCCTCTGTCCAGAAGACAAGCTCAGTCTTGTCTCATTCTGCTTGGATTACTCTTCCCTGATCGGGGGTCTCATTTCTAGTAAAATTATGCTTTGCTCTTTCACCATTCTAGTTTTGTTTTGTGGGTTTTTTTTTTCATACCCTTACCCTGTTTGAAGTGATTTAAGTACTTGATGATACTTCCCTTTTATTGTAATATAAGAACTTAAGTAAAATCTTGTTTTTTTTTCATTCCTGGATTCTCAGACTCTGGAATACTCACACAGTAGGGATTTAATTCTCAATATATAATAGCTTCTAAGATTTTGGATCATCTTAAGACTTTATTGGCAGGGACTGACAGGAATTCTATGAAAGCATACAGTGCTTTAAAGTTGTTATAAAGCACACAAGACCATCGTCTTAAGAGTTATAAATTGAGTTCTGTTAACAAATATTTTGCTGGGCAGTGGGGGGCACATGCCTTTAACCCCAGCACTCCGGAGGCAGAGGCAGGTGGATCTCTGAGTTCAAGGCCAGCCTGGTCTACAAAGTGAGTTCCAGGAACAGCCAAAGCTACACAGAGAAACCCGTCTCGAAGAACCAAAAATAAAACCCAAATAATATTTTGAAACATAATGTATTGAAATGATAAAATAAGAACTGACTACAGCCGCCCTTCAGGTGTTGGCTGAATATCACAACTCCGTGCTCTTGTTAATCACTGGTGCTGTTTTTTCCAATGTGGATTTTAGATTGTGAACCAGGAGGATGTGATTACTCTTGCCAGTTGCTATGCATATTGACACCTCTGATTATTTTCCAGGGTACAGCTCGCAGAAAGAAGAAGGTGGTGCATAGGACAGCTACTGCTGATGACAAGAAGCTTCAGAGTTCTCTAAAGAAACTGGCTGTGAACAATATAGCTGGTATTGAAGAGGTATGGATACTTTGGGAGTCCAAATTATAGGGAAATACAATGGCACACACACAGTTCTTTTGACTTTTCCAATTAAAATGCTAGCTTGGAAAAATCTTTATTTCATGCATGTCTTTGAAAGAATATAGTGAGTGAATTTTCTCTGAGGACAAAATGGTTTTAGTAAGTAGTTAGGGATTTTCTTCAGACTTTCAGACTTAAGGTATTTGCATATGTGACAATTATGAAACTATTCTTGAACTTTAAGCTAAGATTTTTCTGTTTTGTTTTATACTTTTTTCTGTGGGTCACTCTGTATTCTGGACTGGCCTCTAACTTGTGATCTTGCCTCCTTAGTATTTACTTCTACTCTAAATTCACTTTTCTGTACTCAAAGTCTCTATTGCATTATCCAAAAACTAGCTGTAGCTTTATATGGATTTGATTCCCCCTTTCTTTCTTATTTTTATTATTTATTTATTTTGGAATATTTGATACAAGGTTTATCAGTGTGGTCCTGGCTGTCCTGGGGCTCACTCACTATGTAGACCAGGCTGGAATTGAACTCAGAGATCTTTCTGCCTCTGCCTCCCAAGGGCTGGGATTAAGGTTGTACACCACTACGCCTGGTTTGTTTTTATTTTTTTAAAGTATTGTCTCATTGGATAGCTGCCTCTACCACCATAGTGCTGTGATTATACTCAGCTGATTGGATTTATTTGCTCTTTCAAAAATGATAACTTTTTTTCAAAAATGATAACTTTTAAAAGTGTAATATATTCATTATTTTTTTCATTGCTATGGCAAAATGCTTGACAAAAGCATCTTGAAGGAAGGGTTTATTTTGACTCCTCGTCTGAGAGTACAGTTCATCATGATGGAGAAGACCTGGGCAGGAACACAAGGATGCTGGCATCTAGCTGGAAATCAGAAAGAAGTGAATGTTGATGCTTTGGTCTCTCTCTCTCTCTCTCTCTCTCTCTCTCTCTCTCTCTCTCTCTCTCTTGTTTGTTTTTATTTTTGTTTGTTTGTTTTTGTTTTTGAGACAGGGTTTTTCTATGTAATTCCAGCTAGCCTGGAATTTAACTATGTAGACCAGACCCATTTTGAACTCAAGAGATTTCCCTGCCTCTGCTTCCAGAATGCTAGGATTTAAGATGTGTGCCATCCCACCTGGCTATCACTGAGGTTTTCTTTCTTTCTTTCTTTCTTTCTTTCTTTCTTTCTTTCTTTCTTTCTTTCTTTCTTTCTTTCTTTCTTACTTTCCCTCTCTTTCTACTTTTTCAAGACAGTTTTTCTGTGTAGCCTTGACTGTCCTGGAACTCCCTCTGTAGAGTATGTGGGCCTCGAACTCACAGAGATCTGCCTGCCTCTGCCTCCGGAGTGCTGGGATTAAAGGTGTGCATCACTGCCTGTACACTGTATTCTTAATGGATAATTACTGATAATAGAGTCCTAGAGACAAGGCATGAAGTGACAGAGTGCCCCACCATGCATACACATGCAAATGAGCAAATTAACCTCCTTTAAATCTACTGTCACAATTAGTATTGATAAGATAGAAAATATAAGACACATTTTTTTTTTCTCCTTTCAGCTTGAGGTGACAGAATTCTTACTTAGATAAAGATTAGGCTGTGATTTGCATGTCTAATTTCAATTTTTTTCTGAGCCGTTAAAAGATTTTATATATTATCTTTTAAAATATCTGTTTATCATGGTGAGGGCCGGTGTTGTGTGGAGATCAAAGGAAAAATTTTAAAAGTTGGTTATGATGTACTGTGTGGGTCCCAGCAGTCTTACTCAGGCCGTTGGGCACCTGCTTTGCCATCTCACTGGCCCCATAGCTTTTATATGTTTGCATTGACCTAAAATTTCAGACAAGCCAGGTCTGGTGACACATGCCTTTAATCTCAGAGTTCAAGACCAGCCTGGTCAGTAGAGCAAGTCGCAGGACAGGACTACACAGAGAAACCCTGTCTGGGGTGGGGAGTGATGGGTTTCAGACAGATACTCTCGATCATGTATATATTAAGAGAACAAAGACACTTCAAAACCTAAGTTCCTTCAGACTTCTCTTGGAGGATATAGCTCAGTGTTGAAGTACTTGCCAGCATGCCTGAGTCCCTGGTTTAATACTAACAATACCAAAAATAAATGCATAAGATTCAAAACTTAGGCCCATTTAATCTTTCCATGCTCTCTCTGCAGTGATTCTCAAGTCTCAGGTGTAGGAGTGCATTGTAGATGTAACCACAGGGACTGTGCTATTTTGATTGGTTGTGGTTTTCTGTAATGGCCTTCCTGTGCTGCAAAGAGATGTTTCCATGATGGGAGATGAGGACAAACATGGCAGGAATCTGGAGGCAGGAGCTGATGCAAAGGCCATGGAGGGGTGCTGCTTACTGGCTTGCTCCCCTCATGGCTTGCTCGATCTGTTTTCTTATAGAACCCAGGACCACCAGCCCAGGGATGTCACCACCCATAATGGACTGGGCCCTCCACCATTGATCAGTAATTGAGAAAATGCCTTCCAGCTGGATCTCATGGAGGCGTTTACTCAGCTGAGGCTCCTTCTTCTAGCTGTGTTGAGCTGACACAGAACCAGGCAGTGTGCCATGACTTTGTGGAAGCTATCCTCCTCTATCATTTTCTGTCTTGTTCCTTTGAGACAGGACATCTTATTGAACCTGGAGCTAGGCTGGCAGCCCACAGGTTACAGTTACAGTCATGCCCAGCTTTTTATATGGGTCTTGGGGATTTGAACTCAGGTCTTAATGCTTACAATGGCAAGTGATCTTACTCAACTAACCATCTTTCCAGCTCCTGTGGCCCTTCAAATTACAATTTATTAAAATAAATGTTTCATAGTGAAATAAGGACATAATAATTTGATTTTTGTTTTGAGGTATTGGAAATTCAACCCAGGGCTAGGCAAGCACTCTATTACTGATCCCTAGTTAGTAATTGTTGATCTCTTTAAACTGCTATAAAACTTGTAATGCTGTGCTGAGGTCATGAGTCTGTTGTAACTGAAATTGTCACACTAAAGAGCTTAATGGTAGTCAACACTCCGTGCATTTGTACTGTGTACTAACCATTTTCCCAGAGGTGGTGCAGAAAGTGTTATTCATAGCCTCTGTCATTTCTAACTTATAATCTTGTGGGAAACTGTTAGACGGCTAGCCATATAAGTATCATTCCCTCTCAGCTTCCTAGCTCCTGCTGAGTTAATAGTTACGGATGAAGGCGGTAGTGCTTGCAGCATTCCACCAGCCTGTGGATCACAGATAACAAGGACTGGAATTCTAGGTTTGAACTAAGAAATGTTAAAAACATGAGTTCATACTAGGATAAGCTAGCTAGCTTTTGATCTTTTCAGTTGTATTTTCTTATTTTTAACCTTTTCCTCTCTGTGCCTTCCACATACTCCCCCCCACCACCCAGAAAGAAAGTAAACCTGTCTTCTGGCCTGGGTTATACAGCACCTACCGTGGATAATTCAGTGTCAGTGACATCAAGGATAAAAGAAATTTCCTTAGTTTTTCCAAGGATACTGCCATTTCTTATTCTTTCAGATCTTCATGTAGACGTGATTTCTTCAAAGAAGTCTTTCTGGTAGCAATCAGACTTTTTTTCTGTTTTGTTGTGTTTTTGTTTTTCGAGACATGGTTCCTCTTTAGCTTTTTGGAGCCTGTCCTGCAACTTGCTTTGTAGACCAGGCTGGCCTCAAACTCAGAGATCTGCCAGTCTCTGCCTTCCAAGTGCTGGGATTAGAGGTGTGCACCACCTCCATCCAGCTACAATCAGACATTTATAGAAAGAAAAGTTACATATTCTCTCTCTTTCTGCCTCCCTCTCTTTCCCCCTCCCGCATGAGTGTGTGTGTATGTGCGGACATGCATTCATACTGTGGTAGTCAAATTCAGGACTTCATGCATACTAGCTAAGTATTCCATCACTGAATTACTCTTAGCTCTTATATACTTAAACTATGTTGTTAATTCCTTTTGTTGATATTGTCATTCTAGTTCTTTCTTTAAAAAAAAAATACAAGATCTTGCTATGAAGAATAGGTTGTCCTCAAATTCACACTCTTCCTCCTTAACTTCCTAGTGTTGAGCTGAGATTAAAACAACACAACACTCACCAGGTGGTGGTGGCGCACACCTTTAATCCCAGCACTCAGGAGGCAGAGGCAGGCGGATCTCAGTGAGTTCGAGGCCAGCCTGGTCTACAAGAGCTAGTTCCAGGACAGACTACGAAGCTACAGAGAAACCCTGTTTTGAAAAAAACAAAGCAAACAAACAAAAAACCCCACACACCACCACTCCCACTTAGTCCTAGTTTCTTGAGGAGTCTCAGCCCCAGAACTACACAGAGAATTAGTGCTGCCACGTGCACACTTCCTGTCCATCTCCAGCGTTATCTGTTTGTCTTCACAAACTCTATGTATAAGAAAATATACATGAAATAATTAATTATATAAAGTAGCAACTGTAAAGTTTTCAACAAGATGAAAAAGTTTTACTTTTTTTTTCTCTTTCTGAAGTTGATCTTTTCAGTAGCAAGACTTTTGCTTACATAACTTTTGCAAATTAGATTAGAAGTATGTAGAATACTATATATACCATGACTTACTCATGTAGTTTTGGATTAACTCCAGCTTCTTGTGAGGGGAAGGAAAAAAAGCTCTACAGCATTACATGCATGCATGAAAACATGTAATGAGCTGGTCGTGGAGACCCTTGCCTTTAATCAGGCATGCACGAGGCAGAGTTAGGTGAGTTTGAGGCCAGCCTGGTATACATAGTGAGTTCCAGGCTAGCCAAGGCTACATAGTGACACTCTGACTTTAACAAAACAAATCATATAATTATTTTCAGAAACACTATGACCAGAGAGTATACCTAGAGTCTGTCTTAGAATAAGGGAAATTCATTAATTACAAGTTTGAGGCCTGCAAGATGGCTGTCCTTTGTATGTATGTATACATTGCATGACTTAAACACATATAAAACGTGTACTAGTTGCTTTGTGAATCCTCCTGACTAAAAAAGCAGGAGAACCGATCATGCTTAGCCCTGTATTTCATCCTTTGATTGCTTCTCACAGCTGTGCCCAGGAGCCTTATATAACTGCCATTTGCTTAGTAGGGTGGAAGGAAATCGCAACAGAAATGAAATATTCTGGCCTTTATTTTCTAGTATTGCATTCTCTATTTTCTAAGATTAACTTTCCACTCTTCTGGACCTTTCTATTCAAGCAGCTGCTTCCTTTATTCCACCCCATTTAAAACAGTCATGAATAAATTTACCCACGGTCTGAAATAGCGCTCCTCTCACTTGTCACCCTCAAGTGTGACAGCATTGTACTGAGGAAACATGTATCAGGATGTACACCTGCAACCTCTGGGAGAGGAGCCCAGACAGAAAGAAAATCCAAAAGATATGATCATATATATATATATTCTCCACATATCTGTAATGTTGTTTCTTTTCCATTTGACCTATATTCTGAGGCAAATGTTTGACAAGCTTGCTTAGAATTAGAGTTTTATATAAACAAATGAATGTTTTAAGCATAAGGATGGCACAGTAGGAAGGAAACCAAACAGTAAGTTGAGAAACTCTAGTTCATTTCAAGTACTTAGTCCATACTTAACCAGCTGTCCTGGGGTATAGTGTTTAACCAAGAGCACTGTTCTCTGTATTTACTTCTCTAGCATAAAAAATAATACAGATTTCAAATCAGTTATGATTTTAATGTCTATAAGTCAAGAATGTCTCAAATTCCAATGTTACCATTTTTTATGCCCAAAAGTGTTTGTAGAAATCCTTTACTGAGTCATGTGATTTAGTGATTTAGGAAACACAGGTACCATTCTTCCTTTATTCTTGGTAAACTATGGGACTCCAGAGTAGATCCAGGGCAACTCCCTTGATATCCACTGTTACCTCCCAGGTCTCCAAGGCTTTTTTGTTGTTGTTGTTGTTGTTTTGTTTTTTTTTTTCAAGACAGGTTTCTTTGTAACTTTGGAGCCTGTCCTGGCCTTGAACTCACAAAGATGTGCCTGCCTCTGCCCCCCCCCCCCCCAGGGCTGAGATTAAAGGTGTGTGCCACCACCACAGGGCTGGCTTTTAACTAAGTTCGAGGCCAACCTGGTCTACAAAAGCTAGTTCCAGGACAGGAACCAAAGCCACAGAGAAACCCTGTCTAAAAAAAAAAAAAAAAAAAAAAAAAAAAAAGATCTCCTCAGATACAGTCCAGTGCAGTGCCAAAAAAAGGAAGGGTATAAGATTAAAGCCTTTTTTTTTTTTTTTTTTTTTTTTTGAGATAGGGTTTCTGTGTGTAGCCCTGGATGTCCTGGGAACTAGCTCTGTAAACCAGGCTAGCCTTGAACTCACAGAGAGACACTCCCTGCCCCCCCCACCTCTGCCCCCAGGGACAAGTGTAGTAGTTCTGTGCCTCTGAAGTGTCACTCTCCTGACCTTATATAATAAGTAGTTATCGCCAAGGTGACTTTTATAGTGGAATCAATCACACGGTGGAATATTTACACATTTAACTTGTGTAAATGAGATCAAACCAAACCAAAAAATTCAGAAAGGAAATACATGAGAGAGAAATAACAATGTAAATAGCAGATCCAATTGGTAAAAGCTCAAGAAATAATGGCAGGATGATGTTAAAGGCCTTCTGGTTATTAACAAAGCATTTCCTGGAGAGTGAGTTAGTGGGAGAGCTTTGTTGACAGAAATTAGTGAAGGTGGTGAGAAGGTATATTTAAGAATTAAAGAAAATTGTCAAGCCTGTAGGCACAGGACTGTAGTCCCAGATACTTAGAAGATTGAGGCTGGAGGGTCACAGATTCAAGGCCAGCCTGGCAACTCAGTAAGAATCTATCTCAAAGTAAAAAGTAAAGAGGTAGGGATGGATTTAGTTTAGCACCTGGAATACCCAGAGTACCCCAGAACAGAGCATGAAAAACAAACTAGCAACACGCCTGTAGCCCCAGCTACTGGAGGAAATCACAAGACCCTTGTGTCTGATTTAAAAAATAATAATAATTAGTGGTGGACAAGATACTCTTCAAAAGCCTGATGACCTGCTTAGATCCTCTGACCTCAGCATGTGCACTCCCCAATATGCACATATACAATAATAAAAATATTTTTTAAAAGCCAGGTGGTGGTGGCACATGCCTTAATTCCAGCACTTGGGAGGCAGAGGCAAGCAGCTCTCTTGAGTTACAGGACAGCCAGGGCAACACAGAGAAACCGTGTCTCAAACAAATAAACAAAAAAGTGGTCATGAACTTCTTCCACCTTGAGGCCTGGGTGACTTTCTTAACAATTCTAGTAATCTTGGCTCCATAGCAAGGATCTTTGTATGCCATATTCACTGCTGAGCTAATTACTGCTGTGGGATTGCTACTGTGTAAAGTGCCATAATTGATAAAAATGTTTTTAAGCTATTTTTATTTGAATCTAGCATGTGAAATTCATTGTTTTCTGTGCCCATACAGGTGAACATGATTAAAGATGATGGAACAGTTATTCATTTCAACAACCCCAAAGTCCAAGCTTCCCTCTCCGCTAACACCTTTGCAATTACTGGTCATGCAGAAGCCAAACCAATCACAGAAATGCTTCCTGGAATACTAAGTCAGCTTGGTGCTGACAGCTTAACAAGCCTTAGAAAGTTAGCTGAGCAGTTCCCACGGCAAGGTATGTATTTCAAGTCAGTACTTTCCTTCTTCCCTGCTTTAATTAAGAAACCTAATAATTTTAAAAACATCCCGTCGGAAACTGAGGATGTAGCACAGTTGACAGATTCCTAGCCTATTATGCATAAGTTTTTGGTTCGATCCCTAGCAGTAAATAAATTGGGTATGATGGCATATGCTTGTAATTCCAGCAGAAGGATCAGAAGTTCAGGGTTATTCTCAGCTGTTTAGGGAAGTTGAGTCCAGCCTGTGCCAGAGACCCTGTCTCAAAATAAATACATAAATAAATATAAAGTGTCTTTCTTAAACGGAAAGAATTTGCCTCAGTACATACTTCTTATAATTTCTATATCACCACTTGTGTGCTTCATAAAACTTATAGTTTGCTTTTTTAACTAATAGTGTGTATTATAGAATATTTAGATACAGTATTGTCAATTGCTACTATGATTATCATTACAAACATGGTAATCATAAATTCTGAATTTTTAAGTTGGTGTTGATTTCATGCATGTCTTGTCTCTCTAACCATCAAAAAGTCTTGTAGTTCAGTGGTCATGTGATCATACTGCATAGCTAGTTACTTAGATCAAATTAGGAAGTCTCAGATATTTATATGGAGAATACCTTTGTTCAGGCTTCTCAAATTCTTCATTTTGCATGTAACTTTTACCTTTACTGCACAGTGGAATTAATTTACGAGTTTTTAATGCTACTTAAGCAAAAACACAGAAATGACTTTTAGATTGACTGTACTTAGTAGCCATAGGAGGTTTGGACAGAGAGATGATAAGTATTAGAGGTGTTCTGTGGAGCTCTTTGTTCTCAGCGACTAATATTCATATAAACTTTTTATAGTATTGGATAGTAAAGCACCAAAACCAGAAGACATTGATGAAGAAGATGATGACGTTCCAGGTAAAAGACATTTTGTTAGTGTTAAAATTTGTCTCCAACCAGTAAGACTGTTCTAGTAAAAATGCTTGGTGCCAAGCCTGACAAATTTGAATTTCTTCCCTGAGACCCACATTGTGGAAGGAGAGAGCCAACTTGCACAGGTTGTCTCTGACCTTTACACGCACACACACATGCACATAAAACTAAGAAAAAATAATTTATCTCCTTTTACTTATCGCATAGATGACTTCAGAATTTTTCTGACCGAATTTCATTTGATTTACAATGATATGGATAGTGTTAGCTTTCTAGTTAGATATTAGCTGGCTTGGAAGACACTGGAGATGGAGCCTTCCCTCATAATCATCAGCCTGTAAAACCAAGGAGTGGAACTTCCGGTCAGAAAATGTCCCCTAAGCCCTATCCCTGTTCATGGGAGAGACATGACATCCTAAACTGCCATTATATAATACTATCTAAGCCTGGTTCCAGGAATGCTAACCCTTATAAAAGACTATTGTATTATCTGATAGAGAACCAAAGGCACACAATTGCCTTCTATCAGTGTCAAACCAAATAGGGCTGTTACTTACCTGAACAGAACAAAAAGTCCCTCAAGAAAGGCTGTTGTTGGCCAGTTGGTGGTGGTGCCTGCCTTTAATCCCAGCACTTGGGAGGCAGAGGCATGCAGATCTCTGTGAGTTCAAGACCAGCCTGTTTTACATAGTGAGTTCCAGCCAGAGCTGTTGTACGGAGAAACTGTCTTAAAAAACCAAAGGGGGCAGAAAACAGAAGGGGGGAAGGGGGAGGGAGGAGAAGAGAAGAGAGAAGAAAAGAAAAGAAAAGAAAAGAAAAGAAAAGAAAAGAAAAGAAAAGAAAAGAAAAGAAAAGAAAAGAAAAGAAAAGCTGTTTGTCCTGGAGATTTCAGAATAATATACAACCTGCCTAAAATGTAGTCTGAGTCAATGGCCCCTCAAGCATTGTCCACACTTACCACACTGACCCCTTGAGTATGTACTCTACTTTATTATAAATGAATGTACTGGTCTTTTATGCTGTTTCTTTGTGTTTCTGTCTAAGTTCTCTAACAGAGATCACAAAGACCAGGGAGTCCAGACTGAAATCCCAGTGATAGGATATAATGAATAAGAAAGAATCAGAACTTAGAGTCAGAAAATATTCCATAAAGCTCTGTTGCCTGCATGTATTAAATTGAAATCACTCTTTATTATCAGTAAGAGCACTGGCCTCTTCCTGAGGACCTGGGTTCAATTTCCAGCACTCACATGGTGACTCACAGCCATCTGTTACCCCAGTTCTAGGGGATCCAGCACCCCTTTTTGGTCTCCTCAGGTACTGCATGCACATGGTACACAGCCATACATTCAGGCAAAACATCCATACACATAAAATAATAAAATAATTTTAAAAATTGTTGTCATTAAGCTGACATAAAAATATTTCACCTTAGTATTTTTACATACATTTTTAAAGTCCAATTTCCTTAAGATTACTGTTTATAAAAGTCATTATTACTAAAATGCCATTAGTTCATTTCTGCCTTTTCTGTTTTTTAACTAATTCTAGTTGCAATTATTTTGACTCATTTGCATTTTGTTTATTGTTTTTTTTTCTTCTTTTTGTCAGATCTTGTAGAAAATTTTGATGAAGCATCGAAAAATGAAGCTAACTAAAATCCTCTGGGTTTTGGAAGCTGGCATGGACTAGATTTAACAATCAGCTCTGTTGTTCCAAAGTTTTACAGACATGGAGAACATCACCTGTTACTAGTTCAGTAATATAAATATTTTGTATATTAATAATGCTGTTTGATCAGCATTTCTCGGTCATTTGATTTTGCATTTTGCACTTCCCAGGATCTATTCTTTTGGTCAAAATATGAAGTATTGATACAGTTTGAGGGTGGTTTTTGCTTTTGGGGGGAACTTTTGGGTGTGTATGTATATGTATGTGTGTGGGTATGTGTGTACACGGTGGACAGAAAGTTGGATAACAGTTATATCTATCCTCTTCCTTCCCCCAATAGAAATAAAACAAATCTTTACATTTGTTACTTTTTTTCCTAATACTGTACAAAATTGATGAAGTGAGTTTCTTTGATTTCAGATCTTAGGAGATTCCTACTGTTGGAAGTTTGGTTTTTAACTTTTGGTTTTAAAGTTAATTTGCTCAGTTAACTTTAATATTTTTATACATTTCTCTGGATTGAAAAATCTTGAAATATCTTACCACCAGATTGCTGCCAGAATCATAAATTGGGTACCTTTGGTGTGGCTGCCTTCGACTCACTTCCTCGTCAGACCCAGAACTGCTCTTTTATTAGCTTTCTTCCTGCTGCTCCCCGCCCTTATTTTAGTCTTTAGATGGTCTTATCTCCTGCTTAGCTTGAGACGGAAGTTCTCCATACAGAGTTGAGAGAGTGCCTAACCCTCTTTCTGTCCTCACCTCAAGGGACAGCTCCATCTTCAGTGTTTGATTTCCCTTCACATTGATGGTTTGGTAGATCTCAAACTGAAAGAGCTAGCATGTGCTTACTAAATAACTATGCCGGGCATAGCTGTTTCCTTACTGTTGTCAGTATCAGCTGCACAAGTTTCTCTTTTTCAGCAAGGCTGAAACTGGGACTGTCCTTTGGAATGAAAAGAACTTAAGCTATAGACCTAGCTCCTAGCATAAATGGGCATTCTCTAAAACGGTACTGGCCACAGGAGAATTTCTTCAGCCACTCTCCTGTTCTTGGCCCTGAACTTACCTCTGGGTAGATCTGATTGATTGTAGCTACTCATAACACCCTCCTGCATGCTGAGAACAATGCTTTGGGGGAGACAGTGGTAAGACACAGTATTTATTTGCTTACCTCCTTTCAGAGGACTTGGAGGTAAGTTACATTCATTCACTCAGGTTTTCCTCTTGCATCTGATAAAAGCCTGTGTTATGCATATCAGCATTTATTATAGCCAATATTTTAGGATAAGGTTTAAAGAATCTATTATTTCCTGGCCCATCATCAAACTAACTGCCCCTTAACCTTGCAGCATGCCAACTTTTGTTTCAAGCTAGATACCTTTCCTTAATACTTAAGATGCAAGACCAACAGCATACTGAGAGATCTATAGACATGAAGGCAAAGCTCCTGTGTTCTTTTCACCCAAACATTTTCAATTTATTTTAAAACTTTGTTGATTTTTTTTCTGTCATGTTTTATATAATATATGGACTTAACAAAATAAATAATAATAAAATAACAGTACAAAAGAGGAGAACTTCCTCTAGTGCTTCTGTTACTTGTCTTCAGTTCCTTCTTTCCTATTTTTCCTTTACTCTCCATACACAAATGAATTCTCATGTCATTGTTTAAAATAATCTCATCCATTGTTAGGTCAGTGTCTGTACCTACTCTGTAATTACTCCAGAATTTTGTTCCTCTAACTGCCCAAAGGCATACATTGTGGAGCAGAGAGCAGTGAGCACTGTAGTGGGTGAACAGAGAATGTACTGGAAGTGAGGAAATGTGTTTCTGGTCCAGATTCTGACATGTGGCCTTATCCACTCACATCACCAAACTACTCTAAATCTCATCATCAGTCCAGTAAGATATTTCCAAGTGCAGGCTTTTTTTCTGCTCTTGGAGTTCTGTGAATCTCATTTTGGGAATTCTCTAAGAAGGGATTTTGTCATCTGTTAGGGGTATCTTTATTTTCTTGCTGTTTTATGTGTATGGATGTTTGCTTACATGTATGTCTGTGTACCGTGCACATTTTTTTTTTTTTTTTTTTGGATGCCTAAAGAGGCCAGAAGAGGATGTCTGATACCCTGGGACTGAAGAAAATGACAGGTTTTAAGATAATCTCACAGATCTGCTGTAGAGGACAACTCTAAAAGCCATGGCTTGTTGCTGTATTCAGAACTACAATATGAATTATGCCCAGCTCATAGTACTTTCTAAGCCTTTGTTTCCTCTGTAAAATGAATTTTAAGATGTAAGCAGAGGTCTTGAAATCTGCCTGAGTAAGGCGAATATGCATTTCTTCCAAAGCATGGCAGAAAGTTACTTTCTAGGCTGTTAACTGTCCTCAGCGCCACCCGTATGGGTTGCCTTGACACACAGCTTACCTAGGTTAATAAGCCTTATTAGTCTTTGTTGTGATTAATTCCCCAGTATTTTACTCAGAAGCCAAGCTACCTAAAGTTCATATCTGAGTGTCACACCTCTATATTCACTTCAGCATCCATACTGTTGCTATAGTACAGTATAGACTGTCATCCAGATTATAAAGATTGATAGATGTCATTTTGTCTTCAACATTCTGCATAGTGCCCCACATTTACTTGAGAACATGACATTTACTGACTACAAAATTATTCATTCAATTCTCAATTTAGTGGAACAGGCATTGTCTGAGTTTTAAAGAGGAACTAAGAATAGAGGAGTTACCAAAGATCAAACTAATCTGTAGAACTAATGTTCTTATATAGAACTATTAAATTCCATACTCTCCAAAAACCCTTTATTTTGTTGTTTGAAATACTGGAGATTGAACCTAAAGCCGCAGGCATGCTATTCAAGGGCTGTACTGTTCAATTTATCTTTAGCCTAACTATTACGTATTGAAAAGTATGCATATAACCTTTAGTCAGATATCAAATTAGGATTATTTAGTTTTAGCCTGTAGGTCAAATTTAAGGGTTGTTCAGGATTAGTTTTAAAGATTTGTGTGTGTGTGTGTATATATGTGTATGTATGTGTGTATGTATGTATGTGTATGTATATACATATATATACATACACACACACACACACATATATATATATATATATATATATATTGGTTTTTCGAGACAGGGTTTCTCTGTGGCTTTGGAGCCTGTCCTGGCACTAGCTCTGTAGACCAGGCTGGTCTCAGAGATCCGCCTGCCTCTGCCTCCCGAGTGCTGGGATTAAAGGTGTGCGCCACCATCGCCCGGCAAGATTTGTATTTTTTATTTTATGATGTATATGGTGGTTTTACCTGCATGAATACCTGGCAGCGCATGTGTGCAGTGCCCACAGAGATCAGAAGAGGGCTTCAGAATCTTGGGCATTGTACTGAGGATGGTTGTGACCTGCTGGGTGGGTGCTAGGAACAGAACCTAAGAACCTAGGTCATCTGCAAGAGCATGCACTTTTTGCTTGTTTGTTTTTGTTCTTCGAGACAGGGTTTCTGTGTAGCTCTGGCTATCCTGGACTCACTCTATAGATTAGGCTGGCCTGAAACTCAGAGATCCACCTGCCTCTGCCTCCTAAATCCTGGGGTTAAAAATGTGTACTATCACTGCCCAACTAAGAGCAAGCACTTTTAAATGCCAAACTACCTGATTTTCTTTTTAAAAAAACATGCTGAATAGCTGGATCATCCCGCAGTTGGCTAAGTGCACCCTACCACAAGCCTAGCTGTCACTGGTGACTGGAGTAGCCTTGAATCCAGGCCTTGATTTTGAGAGCCTTGAGTGGGTATGTAGCAGAGTCAGAGAGCCAGGCACCAGGTCCTATCCCCACGGTGTCACACGTGCTAGAAAATAACCAAGCAAGTCTCACAGAAAAGAATCATCATCCTACCCTATGTGTTCTAGACAAGATCGGCTGCCAGTATATTAAGAAATCCAGCTCATATCCACAAGACAAGCCTAGATACGGATCCAGGGTATAGGTCAGTGGTAAAGTGTGCACTTAGCACTCATGGATCCAAGTAAGCATGCATACCCGTGCGCACATGCTTAGGTAGCTTTGTCTATAGTGTAACTTCACCTCAGCCGTAGACGATCAGACTAAGGCCAGAATATCCAATCCATTTGTTTCTAAGGGTTTATAGTTTTGTTTAGATTGACTACAATGAGGTACCCTTGAACTGAAGCACAAACAGTCGGTGTGGAAGCTGGTAAGAATAAAACATAATAGGCAGCAGGGCAGCAGCGGCGCACGCCTTTAATCCCAGCACTCGGGAGGCAGAGGCAGGCGGATCTCTGTGAGTTCGAGACCAGCCTGGTCTACAAGAGCTAGTTCCAGGACAGGCACCAAAGAGACAGAGAAACCCTGTCTCAAAAAAACAAAAGCAAACAAACAAACAAAAACAAACCATAAGCAACCCTAGTGAGAGAAGAGCCTCAGACAATCCCTATAGTTTCTGTTCCTATGATGTCTAGCTGTACTTTGTTTCTGATTCTGAGTTGCTTACTGGCAGGATTTTTGTGTTCTTGAAACACTTCCTTCTGCCACTGTCACTGTCAAAGCTAGCTTGAGAGACTGAGTTCCTAGCAATTAATGATCCTAGAAGGAGGACATTTGAATACCCTCTACACGACTCTATGGAAGGGCTGGCATGTGCCTTGTAAATCTGAGGCCAGATGGGCTACCAAAAGAAATCCTGGCTAGGAGTGTGTGGTGCAGTCATAAAGCCACTGGCCTAGCATGTGTGAGGACAACCACATCTGGGGTGTCAGCGGTGGCTCCGTATGCACATCTTAGTTCTACTGCCCCTTCCGTGCCTTCATTGACTTGTCTGCTGAAATAGCATGGCACACAGTGGGTACTCAGTAAATACTGGATTTGATTGGTAAAGAATGACCACTATATGTTTTCATCAATCATAGGTAATGGTTTAGTCCAATTTGCAGTATTCACTGGTTCAGACAAATATCACTAGGTAGTCAAGGCTGGGCTGGAATTTGTGATCATTTTGCCTTAGCCTCAATCTCAGAACTGTGTCATCACACCTGGTTTGCAATATATGCTAGTTAGGAACTTGTTCTTGAGTGTTGCCCCCAAGTCCTGCAAAATGTCAGAGGAAGGAAAAGTAATGTATGAATTAAATACATGCAAATAGAGTAAAATTGAACTCTGGGCTTCTCAGGAATAAGTATTAAGTTTTAATTTTTGTCTGCAGCTTTCAGCACAGGGACTAGCATATGTTAAGCACCTATCAGGTAAACTTTGAATCACCTGTAATCAGCCATTTGTGAACTATCTATCTAAGCCAGATGGCTAGAGGTTTTACAGTCATTCTCTATTCGAGATGCCTCAGATATGATAAAAGTCTGCCCAGGCGATGGTGTTAAGTCATACTCAGCCAATGGACCAAGTAATAGTGGTAAGCCCTACTCAGCCTTGAATCTTTCTTACTCTGGGTCCCATCCCAGGCTACTAGTCTCTGTATCAACTGACAAAGGGGCCCATAGAAGTATTCCGAACGGAAAACCTGCCATCTCTAAAACCCAGAGGAGCCTAGAAAATGTACTTGCTGGTGTCCATAGGTGGAAATGGCTCTTCTTCACTCTGGAGGGTATGTTCTGAAATGCCCAGATCACTGAACCCCTCAAAACTGGTGTGTCAGGTCTCTGGCTCTTTGTAAAGTTCTCTTCCATGCCTAGTGTGCCCTCCACAGTACTTAACACTTACTGCTTATTAGGGCAAGAATCATAATAGCACTGAAACACTAGACTGATGTAATGTTCTGCAAAATGCCAAACTATTTGACCCTTTGCGCTCAAAGTGACAGGGCATGTGAACATTAATTTTAGGAGATTATGATTGTATACTGTTACCATCCTACAATAGTCTTTTTCTAGGTGTGGAAAGAGCACATTTGCCGAATCCCTGGCTGGCTGTCAGGTAACAGCTATGCTAAGTTTCTCTACATTGCATGTGGAACAGCAATTATAGTTGTATCCACTACTTACCAAGTTTGGTAACCTGTCATCTGTTATATCCCTCAGTTTCTCAGAATCCAGACTTCTGAAGTAAATGGGAATATGACAAGTACCATCGTATTCATTCTCAATTCCACTCCTACCCCTATTCCCTACCTTTCTTCCCTTTCCCATCCCCATGGTGGCTTGCAACTCTACATGAAGAGCAGGCAGCCTTGAGTTGTGAGTCTTCTTCCATCCTGAGGACTGGGGTTACATACCTGTGTCACCACACCTTGGATCCATTCTTGTGTTCTTAAAATGCTGGAGGAGGCATTAAATTTTGTCACTCCACATGATATGACAGGTTTTGATTTAGTGTGTTGGGTATTGTCAGGACAGTTTTAGAAGCTTCCACTCCACTTGGCCTCTCTTACAGCATGTCTGAGTTACATCCTCAGTCTGCATTCTGAGTCTTCCTATGGAGTTATAGTAATCTCTGCTTCAATGTGGATTAGGCTTGTCATTTTCTACAGCTTCAAAAAAGCATCCTTTAGTTTCTGCTTCAACAGCATATGTACTGACATTGGGATGATAAGGGGTTATGATGGCCCCAGAGAAAGGATAGCACAGGGTTCATGGAACACTCCATATTTTTTATTTGTTTTTTTTTTTTCAGAACAATGAAACTTGATTTTTCTTTTTATTTATTCTTCTCTCATACAATGCATCCCAACCATGGCATCCCTTCCCTCCACTCCCCTTGTCTCCCAGAAGAGGGGAGGCCTCCCAGGGACACCAACCAAACATGGCATAACAAGATCCTCTGTAAGAGCAATACATGCTTTAACTGCTGAAACATCTCTCCAGCCCCCTTAGTTCCAGGGATTCAATCTCAAATCCTCATGCTAGCACAGCAATTGCTCTTGACCCACTGAGCCATCTTCTCAGCCCCAAAGACTGTAATTAAACACACAGACAAATATGAGGATTGAGGGAAGAGAACCTAAAAGTGTGTCTTGGTTTGCATATTTGTTACTGGGATAAAATATGACTAAAGACAACTTAGAGAAGAAAGACTTCACTCATCCTTAGCTTCCATTCCTTCATAAAGGGAGGCAGGAACTGGGGTATGTTTCTTAGCTTGCTCTCTATGGCTTGCTCAGCCTGCTTGTAAGACATCTGCCCAGGTTGGCACTGCCCACAGAGGGTTGGGCCCTCCTACATCAATCACTGACTAGGAAAATGCCCCACACACTTTCCTACAGGCCAATCTAATGGAGATGTTTTCTCCTCTTCCCAGATTACCTCAGTTTGTATCAAGCTGACAAAACAAAAACCTAACCAGCACTGAGCCCTGAGGGAAGTTGAGTGTTTGAGGACATGAAGAAACAGGGATTGTCATGGCATAATGAGACCGATCAGAGAAATGGAAGCAAATGAGAGCATGCAGTCGTGTAGGGTAAGGAGAGAAATGTTCCCTGTGTTGCTGCTGCAAGGACAAGGAAAAAGTAAGTCAGTTGGAAGTTGGCTGAGCCCGCTAGAAACACAGCTATTCTTTTGACTATTTTGCTTGTTCTGGTGTTCCCAGTTTACCACACGTATAACTATGCCTTCCTTGATATAAATTCGTACAGTAACAAGAACTCACACTCACGTTAAGGACTTTGCTGTGCAATCACTCGTTTCCTACACTTGGTTTCATTTAGTCGGTGTGAGGTCAGTATTCGTGGGGAAGGGTCATCTGCTTTACTATTAACACTACTAACGTTCACTGTATTGTGAAGCCATGAACAGGCAAACTTTACTAAGTGAAGTAGCCAAAGTTCACAGTAAACAGAGAAGGCAGAAAGCAGAAGCCATGCAGAACAGAGAGAAGGACACTGAAGGAGAAAATTTTGTTGACAGCTGCAGAACCAGGAGAAGTAGGCAGTGGTAGTGTCAACTTCGTATCAAGTTTTCACCATGGGGGAAGGATGTCCACTGCTGTCCAGTGGTTGGTAAGACAGTTTGTTGGAGCAGAACTCTCCCCAGATGCGAATCTGCCTTTCAGTTCCCTGTCTATAGTCAGGACCTCTGCTAAACAAGCTGAATCAGCATGCACTTAGGAGTCACACCTGAAGGGTACTCAGTGCTCCTGCAGAGGGCTGAAGCCCAGTTCCCTGAACCCGCATCAGGTAGCTCACACTTTGCTATAGCTCCAGTTCAGGCACCCTGAGTGCCTTTGGCCTTTCGTGGGCACCTGTGAATGTACATACCCACATACAGACAGATACAGACACAATTCAAAATAATTTTTTAAAATATTTATTTGTTCACTTATTATGTATACAATATTCTGTCTGCATGTATGCCTGCAGGCCAGACCTCATTACAGATGGTTGTGAGCCACCATGTGGTTGCCGGGAATTGAACTCAGGACCTTTGGAAGAGCAGGCAATGCTCTTAACCACTGAGCCATCTCTCCAGCCCCCTCAAAATAATTTTTTAAGCAAACAAGGGAAGCTAAAGATAAGTACCTGAGAGGACTTGAGGGTACATGATGAAGCAGAGAAAGAAGCTGGTTGTAATAAAGATGAAATAGAATTCTCAGGCTGGAGAGACGGCTCAGCAGCTATAAGCACTTGCTGCTCTTCTAGAGGACCCAGGTTCAATTCCCAGCACCCACATGAGAGCTCACAACTCTCTGTAGCTCCAGTTCCAGGGGATTCAGCACCTTCATACAGACATATATGGACACAAAAACATGAATGTACATGAAATAAAAAATAAATAATTAAAAAATAGAATTCTCTATGTTCCTAAGAGTCAAGAACCAATAACCTTTTGGTTCCAGAATTGAAGCAAATAGATGTGAATTCTGTGTCCCTCACTGTGGTTAGTTATTTTTTACTCTTGGTTCTTGACTCTTTTGGGGGTCAGCCACCCAGTTCCCAAATAAACTCACATGGAGACTTATTCTTCTTTATGGATGCCAAACCTTAGCTTGGCTTGTTTCTAGTCAGCGTTTCTTAAATTATCCCATCTATCTTTTGCCTCTGGACTTTAACCTTTCTCTACTTCTGTGTATCTCTTCTTTCGCTCTCACTCCGTGGCGTCTGTGTGGCTGGGTGGCTTGCCCCTTGCATCCTCCTCTCCTTGTTCTCTTTTTTTTTCCTCTTCCCAGATTTCTCCTCCCTAGCTATTGGCCAGTCAGCTCTTTATTAGAACAATCAGGTGTTTTAGACAGAGTAACACAGCTTCACAGACTTAAACAAAGGCAACATAAAAGGATACAACACATCTTTGCATTATTAAACAAATGTTCCACAGCATAAAAAGATGTAACACATCTTAAAATAATATTCTACAACACCTCACTGAGTCAAACACCAGCCAGTCATAGGAGACATACGACACCTAGGAGGAGGTCCAACCTTGTGGCGGCCACTCGCACCCGTTGGGCAGTTCTCAGAGAGGGGCTGGCAGATGGAATAGGACTGTTGTAATCTTGATGGGTGTATGGATGGCATACCATGGCATCTGCGTAATTTCCAAACTACATTAGAAGGCACTGGAAACCGCTGTCTGGAAGTTCCTGATCAGCCAGGCTTGGCTGTGGTATTCCTTCTTCTCACGGCTCTGTTATTTATAACTTAAGTGAATGTCCTAACACTCCCACAGCCTGAACTAAAACCACACAGAGCCCTCTCCCTCCCTCCCTCCCCCTCTCCCTCTCTCCATCGTCTCTTTATTTTGTAGCCCTGTCTGTCCTAGAACTCACTATGTAGATCAGGCTGACCTCCCACTCACTGACATCAGTCTGCCTCTGCCTCCAGAATACTAGGCATGCATCACCATGCTCAGCTTGACCCTTCTTGAAAAACGGGGGTTGGTATTTTCACTCCGTAGTTTTGTAAACTAAGTCTCTAAAGGGTGAATTAACCTGCCAAAAACCACATCATGTGGTAGCTAGGACTTGAACCCTTTCCTAGAGCCATTTTCCTTTCTACTTTTCCTCAGATATAATCCTGAAATAAGTCTTTTAAAACATCTTGTTGCCAAGTGAAGGTGAAATAAAAATACACACAAACAAAATTTGACGAGTGAGACATGGTGGGGAATCCCTGGCTTGTTAGTCATGGGTGTGTGTATATAGCGCCTTTCCCTACATTTTTACCAGCTGTAAGCAAGCAAAGCTATCTCTCTAAGTTAGTCAGGAAGATGTCTGGGCTCAAGGCTATGTAGGCATCAGTCCATCACGGTGGGGAAAGGATCGTGAACTAAGCAGCTCAACTCTCCGTGGCCAGGAAGCAGCCACAGGGGGAGGGAGAGGAAGGGGTCCCGCACTACTGGGCTTTTTCCTTTTTCCTTTACCCCCTCTGGGCCTGAACTTATATTTGGATGGCACCGTTCACATTTAAGACAAATCTCACCCCCTTGGTTAATCCCCTCAGAAACACCTTCACAGACACCCAGCAGTGTGCTTTACCAATCCTCCTCGGTGCTTTTCAATCAGATCAAGTTGACATGACTAATCATTATGGACAAGGGAGATGACTCAGCAGATAAAGAAGTTGGCCACCAAACCCGGTGACCTGAGTGTGACTCCTGGGATTGTATGGTGGAAGTAGAAAATAGAGAATAATTCCCACAAGTTGTTCTTTGACCTCCACACCCATAAATACAAGAAATAACATAAATGTAGTTTAAAAAAAGATTATCCCAACTCCTATGCTAGCCTATTATCTATTAGAACCTGACCTCAATATATTTTTGTTGAATGACTTCCTTATTAATAATACTTCAAGTTTCGTTATTATGTAATGACACCAGCATGGCATTTAATCCCATTGGTTGTCTAATCCCAGCTGAGCCTCATCAATGACCAAGCCCTCCAAAGTACCTTGTCTCTAGCTGCCTAATACATCCATAATCTCTGTGTCTTCTGTCCGGAGTGCTCTTTTCCTTGTCTGATTTTCCATCACCATGCCCAGTTTCATTTCTTTAAAATTTATTTTAACTTTATTTTATGAGCAATTGTGTAAGGGTGTCAGATCCTCTGGAACGGGAATTACTAACAGTTGTGAGCTACCATGTGGGTATTAGGAACTGAAGCCAGTGCTCTTAACTACTGAGCCATCTCTCCAGTCCCAGCTGCATTCTTTTAAAAATTATTGTTTTTTTAGACAAGGTTTCTCTGTATATCCCTGGCCATCCTGGAACTAGCTCTGTAGGCCAGGCTGGCTGTGAACTTGGAGATTTGCCTGACTCCTGAGTGCTGGAATTAAAGGTGAGTGTTACCTCCACCTAGCTTAAAATTAATTAATTAATTAATTAAATTTCTCCACCCACTTCTATTTTAAAATATATTTTTAAAATTTATGTGTTTAAGTGCATGCACACATATATACGGTGACCACAGAGGTCAGAAGTGGGTATCAGATCCCCTGAAGTGAGTTAATATGGTAATGAGTTGCCCATTGTGGGTGCTGGGAACCAAACTCAGGTCTTCTGGAAGAGCAGCAAGTATGGAGCCATCTCTCCTTTTAAATTTTTTATTTTAGGGGGCTGGAGAGATGGCTCAGAGGTTAAGAGCATTGCCTGCTCTTCCAAAGGTCCTGAGTTCAATTCCCAGCAACCACATGGTGCCTCACAACCATCTGTTTTTGATATTTGGTGCCCCCTTCTGGCCTATAGGCATACATGCAGACAGAACACTGTAAATGTAATAAAAAAAATCTTTAAAAAAAATCTTTCTTTTAAGATTTGCTTTATTTTTGTGTATGTAGTGTATCTGTGTATAAGTATGTACATATGCATTTAGGTGACCATAAAAACCAAGAGGGTGTCGATCTTCTGGAACTGGAGTTATAGGTGGTTATAGGCACCTGACATGGGTACTCAGACAAGTTTGGGTCCTCTGCAAGAACTAAGCCATCTCTCTTGCTCTTCCTTTGTATCCTTAAAACACATTGTCCATAAGTCTATTTGAGTGAATAACTTCCATGTGCTTATTCTCTCTCTCTCTCTCTCTCTCTCTCTCTCTCTCTCTCTCTCTCTCTCTCTCTCTCTCTCTCACTCTATCCCTCCCTCGTGCTCTCTCTCTCTCTCTCTCTCTCTCTCTCTCTCTCTCTCTCTCTCTCTCTCTCTCTCTCTCTCACACACACACACACACACACACACACACACACACACTCATGAATGCTCATCCTACATTTTAAGGGAAGTGGTATTAGCCTCTCTGTATAAAGAGCACTAATAACTCAAAGACAGCCCTATAGATAGACTAGCATACCTAGTCACAAGGATAGTTAGTCAGTGGATCTACTTTTCAAGCTCATATCTATATAAATCCAAAGTCATTGTAAATTTTTGGAAATGTGTACTCATAAATATTAAAATTTTTACTAGGCAGCGGTGGTGCACCCTTTAATTCTAACATTTGGGAGGTCGAAGCAGATCTCTGAGTTTGAGACCAGCCAGTTCCAAGACAATTACAGAGAAAAACCCTGTCTCAAACAAACAAGCAAAAACAAACAAACAAAAAACCAATTATACACGGGGATTGTTGTGTAAGGATATTTTCACACACACACATTTTATACACTGAGCCTATGACTTCTGTACTCTGCCTTCCCTTTCTTAGCCCATAATTGTTTTTAATGTCTCTCCTCAGAGGCAGAAACCACAACTTGTGTTTTCTGTTTATAAGGACCTATTTGACCCTGGTGAGTAGTAGCCACTCCATATGTTTCTCTGCTGAAAGAAACTGCCGGTGTACACAATGTGGATCCTATTTCCACGTTTCCATTCGAGTATTTTCCACCAGCAATGCCCTACTTTCTATTTACATACTCCCATCCTCCATAATCCCTCCTCTGTGGAGCCTCCCTTGAAGCCCACACAGATCTCTTTCTTCCTTGTCTGAATAACCCCATGCATTCTAGCCGTGGACGACATTCCTCACTATGGCAAGCTTGTATTGCTTTACTCATGACTAACCTCTCAGGACCAGGGCAGATCTTCTGCTGGAGAAGCGCCACAGCATGTCACAGGCCTGAGCATAGGGCTTGGGGATTCACTAACAGTGGAAGGTTCCATTCGCTTCTACGTGTTTCTGAATGTGTCAGTTCAACTCCTACTTTCTGGGTCAGAATCTTTCCTCACTGAACAGAAAGGGTTTGTTTTTGTTTTTGTTTTGTTTCTGTTTTTGATTTGTAATAAGGACACACAACAAATTCACTAGTAGCTCAGGATAGACTGAAAACTAAGAAGAAAACTAACTACAAGAGTCCACCATCATTATTACAAGTTCTATTTTAAAAAACAACAACAAAACACATTATTTTATTAGTACAAGAAAAAGGAAGAGAGAGAGATGGGCAGACAGACAGACAGGGAGCACATGTGTGGAGGTCAGAGGACAGCTTGGGGGAGTTGGTTTTCTCCTTCTACCGTGCTGGTCCTAGGGACTAAACTCTTGTAATCAGGCTTGGTGGCTACCTGTAGAGATGCCTAGCCAACCCATCATTCTAAATTCTTGTTCATCTGGAACTCTAGATTACTCTACTGGAATGCAACACCAAATTCTAATGTTGGATTCCCATATTTACTCTGATAAGTCCTAATTCTATTAGCTATGGTCCATGCTTGGCTACAATTCTATGCAATTTATTCAGTTTGATTATAGATGTCACGCTAGGGAACACAGTCATTTACAATTAAAGTCCAGATTCTATTCCAGAAGTCTGATATTGTCCCAATGAACAGGTTCCACTATTTTTGAAATATCAATTAAAATACTTTGTATGTGCTTTGTCGGCATGGGTGCATGCGCACCACGTCTGCTTGGTGCAGTTGAAGGCCAGAAGAGGGCATCGATGCCCTGGAACCAGAGTCCCCATGCTTGTGGGTGGAGGAGGTCTAAGAGAGCAGCAAGTGTCCATAACCGCAGAGTCACTTTCCAGTGTCCTAGCCACAGGCTCCACTACTAAAGCCCAAGATTCTGCCTTTGGAATGATAACTTCTAGTTTGGCAAATCCAGAATCATTTTTTAAACCCTTAAATCACACTGATTTGTGAACTGGAGAATGGCGCATGTGTCATGGCACCTGTGGTAGAGGACAAGCAGAGGGGAGGCGGCTCCCCCTTCCACCCTGCAGGACCCAGGGATAAAACTCAGGTCACTGTGCCTGGCAGTGCGGGCTTTCTTCACCTGTCTCCAACCCAGATTCTATAACCTAAACTTTGGATTTCAACTTTCTAATAACTTTAGGTTCTAACATTAGCGCTCTCGGTGCTGTTTGTGGACTCACACGTCCATGCTATGTTTGTAGCCCCACGCTGTACTCACTGAAGCTGAGAAGAGCCTATTGTTGGAGTTACATTCTACTACTGCATTCTCATATTTCATTACTGGAATTCCAATTTTAAATCGTGAGGCTTGAGGATGTCAATGATTCCAGATTCAACAGTTAAAACCTTACACTCCCCACAATGCCATCATTAAAACTCAAGGCTCTACTCTCAAAAACTAAAATTCTGCTATAGGAACTTAGAGGCTTTACTCTAGAAAACATTCATTCCATGACTGGAACGAGCTCTGAAGTTTCAGAGTTGAGATTGAGCGTAGTCATAAACTCTTGGGATTGTAATTATAGATTAAATTGAGCTCTTCTAATTTCACAAATGAATAATTTTCAGGGTTCCAGTTTCTATTATGTGATTTTCTCATTCTTTCATGGATCATACAAATTACATCATCAAAACCCAAAGATGCTGCTACTGAGTTATCCTTTGTTTTTATGGTAATTACATGTTTCACTTGATCAGTCCGGTGTTTGCTAATGGAATCCAAGAGTTAAGAAGCACTCACCACGGTGGTTAAAAGCCTGTGCTATGGAACCAGACTGCTTATAGTTGGGTCCCATTTCTGTGCTTCTCACACGTGTGACCTTTGAGAAGTCTCCTCGTCTGTAAAATAGGGCTGACGGTGGAATTTACCTGCGGTAGTCATAATAACAGTGCAAGGGAAGCACTTCAAGTGATGTCTGGCACACAGAAAGCAAATGTTAGGTGTGGACATAATTACTATACTTTAACACCCACCACCCCAGTCCTGCAGCCTGAAACTGCAGGGCTCCTTTTTACTTTTTGAGACAGCGTTGCCCAGGCTGGCCTTGAACCTGTGATTCTTCTGAGTACCGCAGATTACAGATCTGTGCCATTAAGCCTGACTAGCATCATTACATTTTTGTCTTGTTTTGTTTTGTTGAGCAGGGTTTCCCTGTGCAGCTCCGGCTGTCATAGAACTCACTCTGTAGACCAGGCTGACCTCTAACTAAAGAGATCTGCTTGCTTCTGCCTCCCCAGTGCTGGGATTAAAGGCACGAGCCACCACCACCCAACCTTGTCTTGAATTATCTTTGTAGCCAAAGCTAGGCTTGAACTTTGATCCTCCAACCTCAGCCCCCCCCCCCCAGTGAAGGAATTACAGGTGTGCATCACCATTATCTGGTCTGCATTATTGCTTCTGGGTGTGGCAATGTTTAATATTAGTCTAATCATGTATTAATATGCATAACTGACTATTGTGTCTCAAGAATCCACTATGACAACTCAAGTGTCCTTTCTGGAACTCAAAGCTGTGTTCTCTGAATCCCATAGTTGGTACTTGTATCTCAGGTTAAACATTTAAACTGTAATATTGCGTTTTTAGAACTGAGGTTCGTCTCAAAAGGCAGGATTCTAGTAAGAACATTCTAAGTCTAGTCTTATAACTTCAAATTCTACTCCAGGTTCTTCTGTGACACTGAAAGTCTCCTGTCAGATTCCCAGGTTTTGCTCTCATAACCTGAAATTCTATTGAGATGAGAAGTCCAGGTTCCAAACTTAGAGCCTGAGATTCTGTTATGGAACTCTAAAGTCTCCCATTGCCCTCAGCTTTAACTCGCTGAGTTAGTTTCCTCCCATTAGTGTTCAGCTGCTGTCTGAATCCACAGTTCTAATGTTAGGAGTATAGTGCTATTCTTTGTATTCAAATCCTATGGTCAGTTCTACAACCAGAACCAGAAACTTTACTTCAGACATGCCAATAATGGCAAACCAGGATTCTATATTTGGAACACTCCATTCTAATCTGAGCTGCAGATCCTCTGCTGTTGAGACAGGATCTGACTGTGTTTCCCAGGCTGGTCTTGAATTTCCCACACTCACGTGATCATCTTGCCTCAGCCTCTCAACTGCTGGGGTTATAGGTGTGTGCCACCAAACCTGGCATCAAAGTCTGAGACTCATCTCTATCTATATTTTGAGACAGGGTCTTTCTACACAGCCCTGGCTGTCCTAGAACTCACTATGTAATCTAGGCTGGCCTTGAACTCACAGAGTTCTGCCTGCCCCCGTGGAATTAAAGGTGTGCACCTCCAGAAACCTGGTTCTAAAGTCTGAGATTCTAATATTGAACTTCAGTTACCAAATTTGGAATTGTAGATATTATAATTTCATTCTTTTTTTTTGGATTCTTATACGTATGTAACTCTCAATTTTTTTTTATCTCCTAGCTACTGGCTAGGAGTTTCTTGAGGCTATCCCAAGCATAATGTTTTATATGCTCTCATAAACTGTATGCTCGAATTCCTGGAAAAACAATCTCCACGGAGCCCCTTGGCAATGGCTGAAGTCACAGGGAAGCAGGCTGTTCCTAAGGAACTTCCTACAGTTCTTTTTTCACTGATATCTTTGTAGATCTTCTCTCTGTGCCCATCAAGCCTATAAGGTCAAGTGGCTTCAAGAATAGACACTTGCATTAAAGGTGGCGCACACCTTTAATCCCAGCACTTGGGAGGCAGAGGCAGGTGGATCTCTGGGAGTTCGAGGTCAGCCTAGTCTACAGAATGAGTTTCAGGATAGTCAGGGCTGTTACACAAAGAGACCCTGTCTCAAAAAAGCAACAACAACAACAACAAAAGAATATACACTTGGGGTGGGGTGGTGCTGTAGCTCTGTTGTTTGAGTGCTTTTCGTATGACTGGAGCCCCGAGTTCCATCCCTAGCACCATGAAGAATTGTGTGTAGTGGCACATACCTGTCTGTAATCCCGGCACTAGAGAACTGGAGGAGGAGGAGGAGGAGGAGGAGGAGGACGAGGAGGAGGAGGAGGACGAGGAGGATGAGGATGATCAGGAGTTCAAGGTCATCCTTGGCTACGTAGGGTCGGGTGAGACCCTGTCTGAAAATACCAAAAATAAACAAGAACATATCACCGGGCATGGTAGTGCACACCTTTGGTCCTAACACTCAGGAGGCAAAGGCAGGTGGATCTCTGTGACTCTGAGGCCAGCCTGGTCTACATAGAAAGTTCCAGGGCCAGTCAGGGCTGCACAGTAAGACCTTTTCTCAAATATTTGAGGCTTGTTATGACAGTCCACATTTGTAACCCCAGCAACAAAAAAGCAAGAGGAATGAGGATTGCAAGTTATAAGCAAACCTGGGCTAAGTGCTAAGCCACTGTCCCAAAACCCACACTTCCAAAATAACACATTTGGAACTTTTTGCACTGAAGTAAAGCAAATTAAGATATTTCATATATCTCTTCTGAAATATTTAAGAATAGAAGGCTTTAAAGAATTGAAGTCCTGGGGCTGGAGAGATGGCTCAGTGATTAAGAGCACTGACTGCTCTTCCAGAGGACCCGGGTTCAATTCCCAGCACCCACATGACAGTTTACAACTGTCTGTAACTCTGGCTCCTTCATACCAGTACATATAAAATTAAGTTAAATCAAATATTTAAAAAAAATGAGCTGGGCAGTGGTGGTGCACGCCTTTAATTCCAGCATTCTGGAGGCAGAGGCAGGTGGATCTCTGTGAGTTCGAGCCCAGCCTGGTCTACAGAGCTAGTTCCAGGACAGGCTCCAAAGCTACAGAGAAAACCTGTCTTGAAAAAAAAACCAAAACCAACCAAACAAACAAAAATGAATTGAAGTACCTAATGCTATAGCTTACACATTTGCAAAGGATGAACTAATTTAAAGGAAAATTCAAGGCCTTTCTGTTGAACTCGTGAAATCAACTCACCTCATCTGTTCTGAAAAGATTCTTGAGTTTGAAAAAGTCTCCTATTACAATGCCAGGCGGTTGTGGCACACGCCTTGAAATCCAGCACCTGGGAGGCAGAAGCAGGTGGATCTCTGTGAGTTTGAGGCCAGCCTGGTCTACAGAGTTCCAAGACAGTCGGAGAAACCCTGTCTTGAAAAAAAAAAAAAAAAAAGAGAGAGAGAGAGAGAGAGAGAGAGAGAGAGAGAGAGAGAGAGAGAGAGAGAGAGAGAGAGAGAGTGTCTCCTCTTTCCCTTTATTTGTAAAGTGTGGATAAGAATGCTTGTGGATAATACAGGGGCGGCTGTGAGCATGACCGCTGCGCCACCTATTGGACAGGACTTGAATTACACTGCTATTTGTTTACTGTGTCTGCACAACAATCCCAAGGTTTCTCTAGGGACAATAGAGGAGTCTGTGATTGGTTTCATGGAAGTTATTTAGGAGAAGAGAGTATGAACATTATCTAGTAAGCATTAACTAAGTGGAGAGGAGCAGGGGGACAAGAGAAGTCTTCACACCCGCCCTTGAGAGGGTGAAGGTCATGCGGTGTTACAGAACCTCACTGGACAGATCCTGAGGAAGGAAGATACATTTAAGGGGGAAAAAGAACGCTTGAGACAGAACATAACAATGTGCTCAAAAGCACAGCCAAAGTGCCTTTGAGATCAGTAAGCTGCTGTGTAATCAGATCTTTGCATCCAAGGAAGAGGAGGTGATGACAGTGACTAATAGCCAATTTTTACAGAGCTTCAGGGTGTGCAAAGTCCGTTTAGACATCTGACCTATGGGGAGCTTGACAGCACAATGCTAACACCGAGGGCTGAGCTAAATCCGGCTCTAGATCTGTTGTGTTTGATAACTGTTGCATTCGACAGCTATTTAACTTCTCTCTGTTTAATTTTTTTTTTTCCTAAAACAAAGCCTATTTGGGGCTGGAGAGATAGCTCAGCAGTTAAGAGCACTGACTTCTCTTTCAGAAGACCCGGGTTCAATATCCAGCACCCACATGGTAGTTCATAACTGTCTGTAACTCCAGTTCTAGGGGATCGAACACACTCACACAGGCATACATGCAGGCAAAACACCAATGCACATAAAATAAAAATAAATACATTTAAAAAAATAAAGTAAAACCTACTTCACAGGGCTCTTGTCAGGATTAAATGTCCGTCAAGTGTCAAGTTCTTACATACTAACCAGCAGTTAATAACGGCAGTCACCAGTAGCTATCATAAGCTATTATGTTATTTATGATGTAGAAATACTAGTGTCACAGAGGAAGAAATCAGGTGAGCAGCTGAAGTGGGACACTAAATTCTATATGTTTTTAAAAGCTGCACCAAAGACTTCAGATTGCAAAGTAGGCTGGGTACTGAGAGTTAAGAACCCTCAATTACAGCCTTATATTTGGGTTTCATACACTGCAGGTTTTGGGAAGCTACTGAAGATCCTTCAGCTGGACAGACTTTAGAATCAGAGTTCTACTTCTGAGAGAATTTAGAACCTGCTCAGTGAATTCACACAGCTCACAATCAGTGAGTATAATTATAAGGATGATATAGATGTGTTGAACACTTACCTATGAAGTGTTGTGGAATATTAGTTAAACTATATAAAGATGTGTTACATTTATGTTGCAGAATATTACTTTAACTATGTTAAGCTGTGCTGCATTTGTTTAACTATGTAAAGATCTGTTACATTTGTTTCCCCTTACCTGCCTAAGGCACCCGATTGGTCTAATAAAGAGCTGCATGGCAAACAAAGAAAGAAAGAAAGAAAAGAAAAAGAAAAACTCTCCTCTTTCCCTTATGTGGATAAGAATGCTTGTGGATAATACAGGGGCAGCTGTGAGCACGACCGCTGTACCACCTTTTGGACATGCTAGGCAACAGAGGAATAGGAGGGGCTGGTGCAGGGGCTGGTGGGCCATGAGGATTAGTAGGAAGAATGAGAGAAAAAGAGCAGGAAAAGCCAGGGGACAGTCAGCCAGGCAACTGCCAGCCAAACAGACATGAAGAAAGCAGGAAAGGACATACAGAATGAAAGAAAGGTAAAAAGCACCAAGGCAAAAATGTAGATGACTAGAAATAGGTTAAAGATAAGTTATAATAAGAGCTAGCAGAACAAGCCTAAACTAAGGCCCAGCATTCATAACTAATAAGTCTTCCTGTCATAATTTGGGGGCTGGCAGTCCAAGAAAGCCTGCTACACTGAAGCATGTGGAAAGATTTTTACATTCCATATTGGTTTTGAGAAAAACTGTGGGGCTGGTGAAATTGTTCAGTGGGTAAAACTGCTTGTTGCCCAAGTCTCATGATCTGAGTTCAGTGCCAGAGCCCATGATGGATGGACAGAACTGAATCCTGAAGTGGTACCCTGACCTCTACACAAGCTTTGTGGCACACATACATCACACACAATACATCACACACGCACGTACACACACACACACACACACGAAACTCTTGGACAAATCTCATCATTTAAGATATTTGTAACAAGATGGCCCTTAATATTTTATTTCTAACGTTTTAAGTAGAAAGGTTTACAAACTTTTTTTCCACAAGTACTTTTCGAGCATCACATCCAATTTTCAGTGTTCGGGATCTGAGTGTGTGGGGACACAAAGTTGGTGAAGTGATGGACTGAGTGCTTGCTCCTTCATCAACACCTCCCTTCCTCCCCATGGGTGGAGAAGATATTTTAGGACAGGAAGGTGCCTCTCTAAAATTATACTCAGATAGTGGCCTGTGAAAAGCAAGGGCGGGCTCTGGGGTTCTTCCCCTGAATACAAGGAAGGAAATGATTCTGAGTCCTGGGCACCTCTGGTCATCAGCTGAGACTCTGAGGAGGGGGCTGACATTGGGATGGGCAGTAAGAGCTCCGTAGTTACCACATGCCACCTGATGAACTCTATCTCACCAGGCAGCCAGGAGTTCTGGTGAATACGCTCCGTGCCAGGGACCTGGAATTGTGCAACTAATAGTCTGATTCCATGCAATCATACATAGTAAGCCCTTCAGAAGTTACGCCACTCTCCGTATCCAACAGATAAAGAAACAGGCCTATGGCAGAGCAAAGATTTGTTTTGGGGGTCATATAGCAGCAAATGGCAATATTTGGGGCCTATGCCTTACTTGAATTTGGCTCTTTTTAATCCATGCCATGGTAAAAGTGATGGACAGAAAAATCTTTTCCCAAAGTATAGAGAGCACATAGCAGAGAAGGTCACAGAGGTCTAGGAATAGGAGCTTCAAATCCTGGGGACAGCTCTAGCCAGCTTCTCAGATGTATGCTGGCTACCTTAGGGGACTTATACCTTCTTTATGTAAATGATATAGACCTTGTGTTTCTGCAAGAGACCACCCAGGAGCAGAAATGAGATCTGTTTCCTCACCCAGTTTGTTGGATACAGAAAAAGGACTTTTGGGTCCATCAGACGACACAGCTATGGGAACCAATGGCTGGGCGTTTAAAGACCTGGTGTAGCCCCCATTCTGTCTCTGTCATGTATGTGTCTCTGGCAGCCCCCAGACGCTTTGGAATTTAGATTTTGTTTCCTTATCTGTGACATGAGACATTTGTGTCCAGTTATCTGGATTTCTGAGTTAGAATCCAGAACAGGTAACTTGATGGTGTGCTAGGTCAAGTACAGTTTTCTACCAGACTCATCTCTAAGCACAGATGTTCCCTATCTGGACTGACTCTGTCATCTGTGGTAGACAGGATTTCATACGGAGTTTTCCATGTACATCACCATGATACCTACTCCAGGTTTTGAATATGAATCTTTCTACAATTATTTGAAGGAGGAGAAAATATAAAATATGGTCATTAAGTCTCTCAGTTTCAGCTTCCTCATCTAAAAAGTCTGGAAAATAACGACATTTCTTGGTTGTGAGTTTAAATAAGAAACTTTATAATACCCAGGATAATATCTGGTATAGATTTCAATTTCCCACTTCCAGGTCTCCCTTTTCACTGACACTGCTTTGGGCCTAGTCTAGGTTTCCATCTCACCTGGGCTTCTGAAAAGAAAACAAAAACAAAAAACCTCTTGTTCCCATGTCTCCAATCTTGCCTCTGCAATTTAATTCCTCTCAATAGCCAGAGTGATATTTTGTATATAAATTAGTTCATACGTCTCCCTTGGTTGAAAGCTCTTCACGATTTCTCACTGAGAGAAAATCTCAAATCCCTCCCGATGGGCACAGATCCTTCCGGCCTGACCCCTACCTGCCTCTCTATGGCTTTATCGCTTGCCATTTTCTCTGCTCAAGCACACACTGTTCTCTGCCTCATTATGACTTGGATTCTGGTCTCAACTTACATATCACTTCCTCAAAAAGGCTTCCCTGGACTCTCCTGAGTAATTTTCTCTCAAAGATCTCCCAGTCCTCATTATTGCCTCTCCTAATATTCCAGGATTTGCACAATTTACACTTAATCATTTATATGCACTGCTACCACCCCCACACAAATATAAGCACTTTTAAGCACAGCAATCAAATCTATTTTACGTCCCTCTTACTCTGTACCCAGTACAATCTGAAGGTGTGGTTCTCAGGGAATAGTTATTAACAGTTGAGCAGTGGACACTCAGTTTACTTTCCTTTCTTTCTCAAAAATATTGTTTCATGTGTCCGGGGCTCTTCACTTACTTCAGAGCTATGGGTGTGACACTGGGAACTGAGATCCGGGCTTTAACCCAGGATCTTGAACAGGTCTGCTTTGTGATGCAGGACAACTTCCTCAGGTTTTTTTGAACTTTGGTTTCTTATTCATTTAATGTGGAGTTTTAACATCTACTTCAAAAACACGGTATGAAGGTACAATGAAAGTGAATGGGAAGCACTTTTATCGCAAATAACTATAATAATTCTGAGTACTTCTAGTTCTAGGGTATAACACTTCTTTTTCACAGAAGACAACAAGCTTTTGGGTTAGCATACCTGGATTCAAGCCCTAAAATAGGTTCCATATCTCTGAACCTCATTTTCCTTACCAATGAATAGATTTACTATTTCCTTCCTACTCACCACACAAGGCCATTAGGGGGCTTACACAGCTTGCACGAACAAGGTCCTGTAAGCTGGAAAGGGCTTTATGTAAAAGTAAAGGCCTATTTTTATGAATCCCTGGCTCACCTCCCGAGGAGACTCTGGGTAAATAAGGTTGAATTAATGTTCCCAGTGACTAGAGCCAAGGAGAGTGCTTTGGCCTGGAAGCCAAGTTCAGACCTGGCTCCCATGGGGCCAAGTCTCTGTTTAATTCCCAGTTAAAGACTACACCTCAGGGAGTTGAGTAAAAGAGAGGGGAGAAAAGTCCCCAAACAAGACATGGCTTATTTGCCTGCTCTACTGTCTGCTCATATAGAGGACTTGGCAGGTCTTTGTCTAGGCCTAATCCTCTCGGTTCTTCCTCCCAGGCCAGGTATACAGACTTACTAGAAGTCCTGAGAGAAGGGCATTTTATCATCTGAACTGGTAACAACTAGCTTCACGCCTCTTCACTGCCTGTCCTTACTCCGGAATGGCATGGAAAACAGACTTTCCTGGATATCCAGGGAGGCAGTGTTAAAGTGCACAGGAACAGCACATGATCTGATATGGCCATCCATCCATTTGCTTGTGACTAGGACAAGTTCTAAGCATCAAGCTGAGACTATGTAAGATGATAAGAGATGTTAGATACTAGGATCTTTGGTACCATTTCCAGCTAGTGGTATGCTGCTGGTAAATGTTTAACTACCAGCTCTCCTAGTATAGTTTTGACGAGAATGTTGGTCAATACTTTAGTATAAGGAACATAAAAATGAAATAACAAAGGCGTCTATTGAAATCTTGATTGACCTATGAATGGCGCAAATGGTTTGTTGAAAATGATTGTTTTCAAATACTGTAAAACTATTTACTTGATTGTGTGTATTGTGCATGTGTGTGTGTGCACACGTGTGTACACATGTGCATGTGTATGATGTATGTGCTGAGTATGGGTGCACGTCTACCAAGGTTTGGGAATGTGGAGGCCAGACAGAACAATGTAAGGAGTCAGTCCTTGCCTTGCCCCTTGAGTCCAGACAGGTCTCTCTTGCTGTGCACTGCTGTGGAAAGGCTAGCTGGCTCCCAGCTTCTGGTGGTTCTGTCTCTGTATCTCATCCTCCTGAAGCCGGCACTGGAATCACAGATGGTTGAGTTTACATGGGATGCAGGGCATCAGGCTTGTGACAAGTGCTTTTCCCACTAAACCTTCTTTTTGTATGTGATTTTCATAATATAACAGTAGTAGACATAAAATAATTAAAATTTACTCTATCATTTAATCTTAAGTCTAGATTAGATGATTAATAAAATAGGCCTGATATGAGTCTCTGGGTTCAATCCCTGCCCTTAGGGGAAAAAGACAAAAGAAATGTAAACTTTGGAGTTGCTAGTGACAGAAATCAGGAGCAACGACGGTTAAGGTTAAAGGGATGGAAAAGGCAAGAGAATGTAATTAGTCTTCATTGAAGGCCTCTGTGTGCCTCAAACTTCTAGATAATCTTTACATCTTGAACCATACTAATGAGAAAATAAATTGAACTCAGAATAAGTAACTCCCTTCCTTCAAGCAGCCTGGCACTGCTATCTGAATTCAGATCTGTTCACTCTAAAGTGCTGGACTGCGCTGCACACTGTACCACCCACAACGCTGTGTTGCTATCTCTTTACGTGTGTGTGGTGTAGAATAGGCTGGTGGGTTAAGGGAGTCCTGACGGAACTGGATATGCAGACATAAAGCTCAGAGACCCAGTAACAACCTCTTCCACTCACCAAGCTTTCTTTACATCATTAGAACGTCTATTTCCAGTCTCTATCCCCAAGATCTTTCCACTGTACCACACATGCCATACTGCTTCATACACAAGACACATCATAAACACCCCAGTATCAGGTGCATCTCAGTGCTTTCACGCTGGAACCAGAGGATGGCAGTGTTGAGTCACAACAGGCACAATGCTAATAATAGGAATTATGCCTGTGGAAATATTCTCATGTTATTAGTTGCTCTCTTCAGACATGGAAGAGAGCACATTACTCACACTGTAAGTGGTCCCCATGGGCTGCCCATCCCTAGTGGTTGGTCCACATTCCCACTCTGAGTGTGGAAGGAGGTGTGGCAGTGCTGAGCAACACAGAGATTTGTCGTCAGACAGACTTGGGTTGGAATCTCAGCTCTGGGTTTCCAGTCATCTTGGACACACAGTGTCACCTCTGAGAATTTGTTTCTTAATTTGTGGGTATGTTGAAACAGCACACTTCATCATCCTTCTCTCCAAGCCTGCTCCTCCTCCTCTGTTCTGTGTCTGAAACAAACTCACTAAGTTTCCCAAGCTAGAAACTCAAGTGTAAACCTTGACTTCTCTTCTTCACTCAGTTCCCTTTTTCCCCACATGCCAACCTAACCATGAGTTCGATGGTACTTCCTCTTGAAACTTCTATTCTGTTCTGGCTCTACTCTAATTTGCCTGGATTATTGTTGGCATTTGTTTTAAAGTAAGAAAAACTTTATACAAGATAGTTGGATTCTTATTTTTGCTTCTGGACTTAGAAACTGATTCTTTGACATGCTTTTTTTGTTTGTTTATTTGTTTTGTTTTTCAAAATAGGGTTTCTCTGTGCAGCCCTGGATGTCCTGGAACTTGCTTTGTAGACAAGGCTGGCTTCAAATTCAGAGATCTGCCAGCCTCTACTGGAATTAAAGGAGAAGCTGCCACCACCACCCAGCCATTGACATGTTTAATCCCCAGAAACTAGGTAAAGAACCAGATGCAGTGGTACACATCTGTAATTAAGCATTCCTACAGAGGATAAGAGGTGGAAACAGAATTGTCCAGAAGCTTCCAGGACAGCTAGCATGGAGTATATGGTGTAGCAGGAGAAACAATAAAAAAGACCCTGACTCAACAAGGTCCCAGGTGAGAACCAACTCTTAAAAATCATCCTCTAACCTCTACACAAACACACACCATGGCACACATGTACAATAATAACACACCCAACCCAAGAAGTTAATTAATTAGAATGATGTCCAAGTCAAAGTGAGGTGTGAGTTTATTTTCTAGTCTTGCTCACTGAAAGACCCTACAAGCAATGGCATCATCATAGAGGCAGTGAGGAATGATACTTAGCACTTAGATCTGTTGTTTAGCCAGGCTGACCTTAAAGTTACTACCTTCCTACCTCAGACCCACAAGAACTTGTAGTTGTGTGCCACCATGTCTAGCCCCAGCATTTCTTTTTTTTTTTTAACATTTATTTATTTATTATGTATACAATACTCTGTGTGCATGCCTGAAGGCCAGAAGAGGGCGCCAGACCTCTTTACAGATGGTTGTGAGCCACCATGTGGTTGCTGGGAATTGAACTCAGGACCTTTGGAAGAGCAGGCAATGCTCTTAACCTCTGAGCCATCTCTCCAGCTCCCAGCATTTCTTTTTTAAAAAGCATTCTCCACTAAATGGAACTAGAGTTTTTAGGAAAACCAAATTCTTCCCGCACAAAGGCTAGCACAAAGTGAGCCTGATACACAGTGACGGAAAGCCAGGGAAGGAAGTCTAACACATGAAGAAACGCTGAAGGAACAACAAAGCCAGTCAGGCTGGAAAATGCTGTTGTATCAACGTGGATAGTGGTGGTATTGACTGCAAGCATAAGATACTATGCACAGCGAAAAACAGAAGTCAAAGGGGTTAAAGCTGATAAAGCAACAAATAAAAGATAATGAAGAGGCTTTCTTATATTGCAGGAAGAAAAAATGATAAGGAATAATGATGGAATTAGACAATTATTTGGTGATCTCTATAGTAATACCTGTTTCAAATAAGCATCATCAATTAATGTTAAAATTTGTGGGTATTCTCAAATGATCTTCCCAAAAGACATGCGTTAAGCACAGAGCTAAAATAGTCACTTTACCAATAGTCCCAGCTACTGGTGGGGAGAGGAGCAGAGGGTTACTTGAGTCCATGAGTTTAAGACAGTCCTAAGCACATGCATAAACCTCCATCTCAATCAAAAACAAAAACCAAAGGAAAAAAGACACAAGATAGAAAGCTATTTTTATGTAGAGAAATCCGGTAGAGGCCACTTTGAACAAGTGAACTAAGTTGCTGTTGCCATGGGGATACACAGCCATCACACACCTGAGTGAGTCACTGAGACAGTATACCAGCTCTGCAGTATTCCTGCAGACATGCATAACCTTGAATTCAGTTATGAAGAAACATCAAAACTCAAATTAAAACAAAAGCTTACAAAATAAACACATTTTTCAAAACTATCAAGTCACAAAAGACAAGACTAAGAAACTGTTCCAGTTTAAAGAAAAAAAGAAACTTTAAAAATATTTTTTTTTTTTTTTTTGGTTTTTGAGACAGGGTTTCTCTGTGGTTTTGGAGCCTGTCCTGGAACTAGCTCTTGTAGACTGGTCTACAAGACTCACAGAGATCCTCCTGCCTCTGCCTCCCGAGTGCTGGGATTAAAGGCGTGCACCACCACCGAAAGATTCATTTTTATTAAAATCTTTAAAATATTTCTATTTCTCTCTGTTGTGTGCGTGCGTGTGTATGTGTATGGCTCATGTATACAAGGTGCTGAGGAGGCCAGAAGAGGATGTTGGGTCCCTGAGAGTTAAGAGTTACAGGTGGTTTTGAGGTTAGTTGCTGGGAATCGACTTTGGTTCTTCTGGAAGAACAGCAAACATGCAACCACTGAGTCATCTGTCCAGGCCCCCAATAACTACTTATAATGTGTGATTCCATATTGTAGTCTAGACCAGAATAAAAGAAGTTCACTTTCCTTCTTCTTTTTCTTTGGTGGGGGGTGGGAAGGGGATAAGGTCTCACAACATAGCCCTAGCTGGCCCGTAACTCACTATGTAGACTAGGCTAGCCTAGCCTCAAATTCACATAGATCTACCTGCTTCTGCCTCCCAAGAGCTGGGATTAAAGGCATGAATCACCATGCCCAACAATTATTTTCTTTTTCTATGAAGGATATTAGTAGACATGACAAAATTTGAATAAATTCAAAGATTAGATCATAATACTATACTAATGTAATGTTTCTAATCTTTGCAATTATACTATATCTGTACTGTTGTGAGGAAATACACTAAAATATTTAAGAACAAAGGATTAGAAAATAATTATTTGCTAGGCAGTGGTGATGCATGACTTTAATCCCAGCACTCGGGAGGCAGAGGCAGGTGGATCTCAGTGAGTTCGAGGCCAAACTGGTCTACAAAGCCAGGGCTGTTACACAGACAAACCCTGTCTTGAAAAACTAATAATAGTAACAAGTTATCTGGGGTGCCCAGCCTCACTGATATATCTATAACACAACTCCTGTACCTAAGGCTCAGGGAACATCACAGAAGAAAGGAACAGAATGACTGCCAGAGGCAGAGGACCAGGGAAGTTGCTGTGAGATTGTTTCCTAGAAATGATAGGGAAGCTTCACCTCAACAATATGGTTGCCTAAACAAGACCCGCAGAAACACACTAATAAACATGCTAATGTCGAAAGGGGAAATCTCCCAGGGCCCCATCCACATACAAAGAACAACAGGCAACTAAGGGATGCTAAGAGTGGGAGAAACGGTCTTCCCCAGGGATGGGTCTCCTAGCTGGTTATTCAGACCCAAGTGGCCAGTCCTAACATCATATACACATAAGTAACACTAGCGGACTGAGCAGTTTATTCCTACATATGTTTATGTATATGTAACAATAACAACTAAAGAAAAAGAGGTCATGATTTGAGGGGAGGGGTTTGTAGACAGGGTTTCTCTGTGTAGCTCTGACTGTCCTGATACTCTGTAGACCAGGCTGGACTCGAACTCACAGACATCTACCTGCCTTTGCCTCTAGAGTGCTGGGATTAGAGGTGTGCACCACCACTGCCTGGCATAATTATAATTTAAAAAATAAAAAATTAAAAGCAATATATGTCATATATACATCTACATATGTATCTATTATATATAATAGATGTACATATTATATGTATATATATATACATCTATCTCTTATTGAGATAGAAAAAAAAGAAAATAAGAGTATGCTAAAGCAAATGTGGATACGGGTGACAAATACATGAGATTTGGGGGTACTATTTTTTTTTGCAATCATTTAAATCTGAAATTATTCCAAATTATAAAGTAAGAAATTTCCACAAGCATATAACATTTTAATTATTCCTTTCTAAATATATGTACATTGGTGCTGTTGAGATGGCTCAGTAGTTAAGAGTTTGTAATGATCTTGCAGAGGATGTGATTTGGTTCCCAGCACAAATGGCATTGACTCACAACCACTTCCCCAACAGATCTGAAACCTCTGACCTAGGAGGGCACCTGCAATCCCGTGTATAGGCACACACATTGACACACTTATTAGAAATAATAAAATCAGTCTTCAACTGCACTTGATTTATGCAAATATGAAAAACAATTGGGCCGGCATGGTGGCAGCTCGTGCCTTTAATCCCAGCATTTGGGAGACAGAGACAGGCGAATCTCCGTGAGTTCGAGGCTAGCCTGGTCTACAAGAGCTAGATCCAGGACAGGCACCAAAAACTATAGAGAAACCCTGTCTCGAAAAGAAAAAAAAAAAAAAAGAAAAAAGAAAAACAACTAGAACCATACAACATTCTTTTTTACTTTATACTTTTATTACTTTGGTACAGAATCATGAGCAGTTTTCAATATCATCTAAAACAATTTGAAGGCAATTACTGGAGGTTGGAGAGATGCTCACTGCTCTTGCAGAGGGCCAGGGTTTAGTTCCCAGCATCTACCTGAGGTTCTTTTTTTTTTTAATATTTATTTATTTATTATGTATACAATATTCTGTCTGTGTGTATGTGTACAGGCCAGAAGAGGGCACCAGACCTCATTACAGATGGTTGTGAGCCATCATGTGGTTGCTGGGAATTGAACTCAGGACCTTTGGAAGAGCAGGCAATGCTCCTAACCACTGAGCCATCTCTCCAGCCCCTACCTGAGGTTCTTAACAGCCATCTGTAAATCCAGGTACAGGTGATTTGATGCTCTCTGGCCTTCTTGGAAACCTGTATGCATGTGGTGCACATAAACCCACACAGGCACACACATATGTATTAAAAAAAAAAAAGATTAATGGCTAGGAGATGGTGGCGCACACCTTTAATCCCAGAACTCAGAAGGTAGAGGCAGGCAGATTTCTGTGAGTTTGAAGCCAGCCTGGTCTACAGAGTGAGTTCCTGGACAGACTCCAAAGCTACTGAGAAACTTGAAAACAAAAACCAAACAAACAAAAAGATTAATGGATACACAATATTTTTGTGGAGATAATATAATTTACTTAATTCATTTTAAGTTATCCTCATATTTTTGTGCCAACAACATTTTATATCTCTCACATATAAATAATATTTTTATATTGTTTTATTATATAATACAACATACCTTATATATGTATTATATATATTTATCTATACATATGGTTGCTTCTTTGAATGATTGCACTTGTGCGGAGGTTAGACCCTGTGCAGATCAAGGAATAACTTGGAGGACTCAGTTCTGCTCTTCTACCATGTGGGTCCCAGATCATCAGGCTTGCAGGTGAGCACATTTACCCACTGAGCCATCTTGCAGGCTGCTTTGTTCTTTTTAAAGTGACTATCAATACAAGGTCAAAACATATTTACTTGTATGTCTCTCTTATAAGATTGTGAGCCTGTGGGACAAGTGCTGTGTTTTAATCCTCTCTATATCCCTAAAATTGGTCTCAGCATGGGTATTGTTAGGCTGAACTAGTTAGCCTACATCATACCTGCTCAGTGACTTTTTAAGCCTTGCCTTCAATTTTCAGGAGCTAAAATAAGAATTCCCTTTGAGATGTGTAGCCCAGAACGGAACCTAGCCTACTGCCGACAGCTGTGATCACTCACATCCTTCTTCCCTCATCAAATGCTGCCCAGAATCACACCTGAAATCCCAGTGCCTTGTAGAACTGACAAGCCCCAGAGCAAGCTAGAACTCTGTTAAGCATCCCAAACTGAAGAAGGAACCTGGGGGCATCTGGGAGCTTGCTATGCCATCTTAGTGGCTTAGCTGCAGGTTGAGAAAGTAAAGGGCTTAAACGAACACAGATGGGGTTTTATGTTTCACTTTCAACAAAATTTATATACTATATACGCTTGTACACAAATAAAAAAATATTTATTCTTTTTCCTTCCCTCCCTCTTCCCTTCAGTAAACCTCTAATTTCTTCGCCAAATATTCTAGACCAAAGGGGTAGCACCGAGTTGGAGGGGAGGAGAGTAATAAAAACAAGACAAAAACAAAAAAACCAAGAAGCAAAATTTGTTTGGCTTTGTGTCCGGTAGTGATAACAATCAAATACGATCCCCAGAATTTGGACTAGGCACCTGATGGATGATGACGTCATTGGTATCTCTGCTCTCCTGCTTGAAAAGTTTGAGATGGGACTCTTGTGTATTGCCTATGTTGGGCTCCAAACTCCTGAACAATAGTGATCCTTTTGCTTAGCCTTTGAAATGAACAGATATTCTGGTGGATACAAGCATGCCTGGCTTCACCTTAAGCTTAAAGAGCAAAGGAAATTCTAACAGGGATGACCCTAAACTCCCTGGAAAACATTCTTAGCATACTGGCTTTCTAAAGGATGCCGATGGTGTGAAGACAAAAGCAGGGAATTCTACCAGAAGAGGAATTATGATATATTTTAAAGTGTTGGCAGAGTGGTGGAAATCAATACAAAATTGGGAGTGGGATAACCAAAACAATTTGGAAGGAGGAAGGAAGCGGGTTAGAGACAGGCCAGGAGCAGAAGAGAATCAAATGAGTAAGGAAGCCGGGGAAATAGCCATGGAACGGAATGGTAGCAGACAACAGGATTTTTTTTTTTTTGTTTTGTTGATTGATTGACTGTGTGGGTGCATGCAGGCCTCCTGTGGTAGCTGGTTCTCTTCTTCTACCATATGGGTTCCAGAGATGGAGCTCAGATCACCAGCTTGGCCCTTTACCCACTGGGCCATCTGGCCAGCATATGACAAAAAGATTTCAATCAAACTCCTATCAAGCGGCCTCCATCAGCAACAGAGTTTGAAAAGGAGGGAAGAAGGTGTGAGGCAAGAAGAAACTGGTCCTGGGAACAAATGAATCATCCTCACGTAGTAGCTCCACCCTAGATGTCATGATTATTCATAAACACATGCAGGCTTTTCTGCAGTGTTAGTGAGCTAGGCTTGGAAAGGGCCGGGCGGGCGAATGCCAGGTTGGCAAACTGATCTGAATTAAAGGGCCCAATTCCAGATAGCAAATTTTATCAATAGTAACTTACTCGAAGCATGTTTTCTTAATATTTCACAAAGGACTGTTATCAGATGGGAGACTGGGGGAATCACAGTCTACTTCCAGCGTTTCATTTGGTTGGATATACTTCACAAGGAAAATGGTGGTACCAAGGCACTAGACTCATGGAGATGTGAGGATGAATCAGAGTTTCCTCTGAGCCCTTTTCTGTCGTTACAAAATGGGGATAGTGGTTTTTTTTCTCTGTGGTGTGACTCAGAATGTGGCAAAGGAAGACTTGGGGCTGTACAGGAACAGCTTTCATTGATGAGAGGCGAACTGCTAGGTTATATTTCTGGGGTGGCTGCTCAGTTATTACTTGAACGGTTCCTGAAGTCCTCGTGTAATTTCCTCAAGATCCGATACTATTACGCTATAATCTAAGGTAAGGAAAGATTGTTTATAATATTTTCATGCAGAAAATGCAGTGATTCTATTTTGATACCTGCTATGCAGCAGAATGTCAAAGGATCCAGTGTATTAGACTCTCTTCTGCAGTGGAGGATTATATAAATGCATTAGTGAGATTTAGGGACATTTCACTCAGACCAGGACACACACACACATACACACACATAACACACACGGTAGGGGGAGTGAGGTGGGACAAACAAAAACAAATGGGTACAAATCAAGATGAAGAATGACGTTGTGTTAGGTCGTTCTGGAGTCAACACAAATTGGAGCCGTGGGCCAGTCCTTTCATCCCTAACCTTCACAAGCAGTGAGGCGGGCAGGAGAAAACAGAGGTTCGAAATATTACGTAACTTGCCAGGGTCGTAAAACCATTCAGGATGTAACTGGAACCAATGGTATCAGGATCTGCCTGGCATCAAAGTCCTTGCTCATTCTAGCACAACACCCAGAAGAAACAAACAAGCAAACAAACAAAAACACTGTATTTGGGAATCTGGGGGACCAAAGGGATTTAGAAAATTTTCTCTTTTCCTATTTCTCTTCGGACAGTCTTTTGTGTTTGGTCGTGACGTTAGCCCTAGAGGCTGGGCAAGATCAAACAGGAGGCATTTGTAAACAAAATTATTGCACAGCCCTCAATACACCCACAATTTCCCTCTTCCAGAGTCTGACCTAGGATTTGGTAAGGGTGGGTGGTGCAGAGGGCTGGAGAAGAGGTGGTGGCCCGGGTTAGGTTAGTGAAGGGATGATTCTTTTCTTACCTTTAAGTTGTTTATCAGTTTCAGAACAACCCGCTGCTTATTTTCTTCTTTTGGTCAGCGTTTTATTTTTTTTCCCCTATTTTGGGGGGAAGGTTAAGGGTTAAGGGGTCCTGTAGCAAATTTCTGTAATGAATCTGCACAGTAGCTCCAAAAAAGTTAAGGTTAAAGATTATTCCTTTATCTGTTTTGGGAAGGGATCGTGCATGTGCTTTGAAAAAGATAAAAGGAAGATTTGTTCTGGGTCACTCTCCTTTCGTACCGACGCACGGAGGGGATTAGAGGGGACCCCCTGTGTCCACGAGAATGAGCCGAGATTCTCTCACATTCCCGCTCGCGGGAGCGGGTTCGAGTGACAAGAGCATTCACGTACCTTCCGGAGGGAAGAAAGGTGCTGGGGTCTGACGGGGGTGGGGCTGGGGGAGCCGACAGCTTCCGGCTCCCGGGAAAGCCGCGTCAGGGGCGGGCCGCGGGCCGCTGGCGGCGCAGGGCGCACGGGGCCCCGCCACCCCTAGGCCGCGCCGCCTCCTCGCCTTCCCTGCCGCTCGTGCTCGGCGCGGCCGCCGCAGTCCCGGCGCCGTTGCGGGACGTGGGGTCCAGGGGGCGCTGTGGCCCAGTGGCGCGGGCGGCTGGAGCGGCCACCGCGGCGCCCGAGGCTTCGCCGAGCCCGTCCGCCTGCAGCGCCTCGGTCGTCCCGCCGTAGCCTGCGCCCCCAGACGCGCTCCACCGCGCTCCCCCGGACCCGCGTGGCTGAGGCGGCCCCGGAGCCGATGCGGCTGGAGGGACGCCGGGCCTCAGCCTCTGCCGCAGCGACCGCAGCCCCCTCAGGAGTGCGAGGTTTCGCGGCGGAGCCCTGCTGAGGAGGAGGCTTGCGGCGGAGGGAAGACCCCCCGGCCATGGAGAGGCGGTGAGTGTGGCGCGCCGCGGTGCGGGGCTCGCCGGCTCGCGCCGCTCAGGGGCCCTGGCGCCAGCTATCGGGCCGGGCGGACGGTGCGTCCTGGCACTGCGGCCGCCGCGGGCACCCCGCGGCTCTGGGGCCTCGGCCCTTTTTCTGTGGGTCCCCCGGGAGACTGGAGGTGCGCGGGGGGCGACTAGGCCCCGCGATGCCGAGAAGCCCTTGCCCGGGCCTGGACTGGGTTCCGGCGTGGCCGGGTACGTGAAGACCGGGCTGGCGGCCGCACCGGTGCCCTTCGCGTTTGTCCCGGGCGGGGCCGAGCGTGCCTTCCTTCCCAGGGCCCTGCGTGCACGTCCCGGAGGGAAGCCGAGGACGCTTGTTTGCAAACAGCTTTGCTTCCCTGTGCCCTGGACTGAGTCCTGCGGAGCCACCCCCTGGGTGGGGAGTGGGGAGTATTGAGGTGCAGAGAGTGCGGGTCCCCGAAACCCCTGGTACTCCAGGACTAGCATTCGCGCCTCTCCTGCTAGAGACACAGCCTTTTGCGTCTTATTTGAGGTGAAATTTCATCACCTGCCGCAGGCTCATCCTTTCCGTCTTATGTTACATCTCGTCTCTGAGCGAGGTCTGCCTTGGAGAAAACCCCATCCCATCTTTGCCATGCTAAGTTTCCTAGCTGAGCTCCTACAGTTTAAAAAAAAAAAAATCTTTTCTGAATACGTCTTTTCCACCTTCAAAGAGACAGGAAATGTTTTAATGCTTCAGTCCTTGTTACAAAAATGTTCCACCCAAATAAGGAACGGATGGCAAGAGAATTTCAAGTCGAGCTAATTATCCTAATAACAAGGACCTGACAGAAATGGGATAGATGCTCAATTGTTAAAGGAAAACGATTTGTTTTGTTCCGGTAATATTGTAAAAAAAAAAAAATTGATACCACAAGTCAGTATTGGGTGCTTCTTGTTTATGATAAATGTGATTACAGGTTATTCTTCATTTCCTATTATATAGGACTAATGTGTACATCTAGAACTTTGATTCATGAAAATATGTATATACAGTAAAAATTTTGCACACACGGAGAGGTACTGTATCGGCTTTCAGTACGTATTTAATAAACCAGAGAGAAAGAGAGAGAGATCACTGATAATGTCATAGTACATTTTGATGGTCATTCAACGTTTAAAGTGAGATTCTAGTGATGGTGACTTGTAAAATTATTATTATCAGTAGTAGTAGTGTTAAATTAAAATGCTGACTGGTTCTATTTACAGCCAGGCATTTGTTTAAAATTTATAAAATATGTTATTCCTTACCTGAGAGAAAGCCATCAGTTAGTGTGTACTTTCCAGACTCTTCCTGTCTTAACCTGCCTGTACAGCACAGGAACCTCCAGAGGTCTAAGGAGGTTCAGTGTGGTGAAGAATTTTGAGGACCCAGCGTGTTAGGTGTTTTACCCTTGCTTTGGTCAGCTCTTGTGTAAGCATTTGTAACTGGAAAAAGTTGCCTTGACTAGGTATTTTGGTGAATTTAGGTTTTAAAAGTCTGATCTTTCCAGAGTGTGTCTCTAAAGACCAGTATTAGAATCAGTTGGGAGTGTTCTGATTAAAACACTGGTTTTAATCAGTGGTTCCTGGTCCCCTTCCTCCGAACTGTGGTGACAACAGTAACCCAAAGACCGTGATGTTCATCACCCGTCCTGATTCTTAGCACTACTACATTTGAACATCTCGTAAGCGTTAAACGAGACTGCTTAGGTGAACAAACGTATCGGCTCTCTAGCAAAACTGTCGTAAGTGGCTTTTCCTAGCTACAGATAATGGTTTTATAATGCAGATAGAAAAACTGTTTTGAGGGACAGCTGTTTCAGTCGATGAGCATTGAGAGCCTGCTATGGTCTTGTTAAGGAAGGCTATCTGGGCATTCATCTTGGCAATTAATAAAATTTTATATTGTCTGTAAAATGTGGTTGATATTATACTTAATTTGGAAGGCTGTAGGAGACAGCCACCGAAGAAAGTATTGTAATGTATAAAATTTTTAACAGTTTTAGCTATTAGTACAGGTTCTGTTCTAGTGCTCTGGGAAATACAAAAATGACCAAGGCTTCTGCTAGCAATTGGCTAATTGTGGAAGCAGGACAAGTTTAATGAACTATTACAAGACTGGGTCAGAAAGGTGTTGTAATTGAATAAAATGAGCTAGATCTCTGCTAGGTTTCTGTGTCTCATCCAATAACTGGCCCTTCAGGAGCATTGGTAAGGGATGGGAGGTTACTCAGTGGAAGAGGACTTGCTTAGAATGTATGAGCCCCTCGGTTTAATTCCCAGAATTGAGGGGAAAAAAAATCACATGTAGTATTCATTTCTTTTCCAATTCCTGATTCAGTGTTTTCCTTAAAGAAATAATGGCATATGTTGCCTGAAAAGTACTAGCTTTATATTAACTCCTTCGTGATGAAAGAACAAATGAATGGGTTGGGATGGTCCCATTTCCTCTGTTGCTAAGCTACCATTTTTAGTCCATGCGCTAAAGTTTGTTTGTCTCCTCTTATGTGCTGGCCACAGACTGGCTGGTTTCAAGGTACAATGTTTGATTAAAAGAATTTCCTAGATTTTAATTCAATTTTTTTTTTGTTTCAAGGAGGTGGTACATACGTGTTTTATGGTTATTAATTGCATTGCATGCTTTGGTGCAGAGATGGAGTCAGATATGAACAGGAATCCTTTCTGCATCTCTTAGAGCAATGTGACACATGTTCTGAGCTCCTTACAGTCTCTTGGAGTAATGGTACCCCTCCCAGGGAAGTAGAACGTTTCTATGAGATGAAGTGATCGTAGACACTGCAGAGACATGTTCATTTCTATTCTTCCTTTTTGGGAAAAATAAAAACCAGATCTTGTATATTCTATGTGGCTTAAAACTTGGTAGCTTGACTTATTTATTTGAAACTAGTTTGGGATTTTTTCTTTTTGAAAAATTTGATGGAAAAAATTTAATACTAACCAGTACACACATTTCTCACCTCATCTTTCGTTTAATAAACTAATATTCTGGATGCCTAACTTGCTTGTTAATTCACTTTAAGTTTTACGTTACTCTGTGTGTTTGGCCTGCGGTGTGCTAATTACTATATAGAGTGTCATTCTTTTTTTTTTTTTCTCTTTTTTTTCTTCTTTTGGTGTTTTGAGACAGGGTTTCTTTGTGTAGCCCTGGCATTTCTGGAGCTAACTCTGTAGATCAGGATGGCATCAAACTCACAGATCCACCTGCCTCTGCTGGGATTAAAGGTGTGTGCCACCACTGGCTGGCTGTAGAGTGTCATTCTTAGTATGTAGTGATAATAGGAAAATACTTAGTTGCAGATACTGAGCAGAAATAGTTCATGGGCTTTGTTTAGTTTAAGAACTGAGGAATATTATTCAGAACAAAGACTTTCCCTTATAATCTGTAGTGATGAGAATCAGAGTTCTTATAATTTATCATGTGTAATATTTCAGTCTTGTAACCTGTTACAACCTTGAACAGTCTGTTTACACTTTTTAAGTCTTAATTTATTCTTCTATAAAACAAAGCTAATATTACCCACTTTGTAGGATTATTACAAGGATTAAGTGATATAATATATAAATCAGAGATATAGTTCTGTTCCATGGAAAATAAGCATTACTCTAGAAATGGAAAATATATTTGAGTTTTGAAAAAGTTTAAAAGATCATTAATTATTTATATGGTTTTCTGCTAAGAAATAAAGCTAGCATGATCGATTGTAAAGCATTGACAATTAAGGATGAGACAAGTTTGCAGAGTTAGTATTTTGATTATATAGCTAATAGAGTGTCTATACTTTATTATAAATTTATTTAATGAAATAATTTAAAAATGCTTTTTATTTATTTTTATTGAGCTCTACATTTTTCTTTGCTCCCTTCTCTGCCTCTCCCCTCCCCTTCAACCCTCCCCCCAAGGTCCCCATGCTCCCAATTATTCAGGAGATCTTGTCTTTTTATACTTCCCATATAGATTAGATCTATGTAAGTCTCTCAGTGTCTGCATCGTTGTCTAAGTTCTCTGGGATTGTGATTTGTGTGCTAGTTTTTTTTTTTTTGCTTTATGTTTTAAAACCACTTATGAGTGAGTACATGTGATAATTGTCTTTCTGTGTCTGGGTTACCTCATTCAAAATGATGTTTTCTAGCTCCATCCATTTTCCTGCAAAATTCAAGATGTCATTTTTTTCTGCTGTATAGTACTCCATTGTGTAAATGTACCACATTTTCCTTATCCATTCTTGGATTGAGGGGCATTTAGGTTGTTTCCTTCTGGCTATGACAAACAAAGCTGCTATGAACATAGTTGAACACATGTCCTTGTGGCATGATTGAGTATCCTTTGGATATATACCCAAAAGTGCTATTACTGGGTCTTGAGGAAGGTTGTTTCCTGATTTTCTGAGGAAACGCCACACTGATATCCATTTTTCTCTTCTTTTTTTTTCTTTTTTTTTGGGGGGGGGGTTTTTCGAGACAGGGTTTCTCCGTAGCTTTTTGGTTCCTGTCCTGGAACTAGCTCTTGTAGACCAGGCCGGCCTTGAACTCACAGAGATCCGCCTGCCTCTGCCTCCCAAGTGCTGGGATTAAAGGCGTGCGCCACCACCGCCAGGCCACAATGATATCCAAAGGGGTTTTACTAGCTTGCTTTCCCACCAGCAATGCAGCAGTGTTCCTTTTACCCCACATCCTCTCCAGCATAAGTTGTCACCACTGTTTTTGATCTTGGCCATTCTTACAGGTATCTCAGAGTTGTTTTGATTTGCAGTTCTCTGATAACTAAGGATGTTGAGCATTTCCTTAAGTGTCTTCAGCCAGAAAATGCTATTTATAAAACAGTTTCTATTTTATAAATTAGGTAGTACTTTAAAATTTTTTTCTTTTGAAACAGGGTGTGATTTAGAGTCCAGGCTAGCCTAGAACTTGCAACTGTAACAGGCAATGATTTTTTTTTCTTTTTGCCTCCGTTTTTTTTTTTTAGATTTATTTATTTATTATGTATACAATGTCCTGCCTGCATGTGTCCCTGCAGACAGAAGTTGGCACCAGATCTTATTACCGGTGGTTGTGAGCCACCATATGGTTGCTGGGAATTGAACTCAGGAATTCTGGAAGAACAGTCAATGCTCTTAACCACTGAGCCATCTCTCCAGCCCCCCAGGCAATGATTTTGAACTTCCGATCTTCTCATCTCTATTCCCCAAGTGATTGGATTATAGCCATGAACCACTATGCTTGGCTTAAATTATTTTAAATAGTCCAATTTACAGAAATGAACTATTATAAAATTTGAATAGTATGTGTATGTTTGTATTTATACCTTTTCAAAACTTTTGGGAAAATAAGATAAAGGTAAAATCTCAGAGGGTATTCATTAAAGTCAAGAAACAGTTTTTCGAGTTTCTGTTACACAAGGGGAAAGGAATTTCATGCCTTTGACAGGACTCTTGAAGCCATGAAGACTGCTTCCACAGCACTAGCTGTAGAGACGTTAGAGGGAAGATGAGAGCACATACATTTCAGCCACATTTAGAATACTAAGGAAGGGTCTTTTTCACGGTCTGTGTCTTGACATACAATTCACATACACATAGTTTAACCATCTAAAGCATAAAATTTAATGGCTTTATTTATTTATTTATTTTACGGAGTTGTGTAAATGTTACTACTCTCTTTTTGGAACATTTTCATTGCTTCAAACTGGTATCCGTTAGCAATCACCCCAATATCTTCCTAATCTCCCAGACCTGGGCAAACACTAGTGGGTTTCTCTTCTAAAGAATTCCTAGCGGTTCTGAACACTTACTATAATAGAGTCATATAATGGGATTGGTTTATTTCTATTAGTATAATTGCATTTTCAGGGCTCAATAATAATGAATCTGTAGCTTATTTCTTGCCATTACTCATATACCACATTTCATTAATTCATTCATCAGTTTGGGTGTGCTTTTATTTTTTTGGCTGTCATGAATAATGTTAGTCAAGTTTTATGCATATTGTTATGTACATGTATATTTTCATTGCCTTTGGGATATACATAGGAATAGAATTGCTGAGTCAGGTAGTAACTCTGTTTAACCTTTTGAGGAACAGCCTTGTTGTCTGACAAAGTGGCTGTAATATTTTATGTTCTCACTAGCAGGTACGTGAGGGTTCTAATTTTTTCACATCCTCACCAACTCTTGTTATCTGCCTTTTGATATGACTATCTGAGTAAGTGTAAGGTGGAGATTCATAACTTGTTTACAGTCATTAGGTAAATTGTTGAAGCTTTACTTGGTGACAAATTGTCAGAGTTTTTGATGATAAGAAATGTTTTTGGCTTAAGGATAAAACTACTGCTAGTTAACTTATTAAGTGGAATTGGTTAGCCATGGTTGGAGGTGGTGATAGGAATGAAATAGGGACACCGGCTTTTTAAAAATGATTATAATAATTATTATTATTACTATTGTTATTTTGGCTCATGCTGACCTGGACCTCACTGTGTAGCTCAGGCTCACCTCAGATCTCAGGGATTCACTTGCTTCAGCCTCCAAAGTACTTGGATTATAGGCAAGCACTACCAGGCCTTCTTTAAAGAACATTTATTAACAAAAGGCAATTGTAAGCTCCAGGTTTTATTTTCCTTTAACTCTCGTAAAACATTTCTAAAAATTTAGAGTCCAGCATTTCTTTTTTTTTGATATACTTATTTATTATATATACAGAGTTCTGCCTGCATGTACACTTGCAGGCAAGAAGAGGAAATCAGATCTCATTAAAGATGGTTGTAAACCACCATGTGGTTGCTGGGAATTGAACTTAGAACCTCTAGAAGAACAGCCAGTACTCTAACTTCTGAGCTATCTCGCCAGCCTGTAAATTAGCGTCTCTAAGCACCAAAATCTGACAGATTTTTAATGACCATCATTACCTATTTATGATGTATACTTTTAGATAAATATAGATTAATTGCTGGAGATGGTGGTGGATACCTGTAATCCTAGCATTTTAGAGAACGGGGCAGGAAAATTGTCAATTGAAGGCCAGTCTTGGATTTGTAGTAAGACACTTTCTCAAACAAAACAGAGCAAAATCATTAGTCATTGTTCTTAGTCGTGTGTTTAGCAAATTGCTCTATATTCTATCCTGTGTTCAAGGTATTGAAATTTTTCTGTGATATTTTGTGAGACATAGTTCAAATTAACAATTATGATTTGGCTAATATTTTAAAGTTTTGTTGTTTTTTGTTGTTGTTGTTTTCAAGCAAGTTAGGAAATACTGCAGGTGACCATTGTTGTAGTGCAAAGGACAAGTTTGGAATCTTCATTATGCATTAGATGTGCTATTTTCCCATTTTAAGATTACTTTTAGAGAGTTTACTGAGATGACATAAGCCTGTAGTCCCAGGCTGATGCAGGAAAATCGTGTATTTGACGACATCCTGGTCTTCATCGTGAGACCCTATTTCAAGACACTCTGGGCTGGAGAGGGTAGCTTAGCAGTGCAACACTTTCCTGATCCTTTAATCTGAGCTGCATGAAAGACTAGTACTGCTCTTTGGTTGCTTTGAATGCCACAGTTTCCATATGAAGTTATAAAAAGCAGCAGTTCTAGAGCCTTTTTGGTGGGACTCATGAAAAGCCTTAAAAAAAAAGTTTGTTGTGGGGGGCAGAGTTTTACACTGTAGTGCAATATGGCCTTGAATTCCTGGTCCTCCTTCAGCCTCCAGAGTGCTAGGATTACAGGTGTGAGCCAACATGCCAGGCATAGACCTGTTTTTTTTTTTTTTTTTTTAATGTGTAATATGTTCTGGTTCTTATCTAACGTCTCATAGTTAAAGTGGTATTTTCTCTGCCAGAATTTGTTTGATTAAAATAAGGAATAAAATTGTGTGATTTTTTTATTACTTTTATTATATTATTCTATTTTTATTATATATTTTGTTATAGCATTTTTTATTATTCATAGCATCACATTCTGTGCTGGAATTTATAAAACCTTAACAGTTTCTTTTTTACATTTATTTATTTGTGTGCAAGTACATGTTGGTGAATGTGTACCATGGTGCATGTTTGAAGGTCAGAGGACAACTGTGTGTGTGTGTGTGTGTGTGTGTGTGTGGTATACCTTGTATGTATTTTGGAAATTTCAGATCTCGTGTACTGTGTTTTGAATAGATAGATGTCTTACTTGTCGTTGTTAGGAAAGTATAATAACTGATTTAGGCCTCAGTTCTCTGTTCTAAAAATCAGTTTTAGACTCAATAGCAAGGCCTTTTCCCACATGTAATACTATTTGGTATTTCAAAAAGTGAACTGAATGAAAAGCTAGATGGCATCAGATGACTTAACTCAGGGCTGTGGAGAGGAACTGGCACAGGTAAAGAATTGGGAGTGGTAGGCAGCTGGTGGAGACTGAGAAATATGCAAAAACCAAACAGAACAATTGTATTTTATATTATATTTTATTTTTACAAGTTTTTCTTGTAATTGAAAGACAGTGTGTTTCTGAGTAAAAACCTTGAAACTTAACATTCATTTCTGCCTTTGCTTATGACAGTGTGCATATGTTTAAGACAAATGTGTCTAGAGTTGTGTTGTATGAAAATAGGTCATTCAGTAGCATGCTTGAAATAACCTGTTTCATATTGCTTATAATGTGAGAATTTAGTATGAAATGTGTCCCTATTGTTACAGATCTGCGAAGTTTGTTTATAAAGGAAAGGAGGGCATTTACTACATTCTAAAAGGATGGAATACATTTTTATAACAAGATTTATATAACTTTCCCACTCTTAAGGCATTAGACTAATATTGATAGAAATAGACAGGTGATTTTGGCTAACCATTTCCTTGTTGGCTTATTTTAGGTGCCTTGGTTAATTGAATATTGACTTTGAAAGAAATTATCCCAGGCCAGGATTGCTCAGGTGTATTCCCTGGGAACAAGGAAATGTTCTCTAATCACATAAGTTTGGGTTTTGAGCAAGCTGTATTGATTACATTGGTATTTCAAAGACTGAGGAGTGGAAATGAACTAACAAATTTCTTCAGCTACATATTACCAAGCTTGTTTGGCTGTGGAACCAGCCAGGCTGTTCCTCAAAAGGTTAAACAGAGTTACTAATTGACCCAGCAATTCTATTCCTATATATGTATCCCAAAGGAAATGAAAATATATGTGCACATAACAATCTGTACACAAACATTCCTAACATTATTTATAATGGCCCCAAATTGAGAGGTGTTAATATACCTTTCACCAATCTAGGTCAGCTTTGATCTGTATTTATAATGCCTCATTCATGAATATTTAAACTCTCAGTCGATACGTTCTCATTACTTCCGTAAGGAATCCATTTTGTTGTTTACTGCTCATTATTAGAACATTTTCTTTTATATTTTGCAGAACATCTGCTTTTCTCTAGTGTGCATCCTTTTGCTTTTTGAAACTACGCAGAACAAACTATTATTTTTTTAACCTCCAGCAATGTCAAAATAATATCTTGTCTCCTAGAGTAGTAATTCCATACACAGACTCTGGAATCAGACCCAGTTCTATTAGTTTTATGGTATGTTGTTGGGCAAGTTAGGAAGTTTTCTGTGCCAGTGCTTTCCTACCTATAAAATAGGACGAGCCGTAATACTTGAGAGAGCTGTGAGATGATCACCCTATGCAATAGATGTCTTCCTTAAAAAGCAGGCACTGAAATGGATTTAGGGAGAGGAGGTTAGATAGGGATGTGAAAGGAAAGGGAAGGACCTGCCTGCTATGCAGAGCAACCTGATAGGGAACTCTAGAGCACAAATTGCTGGCTGGAGTACCACTCAGGGCAGAAGTGGACAGACTCTATTACCCCTATCCTGTGTAGGCATTGTTGAGGAGTTGCCCTTGACAAGTATGGCCTCAGTTAGGAAGTTAAGGTTCAAACATGTTGGAGTTAGAGGCTGTTAGCTACTATCCTCCTTGCCCCTGAGTGGCAGTTCTCTCTTTGAAAGAAGATCTGAGTGAATGCCACTGTGTGCCTCTTGCGCTAAACTGATTCATGTATTTACACACTTTCCAAGAGCAGCAATCCTAGGATCCATGGACTGTCTTCCTAGTGGGAAAGGTAGAAGGAAGTTGTTGAGGTAGGTTTCATCCCTTCGTGATAGAACTGTGAGCTGTAAGGTAAAATAAACTCTTCTTGGTTTTTATTGCAGCAATAGAAACCAGACTAAGACACTGGCCCTTCTGAGAGTAGAAGGATGCAGAATAGTCAACTTGCCACCTAATCACTCATTGATGGCCTGAGGTTTAGTGCTATATTGGGATCTTGGCAATGTTTAGAATTAGGTGTGGTAAATGAGACTGTGTTTTCTTTCCTTTCCCATCTCTATTTTTGCCAGAGTGACCTATTCATTCATGTCCTCATCATGCCAGTTCTGAGGTGGCATATGTCACTTGAGTCATTTTGTACATTTGGTGATTCAGTGGCTCTTCTGCAGAAATTAGATTCTTTCTAAAGAGCCTGACACAGGAAACAGATTTTCATGCTTTGTGCTCAATTCCATGTGGTCAGTCAATTTTTGTTGTTGTTGTTGTTTTGTTTTTCAAGACAGGGTTTCTCTGTAGCTTTGGAACCTCTCCTGAAACTAGCTCTTGTAGACCAGGCTGGCCTCTAACTCACAGAAATCCTCCTGCCTCTGCCTCCTGAGTGCTGGGATTAAAGGTGTGTGCCACCACTGCCCCGCTGCTCCTTTTTCTTATAGTGTTTCTCTGGATCAGCTGATTAGTCTACTCGCCATTGTCTATGAGTGTGTGTGTTCTCATCCCACTTTTCTTTCTACAAAACTTTATAACCACACACATCATTTAAAGCTCTTTTAGGGAATTAGGGAGGTTTTCATTTCCAGTGTCAAGGTCGCCCTTGAGCTTGGCTATAATGAATCCACTGTTTGTTCTCAGCATGTGTTCACATACTGAGCTTAAGTATGTTTTTTCTTTTCCTTATGTTGTTTCTGTGGGATCACTAAACAGCTCTAGATATGAGCTGAGGGAGTGATCGGATAATGGTGGTGTCTGTCAGGGAAGTCCTGGCTGCCTGCTTATGTAGTTTGCGTCCTTTGGTTCTGTTTTATTTCAGTCTTTGATATACTGTTTTCATCTTAGAGTGGGTTGCTGCTGAGCTCAAATGCATCCGAGGGTCCTAATAAACTTAACTTACTATGTAAAGTTCTGAACACAAGGCTCCCAGTGATCAAGCATTGTGGCTCTTAGCAGGACACCAGGAGCTGTTGTTCTAATAGCATGGCTTTCCTATAGAACTCCATCACCTGTGTTGTGATTCTACCACTGGGGCTTCCTATCGGTTTGTTATTATTCTTTCCTCGTGTATTCTTAACAGCTTAGCCGTGGTTCTCAACCTATGGATCGTGACCCCATTGCGGGGGTCAAACGACCCTTTCGCATGGGTTGCCTAAGAACATTGGAAAGCACAGATCCACATTATGATTCATAACAATAGGAAAATTACTATGAAGTAGCAATGAAAATAACTTTAGGGTTGGGGAGGTTACCATAATATGAGGAACTGTATTAAAGGGTCGCAGCATTAGAAAGGTTGAGAACCACTGGCTTAGGGACTGCTTGCAGTAAAGCCTGGAATTCTGCAGAGTTGTTTTCCACTCAATGTTGGTAACCTGTCTTGTCACCACATAGGGCACAGCATGTTGCCTTTAGAATCTGAAGTCACTGTAGGGATACAAGCAGTAGCAGTTTGATTTGGAGGGGGTGCATTGGGTTGAGCCTGACAGTTGCACTGAGATTACAGAACCCTGAATATAGTCACCCCATGTGTCTGTGAACTTTACATGCGTAGATTCAACTGACTATCCATTGAAAATATTCTAAAAAATGTGTCTGCACTGAGCGTGTGTAGACCCTCTTCCCTTGTCATTAGTCCCTAAGTGACAGTATTATAGCTGTTTACCTATCATTTATATTACTAGGTATTATGAGTAATCTAGAGGTGACTTAACATAGCAATATATATGTAGATTATGTGCAAATACTATACCATTTTATAGAAGAGATTTGAGTATCAAGAACTGGGCTCCATGAATTTTGTTGTCCCAAAGAGCTAGTGTTCTAGAGCCATCCCTCATCAATAGGAAGAGACAAATGCTTTATCCTGTTCTTCAGGTCATTCAGCATGTTGGAAACTGGCATGCCATTGATGTTATAGACTAATGTGGTGTCCCAAGTCTGTATTTCTTCAGATAGTAGGGGTATATTTGAATCAGTGGGTCTGGATCTGACAACTGGCTTAGGTCCAGGAATTGGCTAGAGGCTACTGGATTTTTTATTGGGGCAATCACCCTTAGCATCTAACTTGTTTTGAGTGTGTATATTTAGCAGCACTGTGATTGACTCTACTTTTCTCCTAATGATACTCTCTCCCATTAACTATCTGCATAGGTCCCTGAGGATTTAGCGTATTAGTTTTTACCTACCTGTCAGTCATTATGATAGATTCACGTCTAGTGTTGCCACCTGGTTGCTATTGCTTCAATGTCTTCATTCCTTTTCCTGTCAATGAGCCAAACCCTTTAGAAAACGACCACCTACTTTCTTAGTGATGCTATTGTCTCTCTGACTTTGTTCTCGGTGGCCTTGGTGAATAGTCTGACCTTCCATAATATATCTGTTCTCCTAACTCTTTACTTATCCTATCCTACATTCTGCCATGTCAATTCAGGCATTTCACTTTTTTCTAGGCTTCTAAGAGCCATCCTAGCCATAAGACCATCACTTAGGTCTGTGTCAGAATTAACTCCTGAATTTTGAGACAGTGTTTCCTTTGTACTCCACTCCTCTCCTTGCTCTAGTCCCTCCTGAGACCATGGGGCAGCACACACCTACGTTAGACTCCTGTCTGGACTATCAACTGCCAGAATGCCCAGGCTGGAGAGTCTCTTGCATGTAGTTACAGCTGCTCTGATGAAGATGATGGCTGTTATGTTAGGAGGATAGCAACAAGGACAAAGGCCTCTGAAATGTAGTCCTATACTATGGGGAGCGATAACTCATTCTTGTAGATTGGAGGGTTCAAAGAAGAATGACTGGATGGTTAGTGGTAGTGCACACCTTTAATCCCAACACAGGCAGAAGCAGACAGATCTCAGAGTTCGAGGCCAGCCAAAACAGAGTTCTAGAACAGCCAGGGCCACACAGAGAAACCCTGTCTTGAAAAGCAAAAAACAAAACAAAACAAACCCCCCCCCAAAAAAAAGTGACTGTCCTTGAGGTCCACTGTCTTAGGTGACCTATCCCATCTTTCAGGCTTCTGGTTTCCTAAATTAAGATCCTGTACCTACGCACAACATATTAGCCCATGGTGAACATTTAGCTACCTTTCAAACACTGGTCTTATCTGCCCTGGGCTTGCTCTGTGTGTACTGCTTTCCCACTCTAGCGATAAGGATCTTGGTGTGACACCTACCAGTCCTTAGTTTTCAGTCTTTTGTTAGCGGCCCTCTCTGGGGACTCAGTAAAATAAAATAGCTAAACTCACTTCATTGTTCTTGTAACTCACACTTTTCAGTCTTTAGAGCAACCAGAGGATTTCGTTCTGGGAACCTTCTCTAAAGACAGATCTTGTGAAAGTGTTATTGCTTGGACCACCAGCTTGTGCCAAGGACTGTCCATACATGTCTCATATCCCACCTGGCGTGAGGTTCTCATTACCAGCAGGATGATAAGTGGTTTGGTTTCCAAGCCTTCTTTTTCCTCTTGTTTTGTAGTCATTGTCTGCTATGTGTCAGTCCCATTCTTTTAGGAAGTGGCTGCTGAGACAGAATTAGGCTATGAGAGGTTTATGCCGGGGGCAGCTCCTGAGAAAAGGATGGGAGAGGAGGTAGAATTGTCAGGGAGAGCTCAGAAGTGCCATGTAGATCTGATGGAGTTTCCCATTGACCAAGTGAAACAGTGAAATCAAAGCCTGTCTTTAGAGGAGTTTTGTGTTTAAGAGGTGGCCAATTCTTGGTGCCCATACTGTTGATCAGTCATTGGCTGGAGTTGCTCTGTGCAAGCATGACCTCAGCTTGAAAGCAGGGACTCCTGAGGGAATGCAGCTGGGGGCGTGTGACTGAACTCCTAGGACTTATTGGCAGGTTCTTTCATATGTGAGTACTAAGCAACTGTTAGGTGCTAACGTTATAATGATTGCCTAATTATATTTTCCTGAGTTGCTTTTGTGTTTAATAACTAAAACTCCTTTAGTTACTCTCATTTTGTCATTATTTTCTCTTGAGTATGTTATCTATGTGTGACATGAATTTTCTACTTGGAAGTGAAAACAGACATTTCAGATGTGGTCTGACACATAGTAAAGTGCTTAATGAGTGTTGATTGAAACGAACAATTCCATCGATCAGCAACACACACATACCTTTTTCTTCCTTTTAGTGCTTAAGATTGAACGTAGGGTCTTTCACATGCTAGGCAAGCACTTTACTACTGATCTTTACTCTTCTTAAACCTTTTATTCTGAGATTGATTTCACTAAGTTCCTGGGGCTGACCTTGAACTCATCCTGGACAGATAGGCCTTAGCTTCTGATTCTTTCATTTTGGCCTTCTAAATAGCTGGGAATACAACTAGTAGGCTCCACTGTTCCACAAAGACAATAAAGGACATTTATCTGAGAGTTAAAATTTAATAAAGTTAATTGCATTGCTTCATCAATCGAGGGAAATGGGCCCCCTCCTTCTCAGTTCTTAACCCAGCACAATGAAAAGACAGAGAAGGGTATGACTTCTAGAATGCTTTGGGATTGCCTGCTTGGTTAGTACTAATGTATAAGCAGTTGTACCCACTCTGCTTTTACACTTTTTGTGCCCCAAGGTGGATGCACCAAGACATTTTGTTATTAGTGTTCTTATTCAACTTAATGTTAGCAAAAGTCATTTTCCTCAGGGGTCTTTGGGCTGTATGTTAGGAACCAGTGATGTAATCTAAGCCAAAAATCATATCATAAAATCAAAGTTGAAGGGCTCACACAGCCTAATTAACAAAATACTACAAAATTAGTTTAATCTAGAAAGTGTGCTTCTACCATAAATTCAATAGGAACAGAGACTAGTGGAGACGAAGCAAGAGCTCAGACTTCCAGCCTACTGATCTGCCAACACAGGTACTATATTAGTTACTCTTCTGTTGTGATTGAATACCACAACTAAGGCGATTTACAGCAGAAAGGCTTTCATTTGGCACATGATTCTAGGGAGATAAGAATATGTCATGGTGGGCTTAGTGGTTAAGAGAACTTGTTGCTCTTGCAGAGGATCAGGGTTCAATTCTCATCACCCACACAATGGTTTACAACCATCCATAACTCCAGTTCCAGGGGCTCTGATGCCCTCCTCTGATACCAGGCACACATGTGGTACATACCCATATGTGGAGTCAAAACACACATGTCTAAAATAAAAAATAAATTATATATATAAAAGAATCTGTCTTGGTGGGGAAGTGTGGGCATAAATCAGGTGAGTGGCCTGAAGTGGATGTGGAGAGCTTACATCTTCAACTGAAGTGCAAGCAGAGGCAATGAACTGGGAGTGGAATTAGGCCCTACGCTCTCAAAGCCCACCCTGACATGCTTTCTCTAGAAAAGTCACACTTACTTCTTAAGCCTCCCCAAACAGCACCACAAGTTGTTCAAATCCCCAAGACATTTCTCATTCAAATCACTACAGGCACTAAAATAATTTAACGAGGAAAGAATAGTACTGGGACTACTGAACATTCACATCAAGTTGTACCTCACACCTGATATAAAAATGAATCAAAATTGATTATATATCTAAATGTAAGAGCTAAAACTCTTTTAAGAAACACAACACAAATCTTTATGACCTTGTATTAAACAATGATTTCCTAAAAATGATGTCAGCCACAAAGGACCCGAAAGCTGTTGTGACAGTGTGTTTCCTAGAAATGACAGGTGAGCTTCATGCATGACACCTCAACAATACGGCTGCCTAGATAAAACCCAGAAGCACAACACCAACAGACGTGATAACATGAAAGGGGAAATCTCATGTGGCTCTACCCATAGAAAAAGAACTACAGGCAACTAAAGAAAGCTGAGAGCAGAAGAAAATAATTTCCCCCCGGGATGAGCCCTTTAATTTGTTTATCCAGTAACAAGTGGCCAGCCTTGAAATTATATACATACAAGTAGCACTACAGACTGAGCAGACTGTACTTACATATTTAGGAATGGGCGTATGTGGGTGGGTGTGTAGCAATAACAACTAAAGAAACAAAGGCCATAATTTTGAGAAGGAGCAGGGTGGGGTACAGGAGAGGTTGGAGAGAGAGAGGCTGAGGGAGAAAAGGGAAGAGAAAAACTACATAATTATATTTTAATTTAAAAGAAAAAAATGTTATAGAATATTCCTTTACACTGCGTGAAATTGTGTCACTGTGATTCGCTTCATAAATAGCTGAATGGCCAGTAGCTAGGCAGAAAGAAGTTAGTGGGACTTTTGGGGAGAAAGGTCTACGGGAAGAAAGGCAGGTAAGTCATCAGCCAGATGCAGAGGAAGCAGGATGGGCAGACCACGGTAAAGGTAACCGAGCCACATAAAAGAATATAGATTTGAGGTAGGCTGCTCCAATACCCCTATCCCATTCATCTGACCCTGCAACCTTCAAGTCCCACTCTGCCCCCAAACCTTCCTATCCACACTGCAACCTCAGTGGCTCCGTGAAACAAAGACAGTGACAGTACAGAGTAGACCTAGAACAGTTCCCAAAGACACAGACAGCCACTGCAGGGATTGGACCAAGATGCAAAGACACACTGCCAGCACCAAGTGAAGAAAGAGATAGGTAGATGCCAATGCAATTCATCTAACAACCTAAAAAGCAACATGGTAACTAACGCCAGAACCCAGTGGTCATACAACAGGAAGACTTGATCATCCTAACCCAGAAGAAGCAGAAGAAAATGATTTAAAACATAACTTTATGAGGATGATGGAGACCTTTAAAGATGAAATGAAAAATTCTCTTAAAGAGATGGAGGAAAAGACAAACAAAAAATTGGAAGAAATCAATAAATCAAAGAACCCCCCCCCCAAAAAAAAACCAAGGGGGAAAAAAACAATCAAACAGGTGAAGCAAACAGTTCTAGGCTTGAAGTTAAATAGAGGCATTAAAGAAAACACAAACTGAGGGAATTCTGGATATGGAAAATCTGGGTAAAGGAACAGGAACTACAGAGGCAAGTGTAGTGTCTGCACTACCAACTACTAGAGTTGGCAACTAGGCTGGAGACTTAAAAATATATGCACACAGAGACACGGGGACACTGGTCATCCTTGATACAAGAATGCCAACTCTACTGTGCTCGAGGGAAGCTTATATAGGGATCCTTAACTGATAGCCACACCCCAGGGATCTTTCAGCTGCAGGCCTCACCAGAACCCAATCTCCTGCCATCAGGGTCTCCTGCTAAGAGCAGCTGCAGGCACAGGTAAACAAGTTGTTTAGCTCAGTTCACTCCAGCAGGCAAAGGGTCTGAAGCAGGCAAAGAAGGGGGCCAGGGGTCCGCAGCCTCCAGTAGGCAAGCATAACCAACAGAATAAAAGAGATAGAAGAGAGAATCTCAGAAGTTGAACATACTATAGAGGAAATAGATACACTGGTCAAAGAAAACATTAACTCCAATAAATTCTAAACACAAAACTTCCAGGAAATCTGAGACACCATGAAAAGACCAAACCTAAGAATAATAGGAATAGAAGAGCTCCAGCTCAAAGGCACAAAAAATATATTCAACAAAATCACAGAAGAAAAATTTCCCAACCTAAAGAAGGATATCCCTATGAAGGTACAAGAAGCTTACAGAACAGCAAATAGACTGGACCAAAAAAAAAAAATGTCCTCTCACAATATAATAATCAAAACGCAAAACATACAGAATAAAGAAAGAATATTAAGAGCTGCAAAGGGAAAAGGTCAAGTAATATATAAAGGCAGACCTATCAGAATTACACCCCAATTCTCGATGGAAACCATGAAAGCCAGGTCTTGGACAAATGTGCTGCAGACACTATGAGACCATAGATGCAAGCCTGTTGTTAAAAAATTTTCGCCTCTTCTCTGAAATAGCCTTTTCACATCAATTGAGGCCTGTGAAGCCAATCATATGGTGTGGCTTTAATGCCAGAAACCCATGTCTTTACCATCTCTCTAACAAATGCAGAATGCAAGCCATAAGCTCCTACTGCCTGCTTAATTTCTTTTAGGTCATTCATTCCTATAGGTATCCATCTACCTTCTTTGGATTCTTTTGGGCCTTTTTTTTTAAAATTATTTATTTATTTTGTATATAGTATTCTGCCTACATATATCCTATAGGCCAGTAGAGGGCACCAGATCTCATTACAGATGGTTGTGAACCATCATGTGGTTGCTGGGAATTGAACTCAGGACCTCTGGAAGAGCAGTCAGTGCTCTTAACCTCTGAGTCACCTCTCCAGCCCCTCTTTGGGGCCTTTAGAACTTGATGCTTTGTCAGAGTAGATTACAGGGTAGGAAGCTAAAACCCTGAGTAAATCATCTCTGACAGTTACTGGTGATGTTGAATCCTGTCCTTGTGCCTTCTTTCCCTGCTCATCAGCTCCAACAATTTTCTCATTTGTTTCAAATCTTTTTACTATTGTCTTTTGTAAAGCCTGAATCTCCTGGCCTGTGTTTATTTCTAGAGATTTCATTGAGGCACCTAGCCTCAGATCCTCATTCTGTACATGTGATTCCAAGGTCTGAAGTTTTTCCTTTAAAGATAACATCTCATCTCATCCTTGAACATTATTTGGATAGTGTGCCAGTTGCCTTCCTGGAGAGGTCCTCTATCTGCTAACCTATCATAATTTTTTAACAAGAGAAATGATGGTTCATCCACAGAGGTGACAACCAATCAGATGGTAAAGACCTCATAAGGGTTAGGGCAGGGTTCTGCTCTTGTCTTTGCAGAAAAATACTGATCTTCAGAAAGTCAAGAGACCCTGGACATCTGGATGCCTAAAGAGAAAAAAGATAATTATCCAGATAGAATCACCAAGCAAAGAGAACTATCACTTATGAGGACAAATCATCTGAGGATGAGAACCTCTGAATAATGGCTAAAGTAATAGTCATGACTCACTTAAAAGTCAAAGCTGGCTTTGGAGTTGGACAATGGCTCTGTCCTCTAAATCCAAGGATGTTGTTAAGATAAAAATTCAGAATTTCTGTCTCATGTCAGGAGTTATGATATGGGACAGAAAGATAAAAGAATTTAGAAAAAATTCAAATAATTTAGGATTCTATTAACATGAGACACAATTGCTTCTGGTTTCACCGATATATTCCCGAAAAGAATGTTGAGCATCGAAGACACTCCACTTGGAGCTTGTTTTTTTCTTGGCAAAACTGGCCTTTGGGCAAGGAACTGCCCATGCATTGACTATTCACAAAATGCATGATGTCCAGACAGGACAAGCAGGATACAAGAAAAAAGACGGTCAGATCTTGCCAAGAAGGGTAAGATGGTTTTGAAAATTTTCCTGCCTCTGAAAATGATTTGTCAGTTGCTCTAGGCTTTAGCCAAAGTTGGTTGCTCCAACGCTGCAAACGTGACTTTGGGTGATTGCCCAGGTAGCCAGTTGTCTCTGTCACTTGTTGCACATTTTGGAAGTTGCTTGATTGCACTTCCTGCTTACTCAAATAATATTTCCCTGACAAAATTGGGAGCATGGGGGTGGGAGGAGAATGGAGGGTGGAAAGGGTCATCCTTGTGAATTCCTGGAAATTTCTCTAGTGCCAGGTTTCTTGCTGGCCCCATAATGACTCCCTCAATCAAAATATCTCTTTCCTTGCTCTCATCTCTGTCCTTCCTCCATCTTGACTATCCCGTTCCCTCAAGTTTTCTTCTCCCCTCCCCTTTTCCCTTGCTTGTTCTTGTTTTACTAGTGAGTCCATTCCTTCACTGGCACTAGAGTCTATTTCTTTGGAATTCTGGTATGTCCTGGAGACCAGATGAGAAATCCACTCTTGTGGACTGAACAACTACTAGATTCTTGGACCTTCCATTCATAGGAGGTCATTGTTGGATTAGCTGAACCACAGCCTGTAAATCACGCTAATAAATCTCCTTTATATATACACACACACAAATATATATGTGTATGTATGTGTGTGTATATATACATATGTATGCTCTGTTAGTCAAGAGTACCTTGACTAATACAGAACCTAAATTCAATATCTGAAGTGGGTTCACAGGAAATAAAAAGAATATATATATATATATATATATATGTTACATATAAAGAACTTATATTTAAACTTACATTTCTCCAGAGAAGAAAAGTAAATAACCAATAAACACATGTAAAGATATTCAATCATTAGTCATCAGGGAACAGAAAACTCAAAGCCATAAGCTATTTCTCCACAAGCACTAAAAAGCTGGAATCAAAAGTGCCAGTGAGGATGTGGAAAAACCTGGAATCCTCCTGCACTGTTGATACACACTTTCATTGAGGTATAAAAAGTGGTGCAAGTGTTTGTAAGACAGTCTGACCCTTCACAGGGGAGCACAGAACCACAAGTGCAGCACTTGTGCACGACATGCACGAGGCCCTGGGTGTAACCCCCTAGCAGAACAAACAACAACAAAACAAGACAAATATACAGTTACCACATGACCAAAGAACTCTACTACTCAGAAAATATCCAAGAATAGTTCCACATAGAAACACATACTCAAAAACTGGGCTTGGTGATGGTATTGCCTGTAATCCTAGCACTTGAGAGGTCAAGGAGGGAGGATCAGAGGTTCAGGTCAGTGGGTTACTTAAGACTCTGTCTCAAAAAAAAAAAAAACTTACAGAAGTATTATTTATATGACTCAAAATGAAAGAACCCCAAGGCCTGTTAACTGATTAAACAACAAATAAAATGTAGTATAACTGCATATAATTTGCTGATTGAAAATGAAATAGTAATATTCATTACAATATGAATGAATCTTGAAACAGCATGCTAGGTACTGAGAGATGGCTCAGTGGTTAAGAGTGCATATTGTTCTTTCAGAGCACCCAATTTCCATCTCCAGAACCTACAGGACAGAGCACAACCACCTGCTAACTCTAGCTCTCACAAGCCCAAAACCTTCTGGCCTCTTCAGGTACTTCAATGTCCTTTGCAGGAACTGCATAATGTGTACATATCCATACATAGACACACATAATTAAAAAGAAAATAAATCAGAAAGAGGGAGAATGAGAACAAAATGCTAAGTTAGGTGTCTTGGTGTGGTGGTATGTAGCACGAATTATAAAACCCAGAGACAGATATTGGGGTTCAAGCTAAAGATCAGAAAAGCAAAGCAGCCAAACCACTATAGAGTTCTTACCTCTACCAAGGCTCAGACAAATGAAGGGCAATCCTGTCCTCAACATGACTGTAGGCTGCAATGTTCTCCACCAAACCTTAGACTGCAATGTTCCTGTCTCTTCCTTCCTTACATACCTCTCTCTACCCAGCCATATCTCTCCTGTCCCCACCTCCCTAGTGCTGGGATTAAAGCCTGTGACTCCCGAATGCTGGGAACTTTTCTGTGAGTTCTGTTTCTCTTTTTAGACGGGTAGCCCAGGGTGGCCTTGAGTTCTGGGATTAAAGGTGTGTGTCCTCTAGTGGCTTAGCTCTGCACTCTGATCTTCAGGCAAGTTTTATTTATTAAAACATAAATCAAATATCATTATAGTAGTACATGCCTAGAAATCCCATCATAACATAGCAGGAAGATACTGATTTCAAAGCCATCCTGGGATATACAACAACACTCTGTCTAAAAGTAAGAAGAAGAAAAAAATAAAGGAAAGAGAATTTTAAAAGGAAGGGATAGGAAAGGAATTAGAAAAAAATGCAAGAAGCCAGATGCTGGATCCATTTACATGAAACACATGAGAGACAATTACACAGAGGAAGTGCAGTATAATTAGAAACTGAAAAGTGGTGATGAGAAAGGACTAATGACTTGCCCATGAGTACAAGGTTTCTTTATGGGATGAAGTTGTTCTGATGTAATGATCACAGTGTAGTGGTGATCATCACACAGTTCTGTACATACAGTAAAAACTGCTGAGCTGTACGCCTTTAAAGAGGCAAATTTTATGGTATGTACATATCTCAAGAAAGTTAATGTAGAAACAAGAACTAAAACTATAAATAACTATAATTTCAATCTGCTTGACAGTAATATGCTTACTCTGCTATATCCATCAGCCTACTATATAAGCCATTTCAACTAATCTTCAATTATAGGATGAGAAAAGTAGCAAAGAGTCCTCTCACAACCAATTTAATTCATTTTTAAAAAGATTGTGTGTTTTACCCGAATGTATTTATGTACACCACATGTATGCCTTGTGCTCAGGGAGGTCAAAGAGAACATAGGGTCCCCTGAAACAGATTTACAGAGTTACAGATGATTTGTGAGCTCTCAGGTGGGTGCTGGGGATGGGAGCCAGGTCCTCTGCAAGAACAAGTACTCTTAACTACTGAGCCATCTATCCAGGCCCCAAATAAGTTCATTTTAAGAGCTACAAAATATGATGTTAAGTAAAGTATATATATTTAAAATATTTATAAAATTCCAGATTAACTGATGAACTAAACTCCTAAAGATTTATTTTTAAGTGTGTGCATGTGTGTGAACATGTGAGTCCAGGTGCCATCAGAAGGCAGAGCGTCAGGTCCCTGTGGAGCTGCAGTTACAGGTAGTTGTGAACTACCTGACATGAGAGCTGGGAACCAAATTTGGGTTCTCTGCAGAACGAGTTCTTTTCCAGGGAGTCATTTCTCCAGCTCCTAAATTTTATTTTTAATGAAGGACTAATGGTATTTAACACAGTTCTATATTAAAACTTCCAACTCAATAAATAGTGTTGTGTTTGGCAACATTTTGTTTGGTTTACTCATTAATCAAGCATGAATACTCTACAAGATATAAGCAACAGAATTTTAGACATTCCTTATCATTTAACAGACTCAAATTTTCATTTTTAATTTCATCAAAATAACTATACTAAGTACCTATTACTATATCAGTACAAGAATTTGTGATTGAATCTAGCGTGGTGATGGATGCTTTAATTCCAGTGCTTGGGAGGCAGAGGCAGGCAGGAGTAATAAGCAAGTAAGCAGCATTCTTCTTCCTTTGGCTTCAGTTCCTGCCCTGCCTCCTTGCATGACGACTGGTATGGAAGAGTGAGTGAAATGGGCCCTTTCCTCCCCAGACTGCTCTTGGTCATGGTGTTCATCACAGGGATAGAATTCCTTACTTACACAGAAAGTGCTGTGATGGCCATGGGTAGTGCTGTGACAGACCCGACCATGTTATTTGGAGGAAGACTATGGAAGGCATTTGGAATTTCGGACTAGAAAAGCCTTCGACTATGCAGAGCTCAGCGGGCTATTCTGTAGGAGCTTGAAAGGTAAAAATGCTGAGTAGTACAAACAACGGAAACAAGACTTGTAAGGATTGAGAACAGTGGATCTTAATCTGTGGGTCATGACCCCTTTGAGGTCACACATCAGATGTACTTCATACATTACAATTCATAACAATAGCAAAACTACAGTTATAAAGTAGTAATGGAATACTTTTATAGCTGGGGCAATCATAGCATGAGGAACTATATTAGAAGGTCAAAGCATTAGGAAGGTTGAGAACCACTGTTTCATAGGGTAGTACAGACTAATAAACCCTTTCCTCTCTAAACGGCTTTTGGTCATGATGTTTCATCGTAACACTATAAACCCAGCTAAGACAGGAGTTGAACTCAGGTCCTCAGAGTTATATTTGCTGAGCCATCTCCCCCAGCCTCTATTTAGCCTTTCAAAGGTCAAAGTCAGGTTTTGTGGTGCATACGTGTAATCCCAGGCCTTGGGGGAAAGCGGAAGGACTGCTGCTAATTAAAGTCATCCTGGTCTACATATTCAGTCAGCTAGGGCTTACACAGTGAGCTCTTGTCTCCAGAAAGCATACAGCAGCCGGGTGGTGGTGGCCCACACCTTTAATCAGGCAGATCTCTGAGTTTGAGGCCAGATGGAGTTCAGGGCCATGTTGAGAAACTCTGTAGTGAAAAAAACCAACTACAACAAGGGAGAAGAAAGAAAGAAAGGGAGGGAGGGAGGGATTTATAGCATAATATCATGGCGTCTTCTTTGTAGTCCACTCCTAACTTTTCAAAAATCATTTTATAAAGATAAAAGATGTAATGAGCTCTTATTAAAAACACTGACTGAAATAAATAGTAATAAACGAATGGAAAGCACCTAACCATGCAACAAGTGATATTCACAATTTTCAAAAACTCAAAAATATTTTCTGACCAATTGTAGACTCAAATACCACTCGTAATTGGTGAGGAAAGCATTGGTTTGTATGAACGCTCTTAAAAACTATACAGACCAGTAAGGCAGTGGTGGCGCAGGCCTTTAATCCTGGCACTTGGGAGGCAGAGGCAGGCGGATTTCTGTGAGTTTGAGGCCGGCCTGGTCTACAGAGCAAGTTCCAGGACAGGCTCCAAAGCTACAGAGAAACTCTGTCTCGGGGGGCATGGGGAGGAACTATCCATGCCTATAATCCTAATACTAAAGCAAGAGGATTACCTCACATTTGAGGATAACCTACAGTGTGAGACTATCTCAACATCAAAGCAAAAAAAAAAAAAAAAAAAAAAAAAAAAAAAAAAAAAAAAAAAAAAAGATCCAGTGCAGTTGTTTTGGAGACTAAGGGCAAGCAATTCGGATGCATGTCAGTATGTTGCTTCAAATGGAGGAGAGGGAAGAAATGCTTATACACCGAAAATCAAATAAAGCTCATTAAGTAAGACATCATTGAAATTCATCAAGAGGAACATTACACCTTCCCCTAGACAGTACTAAGGTTATGCACAAACAGAAAGAAAACCTCATGTAGTTTATCGATTCAACCAACCATGTGTCTACCCAGACATTTGTTTAATTATCGTCTTTTATGCATCATCAAATGCTTTTTTATTTCCTATCATTATTTTGGTTTTTTCAAAGTTCAACCAAATATGCCAGAGTTTGGGGGCTGGAGAGATGGCTCAGGGTTAGAGCACTAGTTGCTCTTCCAGAGGAACTGAACCCCATTTCAATTCCTAGCACCGACATGACAGCTCAACACCTTCTCTGTTCTCTGGGCACCAGGCCTGTATGTGGCACACAGACATACATGCAGACAAAACACCTAGCACATAAAAAAATTTAAAAGAAAGGATATACCACGCTTTGGAGAAGTAGCCACGATCCTGTCAGATTTTCTAGATATTCTTGTCATCATGAGGTGAATTATCCTTTAGTTGATACTGTCTTTGAACCATATTTCATATAGTGGTGATGCATGTTTGTAGAATAGTTTATAAAGTATTTCTACATTGTCATCTAATTTCCTAATCCTCATTGCAGTGTTATGACCCAGGTCAGTTGGATATAATTGATATTGTCATCATTTAAAGAAAAAGAAAACAGATTTTTTTGAAAATTTGCAATCAAATAGCTGATAGCTGAACAGTCTGCAAACTCAGGTCAGCTGGCCCCAGGGGTCCTGTATTTTTTCCATTTCTCCACATTGTCTCATTGTTTCACATGAAGCTACAAGCCCAGACCACTAAGAACAATACCCTGGAAAGTAGCCAGTCTAATAGCACTTAGCCGAGCAGCATTTTAAAAGAGAAACAAAAGGTGGGGGGACCCAAAAGCTGTGTCTAGTGTGCTGAAATGAACTCATCCTTAAATAATGTAATGAGGAGAAACACCCTGGAGAGGGACCAGAGAATAAAACATAAGTAGATTTAATGGACACAGCCTCAGAAGTACCCAGATGGGGTAAGGGCCCTGTAGTTGTTCAAGGCAGGTTTATTTGTTTGTTTGGTTTGGGTTTTGCCTTTTTTTCTCTTCTTGTTTTTAGAACAAAGACTTGAAAGGAACATGAATTTATGTTTAATGAGACCTAAACACCACCAGACTCTACAGAGCTTCCTTGAGCTGCAAATCAGAATGCAACCTTTTTATGAGGAAGGGGTTGCATGTTTTACATTGGTTCCTTTAGCTGCTTTCATGCATATTCAGAGATGGTAATTGAGTCAGTAAAAACATTCAAGAGCTTCCTCTGTATAATAGCGCTGTGGGGCACTGCAGAAGTGATGCCAAGGTGTGGGTGACACTGCCATTCTTACAAGGAGTCTGTAGCCTGGCAGGGAGATTTCTGTGTTTCTTCTAACATAACATATCATGAATGGCTGTTGGATTTTGAAAAAAGATTTTCCTGCATCCATTGTGAGTTTTCTTCTTTAGCATGCTGGTGTGATGTATTACATAGATCAGTTTTTAAATTCACTGAATCAGGTTTACATAATAAGTGATAAATTTCTCTTGGTTGTTGTGTATAATTATTATATTAGATTTGTTTTGCTAATATTTTTGTCTAGTTTCTTTCCATTTGTGTTGATGAGAGACACTGAGATAGTTTTCTTGTCTTATAATGTCTTTGGTTTTGGGGTTAGGGTGATATTAGTTGACCTCATAGAATGAATTAGAAAATACTCTTTTTTTTAAAAAAATCTTTTTATTTTTTTAAACTTCATTTTACATTCCAACCACAGTCGCCCCCATCTCCATCCCCCACATCTCCCTCTCAACTCACCTCCCATCCATCCACTCCTCCCAACTGGTACGAGCTTCCATGGGAAGTCAAGAAAGTCTGGCACATTAAGTTGGGGCAGGACCAAGCCCCTCCCCCCCTGCATTAAGGCTGAGCATGGCATCCCACCTTAGGGAATGGGCTCCAACAAGCTAGCTCATGAACCAGGGATGGATCCTGGTCCCACTGCAAGGGGCCCCTCAGATGGTCCAAGCTTCACCACTGTCTCCCACATATGGAGGGCCTAGTTAAGTCCGTGGAGGCTCCACAGCTGTCAGTCTAGAGTTCATGAGTTTCCCTGAGCTTGGTTCAGCTGTCTCTGTAGATTTCTCCATCATGATCTTGGCCTCCCTTGCTTTATATTCCTTTTAGCTGTCTTCGATTGGATTCCTGGAGTTCAGCTTGTTGCTTGGTTGTGTATCTCTGTATCTGGTTCCATCAGTTACTGGATGAAGGCTCTATGATGGTAGTTGGGGTATTTACCAATGTGATTATAGGGCAAGGCTAGTTCAGGCTTTTCCACTGTTGCTAGGAGTCCTAGCTGGGGTCATCCTTATGGATTTTTGGGAATTTCCCTAGCACCAGGTTTTTTTCTAACCCCATGGTGGCTCTTTCTACCAAGATCTCTCTTTCATTGCTCTCCGACTCAGTCCCTCTCCCCCGTCAACCATCCCATTCCCTCATCTCCTATCCTCTTCCCTTTTCCGCCACCCCCTCGCCCCTAGTTTACCCAGGAGATCCCATCTAGTTCCCTTTCCCAGGGTGATCCATGTGTCCCTTTTAGGGTCTTCCTTGTGACCCAGCTTCTCTGGAGCTGTGAATTGTAGTCTGGTTATCCTTTGCTTTACATCTGGTATCCACTTATGAATGAGTACATACTGGGTTTGTCTTTGTGAGTCTGGGTTACCTCACGCAGGATGTTTTTTTCTAGTTCTATCCATTTGCCTGCAAATTTCATGATCTCTTGTTTCTTACAGTTGAGTAGTACTCCATTGTGTAAATGTACCACATTTTCTTTATCCATTCTTCAGTTGAGAGGCATTTAGGTTGTTTCCAGGTTCTGGCTATTACAAATAATGCTGCTGTGAACATAGTTGAGCAAGTGTTCTTGTGGTATAATTGAGTATCCTTTGGGTATGTGCCCAGGAGTAGTATCACTGGGTCTTGAGTTAGATTAATTCCCAATTTTCTGAGAAATCGCCATGCTGATTTCCAAGTGGCTGTACAAGTTTGCACTCCCACCAGCCATGGAGGAATGTTTTCCTGACTCCAACATAAGCTGTCCTCAGTATTTTTGACCTTAGCCATTTTGACAGGTATAAGATGGTATCTCAGAGTCCACCTTTTTTGCATTTCCTTGATGATTAAGGATGTTGAACAATTCCTTAAATGTCTTTTGGCCATTTGAGATTCTTCTATTAAGAATTCTCTGTTTAGCTCTATACCCCATTTTTAAAATTGGATTGTTTTGTATTTTGATGTTAGTTTCTTGAGTTCTTTATATATTTTGGAGATCAGCCCTCTGTCAGACGTGTTGGTGAAGAGCTTTTCCCATTCTGTAGATTGTTTTGTCTTATTTATCGTGTCCTTTGACTTACGGAGGCTTTTCAGTTTCAGGAAGTCCCATTTATTGATTGTTGCTCTCAGTGTCTGTGTCTGTGTACTGGTGTTATATTTATGAAGTGGTCTCCTGTGTTAAAGTGATGGGGCCAAGCAACTATGGGCTGAAATATCTCAATAAATCTTTCTTCTTTATAAATTGATTATATTCAGATACTTTGCTATAGTAGCAGAATATTAATTAACTTGTGACCCTTTTCATTTATGTTATCAAGTTTGTGGACATAGGGGTTGTCAATAGTATTAATTTTTGTGAGTTTTTTTGTTTTTTATTTAAAGAACATTTTTCAGTAGTATTCCTTTTTATGTTTTTAATTTCTAGAGGATCTGTAGTGGTATCCCTTCTTTCATTTCTGGTATTAGAAATTTATATCTTCTCTTCCTTCTTAATTAGCCTGGCTGGAGACCTTTTTTTTTTATTTTATTTATTTATTTTGGTTTTTTGAGACAGGGTTTCTCTGTAGCCCTGGTTGTCCTGGGACTCTGTACACCAGGCTGGCCTTGAACTCACAGAGATCCTCTGAAAGTGTGTGCCACCCTTGCCTGTCCTGGAGACCCTTTAAAAATGTAATCGTGTTTTGTATACAAGTGTGTGTGTGTGTGTGTGTGTGTGTGTGTGTGCATACTATGACACATATGATCTCAGACTTACTATGTACTTCAGAAGTCAGAGGACAGCTGTTAGGATTCAGTTGTCTCACAGTCCCAGGGGTTGAATTCTGGTTGTCAGATCTGTGTGCAAGTGTCTACCCACTGAGTCATCTCTGACCATCTATGACAAATCTTTTGATTGGTGCATTTATACAACCAGATTTGATTATTAATGTTATTTCTATCACTTACAATGAATAAACTTGTAGAGAGAGTACAGATTTCTCTGTTGGTTAGATCTTACAATCAGCACTCTAAATATTCTATCTCTCTTTCCCATCTGTATGATTTTTCAGGAGAAGTTGGATATAATACTTGCTTTGCTTTTCTGTAAGATGTTTCCTCTCCTTGTCTGTGGCTTCTTTTACATTTTTTCTTTTTTGTTTTTAAACTTTATTCATTACTCTTTGTATGTGTGCATGCAGTGTATGTGAGTCCAGGGCACGCACACATGATGCACATGTGGAGGACTGGACAATTCTCAGAAGTTGGTTTTTTACTTCACTTATGGGCTCCAAGGATTAAACTCAGTTCTTTTACCTGGAGCTATCTCACCCTCTCTTTGCTTTGTTTATTTTCTATTTATTTATTTATTTATTTATTTATTTATTTATTTATTTATACTTTGTTTATTTTCAGACAGAATATCTTGTAGCCCAGACTGATCTCAAACTGACTATGTTCTTCAGATTGGCCTTGAACTCCGGATCCTTACACCTCTGCCCCTCAGCAATACCATGCTTGGCTTGCTTTTTTTCTTTATCTTTGAATTTCTGTAGTTTGAATATGACATGTATACACACACACACACACACACACACACACACACACACACTGCTGCTGCTATTGCTCCTCTTTTATGTGACTTGGTGTTCTCTGAATGTCCTGGACTTGTGGACTTAATATCTGATATTAATTAGAAGAAATTCTGTCATTTTAGAGCAAATCTTTTTCCTTTTAAGTAATTCCTTCTTGTGTTTTAATTTTTTTCTTTGTTTTTCTCAGGTTTCTGCTAAGAAATTCTCACGCTTAGAAGAGTCTTTGCTCAGCCATATCTTCTCTTAATAAGTCTGTCAGAGACAGATTTTATTTCTGATACAGTTATTTGTGATTTCTAGCATTTCTTTTGTTTTTGATCTTATTTTACTTTTTACATTTTTTGTATAGTCTATTTTGATCATGTCTTTTCCCTTTACCAGCTCCTCCTTGATTCCCCCACCTCTCAACTTCTTTCTCTTAAACAAACAAACAAACAAAAAACCAAAACAACCCCCCCCAACACACACACAAAATCACATGGAGTCTACTTTGTACACTTCTGAGCATGAGTCCTGCCCTAGAGTGTGATTGCAATACCCAGTGTCACTTCATTGAAGAACACCGATTTTCACTCTTTTAGCAGGTGTCAACTGCAAGTAGCTTTCTGGTTAGGAGTGGTACCCACTTCCTCTTCCCATGCTGGGATTCTGACTGGGTTGAACCTGTGCAGGTCTTGTACACGCTCTCAGTCTCTGTGAGTTCCTGTGTAGCGGCCCTGTGTGTCTGGAGAACACTGTTGGCCTGGAGTCACCACCTCTGGCTCACTTTCGTTCCCACGGCCTCTTCTGTGTAGATCCCTGAGCCTTGGGGCAGGGATGATAAAGGTGTCCCCTTCCAGGCTCCAAAGTCTCTGTCTCTCTGCACATTGTCCAGTAGTGAGTCTCCGTGTTAATCACCATCTACTGCAAGAGGCTTCTCTGAGGAGGGTTTGGTGATACACTGATACGGGTCTCCACTGAGTGTAGCCTTTTGGGTCTTTCTTCAGTTTTAGGGGTTCTTTTTGGGCTGTGTGTGTATGCACACGTGGGTATACACAAGTATGTACGCGTATGGAAGCTTAGAGGTCAACCTTGAGTGTCATTCCTCGGGTGCCAGTCACCTTGTTTGTTTGTTTGTTTATTTTGAGACAGCATCTCACTCTGTAGTCCCGAAACCCATTATGTAGACACTTAACTTGAACTTACAGAGATTCACCTGCCTCTGCCTCTTGAGTGCTGTGATTAAAGATGTACAGCACAACCCCAGTTTGGTTTTTGTTTGTTTTGTTTTAATATTTATTTATATATTATATGTATATAGATGCTTTGTCTGAGTGTACTGCACACCAGTAAAAGGGCATTGGATTCCATAATAGACAGTTGTGAGCTGTCATGTAAGTGCTGGAATTAAATTCAATACCTCAGGAAAGGCAGCCAGTGTCCTTCTAGCCCCGCCTTATTTTTTGAGGTAGTATGCCTCACTGGTCTGGAATTCACCTTGTAGGCTAGACTGACTCGCTGGCAAGCTTTATCTGCCTGTTTCTGCCTCCAGCACTGGAGTTACAAGTGTGTGTCACCACACCTGGCTTCTTCACATGTCTTCTGGGAATTGAACTCAAGTCCTCATACTTGTATGGCAAGCATTTTACTGACTGAGACATCTTTCTAGTACATTCTCTGAATTACTTTCTTTTTTCTTGCCTTGCCTATCTGTTCTTATACTTTGTTTTGCCTATTATAGGTCTTATATTAATCATAGAAGTTTTATATTACTGGTCTGAAAATTCCAGTATTTCTGCCACATTTAGTCTGGTTTTTTTTGTGATTGCTCTATCTCTTTAAATTGTGTTTGGTTTGGTTTTTACCTTTTAGTATGCCTTGTAGTCTTTTCTTGGTAGCAGGATATGATGTACTAGTTAAAAGAAAGAATAAAAATAGACCTTTAGTAATATGATAAAGTTGGTAGGGAAGGGAAACATTCTGTTGTGCTGTGATGAAGTCACAATCTGAACATGCCTTTTCCTCTGACCGCTTAACTTTACAAGTGCTAGTTAGTATTTTTTCCTCTGTTTCCAGGGGACAAAATGGGTAAAGGGGTTTAGAGTTGGGTATTTGCTTTGCCTCAGGCAGTTAGGCTCTGATATAACTCTAGCAGGCTGTGTTTTAGTAAACGAATTTCTCCCAGGGACAGACCTTGTTAAGAACTGGCTTATTTCAAAATTGTTCTTTTATCCCTTTCCCTGACAGAAGCTCTATGGGAATTTTCTATGATACTGACTGTAACTCTTACAGTTTGAGCTCTTGGAGGTAAAACTCCTCTAAGAGTATGGAGCTGTCCTTTGATGTGGAGTTTTTGACTCTTCAGAGGTATTCACACTAATCCTCTAGCAATTCATCATTACAGCCCAAATTTCCCTGCTCCAGCACTTACCCCTTGCAGTGTTTTCTGCTTATGAGTTTCTGTTCATGTAATTTGTGATTGTCTATATTCACCTGACTTTCTCCAAGTTTGGGAGCAGTCATTCTGCTTGTGATCTCACTTCTTTTTATGACTCTAAAAAGAGTTGTTGAATTTTCATCCTGATTAGCATTTTAATCTGCTGTAGGTCCAGCTTCTCATATGATGTTTAGCTTCCTATGTGCTGGGAACTGGCTCTCTACAGTCTTTCTAGGTATGGGTAGCCCTGACTAGCCTGGATTCTGCTGTATAAACCAGGCCAGTCTGGAACTTGCAGTAGTCCTTACTTGTCTCTGTTTCTGAGTGCTGGAATTACAGATTGTGTACCACTATGTCAGGACATAGTTCCTCCCATATGCTCTTTATTCTTTGATTCTCTATGTACACAATTTATAGATTGTAAATTCATCACTGTCGACTAGTAAGACACACGTCTCTCCCTGAGTTTCTCCTGTTGTCTTCTTAAGGTCATAGAGCATCAGAGTAAGTGACAGATTTAAAATTTTTAAGTGTGCTGTTAAAGTTGAAGCTATGGTTTTGATGTCTCATTTTAATTATACTATTAAAATATATTTGTTAACACTTTTTGGGATTTAAGGTAACCCACTGGAACTAATGGGATAGGGGGCATGGAATTTCTACAAGGATGCTGCTGTCTTGTAGATTTTGGAGGTGCCAATTCTAGCTGTGTCTTCCAGGTTAGGATAGAGAGTCAGTGGAGAATCTTTATAATTAATTCATGTTAGATCAGGAGCTCACACATTGCTAATAGGTTAGATGGATGGACTTTACTTGATCATGGTGTTTATCTTAGAATAAAAATGTATAGACTGGAGTAGTTGTCTAGCATGTGCAAGACCCTGTGTTTAATCTCCTGGGTGGGTCAGTGGAGGGTGGGGAGAATATGTTTATGGGGCAGAGATAGTCAATTTTGAAAGGATGCTATGTAAAAATTCGAGGTGTGGAATTGAGCTAGTGAGCTGATAATTATTGTTCAGTCATGAACAATTAATCTATGCATGACTTTGCGCTAGGACTCTCTAGAGAAACAGAGCCAGTAAAGAGAATAAGTCTATCAGCAGATTGTAGACATGGAGCTTCATAATTTGTGAGCCAAGGGCTTACTAAAATCTCATGATGTTAGTGTATTGTGTGAAGGGCAAGATGGTTTATTGAGCTCAATGGAAGTGCTAATTTTTTAAAGTGTTCTCACAGACAGATCAAGAAACAATCTTTAATCAGATGCCTCAGCATCCATTGGTTCAGGCAAATTTCCATGTAAAATTACCACCCCCAGGGTGTTATATGTATTAGTGGTTTCTGACTCTGTGTTATACATATGTTAATTTATTTAAATGGTCTAGGGTTGTTTTACTATAGACATGAGAATTAAACATGCTATTTCTTTTAATACTGTTCTCAAATCAGTGGCTGAACTAGGGATTTTGTTGTCTGTATGTATTTGATACACCTGTTATAAACCACATTTTCCAATATTTGTTAGACTCTTCTGTCTTTGCTCAGTATGTGCTAGTTGGAGGCAACCACCTTGTTCTCCATGGCTCTTGACTGAGAATCTGATGGTTGTGAATGCTGCCAGATTGATAACTTGGAAATTGAAGCCCTGTGAGACTCTGGGCAGCAACAATGTCAGCTTTCCAGATCCTAGTCCCTTCATGTATTCTAACCTTGATCTATAGGAATAAATCTCTTCTCAGAGATTAGCTCATTTTTCCCTGGTACTGTGATTAAAACTGGTGATATCAAAAAAGGTGTCTTTTAGGACTAAATTTAGCCTTTTCAGAAAATTGAACAATAAGGTTACCTTTTTGTTTTTTCTGTTTTGTTGGTCTGGCTTGAATTTAAGACTAAGAATTCTGATCTCTAAATATCTTACCTGTTCTGAAAATACCGCGATTATACTTTCTTAGTTTGTTTTTATTTGTTCCAGCTGTCAATCTTGTACAAAATGAAATTTGTACAAGATGAAATCCACTGGTTGGTTTAATGGTCCAAAATCATACTGTCTTTCTGTCCTACATAGTTCATATAAATTACCAGCAGAGCCATCTTCTTCAGGTCCTTTTTGCTAAATAACAATTTACTAAATAATAGCTCGCATCTATTGAGCATCTTGTATAAAGTCTCTGTGAGGCACTTTCATGTAAAGTTCCTTTCACCAGGTAAAACTCTTCATTGTTAAGAATACACCACAGACTGAGGTTTCCATACATAGTGTATAAGCTGTTTTACCTTTGAGGGCTTGGCCTTGAAAGTTACATGGTTTCCCTGCATTAAGGTCTGTCAGTTGAGGTCATCACAAAGGCCTGTCCAGGTGTAGAGGAAGGAGACAGATTGCAGCTCTCTTGGAAGACTGCCACAGTCACATTAAGAAATCATATGGGCTGGTGTATGGTGCACACACCTGTAATCTGAGTGCTTGAAAGACAAGCTTCATGGCCAGTGGTGGGCTGCTTAACAAGTTCTAGGCCGCCTTAGACAATATAGCAGCACTGTTTGAAAACGTACTCACATGGCGGGAGGGAGGGGTGTTTTTGCAGACAGCAAAACCCTTGACCAGAGATCTTCATTCTATCTTCTCTTTGGTGCCTAGAAATGGAGTTTTTAGACTTTTTCTTTCTAAGTACATAATTTTTGCATTAGATAATGTGACATCTATAATGTCAGGAGATTTCTTCTGACACCTCACTTTATATTTAAATTGGTGTTTGGTAAATGATCTCTAAATATCTTACCTGTTCTGAAAATACTGCGATTATACTTTCTTAGTTTGTTTTTATTTGTTCCAGCTGTCAATCGTGTACAAGATGAAATTAGGCCCCTAAAAAGCTCACAGGTTTGGAGAGAGAGTTCAGCAGTTAAGAGTGCTTGCTGCCTTTCCCAGAGGACCCCAGTTCAACCTCCGGAAATGAAACTCCAGCACCAGGGAATCTGCCTTCTTCTGGCCTTGGTGGTTCTAGCTCTCTATATGCGTATCATATACATGCATACTTTTTTTTTTTAAAGATTTATTTATTTATTATGTAGACAGTGTTCTGCCTGCATGTATGCCTGCAGGCCAGAAGAGGGCACCAGATTTTATTACAGATGGTTGTGAGCCACCATGTGGTTGCAGGGAATTGAACTCAGGACCTCTGGAAGAGCAGTCAGTGCTCTTAACCTCTGAGCCATTTCTCCAGCCCCATACATGCATACTTAAAGTAGAATAAATCTTTAAGAAAATTTAAAATTAACATCCCTAAGAAGTTATAGAGGCATGTAAGTTGGACTACTCTAACTCCTTGGGTATTGTTATATTCTTTAAGAGAAAGGAAGTCACATTTGAGGAAGTTTTTCTTTAACATACTACCATAACAGTGAAGTTTAATTTATTGTACTAATGGATGCACTGTTTTTAGGCAGAAGGGACATCTGGGATATGGAGACACTTCATCTGGAGGGAAAGCAGTTGTTTGGCAATAAAAACTTCAGTGGAAAACTTCTTTTTTTAAATTTAGTTTTATTTTATGTTCATTGGTCTTTGTGCCTGTATGTACGTCTGTGTGAGGGTGCCAGATCCTCTGGAACTGGAGTTATAGACAGGTGTGAGTTACCATGTGGATGCTGGGAATTGAACCCCAGAGCTGAGCTTTCTCTTGCTGGGGGTTCTGAATTGATCTAGCACTCACATGGTGGCTCACAACCTTCTGTTATGGGACCTGGTGCTCTCTGCAGCAGGAAACCTTTAAATCAGTTTAATTAGTTTCTGTGCAGTCAAGCTGGTGGTGTATACCTTTAATCCTAGCACTCTGGAGAAAGAGGCAGGTGGATCTCTGAGTTCAAGGTCAGTTCAAGGTCTGAATTTCAGACTGGCTGGAGCTACATAGTGAGACCTGTTGGAGGGAGGCCACTTGTTCATCCCAGCCGCCCAGCTAGCTTAGTCCCGAAATAACCACACAGAAACTGTATTAATTTAATCACTGCTTGGCCCATTAGCTCTAGTTTCTTATTGGCTAACTCTTATATTAATTTAACCCATTTTCATTAATCTATGTATCACCATGTGGCAGTGGCTTACTGGGTAAAATTCCCAGCATCTGTCTCTGGCGGATCCATGGCATCCCTCTGACTGCTTTCTTCCTCCTAGAATTTAGTTCTGTCTTCTCCGCCTACCTAAGTTCTTCCCTATCAGGCCAAAGCAGTTTCTTTATTCATTAACCAATACAAACAACACACAGAGGGGCTCCCACATCAGAGAACTAGTCTTGGGGAAAAAAATTCTGCGTGTACACAATGGGGAAAATCATATTTGAGGACATTCTTGTGAGGTAGCAGTTTTCTTAACTTTGGAGTTCTGAAGGGCCTGTTGTTGAATAAAGTATCTTTATGACTCCACCATTAAAGTCATTGGAAAGGAGCTGCCTGCTGTTGTTTTGTTATGTGTAATCTCCCAAAATGAGTATGCAAAGAAGTTCTTTACTTTTCTCTGACACTTAAATTTTTGACTTCTTCAATAAAATGTTTGGTTGCCTTCCATGCTAAGCAGGTCTTTGAATCTGAAGATGTAATTTTAATTTGTTGTTGAGACCTGCTACTTTTATTTGTCTGGCTATAGTAGATTTATATAATGAAAATTAGAGCTTATTGTTTTAGCAAGTGTAATAAGCACTCTGGTTTTTTGTAGGATCAAAGAGGACATTCTGGTTCAGAAGACTGGCTAGTGGCACAGCAGGCATCATGAGCAAGCACAGAGAAGGCTGCTCTTTATCATGTTCGTAAGGAGAAAGGTATGGAAACCATTGTCTTCTCTCTATGATACTAAACTAGAGAAGGACAACATCTCTGACTGCAAGGTTGATGGACACATGCTGAGTGCTTCATTACTAGTGTCTCATATTCAATCAACAGTACAGCTTTTCAAACGATTTTACTTTAATTCAGAGTAAGACATTCATTAGTTTGAAACAATCTGTGTAGCCCGTGCTAGTCTGGAATTCACTATGTAATTCAAGCTTGTGTCAAACTTGTGAGCCTCCTACTTCTTTTTCCTTAGCACTGGAATTAGAGGCTTCATCCAGAAGAAGGTGTTGTATTCCCTGGAGCAGGCAATCGGGAGCCACCTGACATGTGTGCTAGGAACCGGGAGTCCTCTGTAAAGGCAGTATGCACTCTTAGCTGCTGAACCATCTCTAACTCTGGTTTTTTTTTTTTTTGGAGGGGGCGGTGGTTAATAACTAATAAAGTATGTTAGAACACTAATTTCTCTACTAGTGCTGGCTCCTTCCTTTTAGAAACAACTTCCTGTTAACCTGATCATAGAAAGCTAGTTTTAGCATAAAAAAGAACATGGATTGAACAATGGCATTAGGAAAGAATAGTGGCATATCTGTCTCTGTGTCTTAGTCATTATGCAAGAGCAAAATTCAATTAGAAAATTTTGGGGGTACAGAATCAAAAATATAGATATAATTGCATTATTTTATTTTATATTTGTAGATTAGTTGTGAGAGCAGTAATTTCAAGTAGACAGAAAAGTATTATAATCTTATAGAGTCTTTGAGTTTTCCTAACTGGAAGTTATAGTTTTTTTTCTGCCCCCAAATTACTTAAAATTATTTAAGATCTATAGAATGGCGGGAGGTCATGGTGGTGAGGCTGGTTTCAGAATTGGATCATGCCCCTTCACCAGTAGAATGCTGTATTTTTTGAGTTCTGTTTTTTTTTTTTCCACATGAATTGTGAGGAAAGTCATGGATGTTCAATATGAAATTGAGCTCTTTCTTTTCAGTTGAGGATGGCGCAGAGGCACTTGGTAATAATTTTTCTTGACCAGAATGTCTGCATCCGAAGTTGGCAAGCTATTTCTTGTCCTTCTGCACTTCATGTGGCAAGATCCTATCCTTCAGGTACCGCCTCTGTAGGAAGTTTCTACAATTGTAGCGCAGGGTGTCCCAGTCCACCAGACTCCATTCGTGCTTCTCTGAAGGAGCTACAGCTGAAGTATGAGTGTCCCCCCCTCCCCCCGTTCTTCCTGCAGCTCAGTGTGGCTGTGAATCAGCTCACAGAAGGAATGCAAGCAGAGATAATGTGTGCTGCTCCAGGTCTGTCTTCTGTAGGTTGTGCCCACTCAGCCTTTACCTTCCACCTCACTGCTGCCTTAGCCTAGATACGCTGTCCCCTAGGTCAGTGCTTGTCGTGGTATGAACCTCCAAGAAGACGTCTTTCTTGAGCTGTTTATTTGTCCAAGCTCTGTTAACAAGTTGTTTAGCTCACCTGACTCCACCCCCTACCCCCCACCCCAGTTTTTCAAGACAGGGATTATATTTGGAATATTCTTAGTAATAATATAGTAGTCTACCCTGAATAATGCACTCTCACCTTACACTAACTCAGATCCATCTCTTCTTTGGCTTCATATAAGCACCTGGTACCAGTCACAGTATTCTATGTTTCAAGTTAGCTCATTTATCTCCCCTGTGAGACCTTGGGCTGCTTTAGGTTAGTATTTAGCTCACTAGGTTATTTGTTACTATAGTTTAGTGACTAGGACAATAGTTGGTGCCTAGTACATACCCAGTAATATTTGATGTCTAAATTTACACATGTTCACTGTGGCACAAAAAGTGCCAAGGAAGGAGACATAAAAGCGTCAGTCAGATTGGTGCTATAAGTGGGACTGCCGTGCTGATATTCTGCAGGATTTCTAAAGACTCTGGTTAGTAAAGACTCTAGAGGTAAAAAGACAAAATCCTCATACAGAAAAATCCAAAGAATTATATTTCTCTATGAAATATATATAGAAATTATATGTTAGTATATTTCACAGAGAAATATACATATATGAATTTAGTGAGTTACTATTTTGCATAAAATGAGCATTTTTATCAGAAAGCAAGTAAAGAATCTTGTCATAAATTCTAACTTATGCAATAAGAGACCATTAATCTCCAAGTCTTCAGGGAACCACAGCTGTTTCTTTGAAAGTGAAACCAGGGTCTCAAGGTTTGAAGACCTAAAACATTTCCTAGAGACAGCAAGGATAAGGCACCATAAAGAAGGTAGGGGATAAAAGGTCTGTAAATATACTAACAAACTTATATTTATTGTATATCTACTGTGTATTAGGCAGAATAGTTAAGCCCTAATTATTAATCCTAACATCAAAACCTTATTTAGCCAATAGTAAACAACTCATCACAAATGATAAATCACCAGGTGTTACCTCTTTAGTGTGCTGGGGACATGGCTCTGTGGGTGAAGTGCTTGCTGTGCAAAAACCAGGATCAGTTCAAATACCCAGAACCCACATAAGGCCAGGTGTGGTAGTAAACAATATGATCCCAGTTCTACTGTTAGTGGGAAGCCAGAGACAAGAAAATCCCTAGAAGCTTCCGGGTCAACTAGCTTCGTGTGCACAGAAGAAAAACAGCAGGTACTCTGCCTCAAGCAAGGTGGGAGTCAAAGACCAGCATCCAAGGTTGTCCTCTGACCTCCATGTGTATGCCATGTCATCTGCACATCTGCACTCACACACGCACAGACACACATACATGTGCACACACAAACCCCCACACATGGACACACAAAGATGGAAAAGTGATTGAGGAAGATACCCTGTGTTACTCCACTTGCACCTGCCACATGAACATGCATATTCACATGAACCTGTACACACACGGACAGACAAACGCATGGACACATACCAAGAGATAAGTTAATTTAAAAGGATAATCAAGGGTATTCTTCCCTTGGAACATCTCCCTGTCTTAGGAGCTTTCCCCCACTTTTCATTAGTAAATCTAAATTTGATCTGCTCAAAAAAGGGATAATCAGTAAGCCTGGTATGGCTCATAATGTAATCCCAGCTCCTAAGAGTCTGGGTCATCCTGGGCTCCAATGTAGGTTTTGACTCTCTAAAATCTTAAATAGTAATAAACTAGTAGCATTTCTTTTTAATTCCGTCTATGGTGTTACTTGGCATTCTGTTAAGTCATTGAAATCTTGTGTGTGTGTGTGTGTGTGTGTGTGTGTGTGTGTGTGTGTGTGTGTGTGTGTGTGTGTGTGTATACATACACTTTTAAGTCAAATAACTGTAAGGGAAGTTTTAAAATTATATTTAAAAATGAGAGATTTAAAAAGATTCATCAGTCATCATTAAAATGAAAACTAATATCCCTTACCTACACTTGAACTTTCTCTTAATTTTTCTATTTCACAAACGCCATGAACTCCCTTCTGTCGTAGAAATGTAGCTTTATCCTAATCAAAATGACCCTTCCCAGCACCTGGACTTTATCTTTTGAAGTATAAGCTATGAAATAAATCTTACCTTCTATGTTTATAATAATTCTACATTTGTCCCTTACTATCTATAAAGGAGTGACCCCAGGACCATTGCAGACTCCAGAATCTATGGAGTATTTATATGTAACTTGCTCAGCCTATCCTGTATACTGTAAATCATTGCTGCCTTACTGAGATAAAGTGCAACAGAAATTGCTGTTAAACTGTTTTACTTAGAGAAAACTGACTAGAACAGTGTTTGTGTATGTTCAGTACATGTGCAGTTTTTTCTGATTATTTCTTGTCCATCACTGGTTAATCTATAGACATAGAACTTACAGATATAGTGGCTGACTGCATTTTGATAACTGTTAGCTCATAGGTGTCTAGACTTGAAGATCTTAGGTTGTTTATTGTTGTCCAAATGGATTCGTTGGCGATTTCATCCTTGTATACCTAGGATCTATAAATTATATTTTAATAATTCAAAGTATAACTCAATTTTCTTTTCCTCTTTAGGTCTAGACAAGTCTCTTCAGCAGCGTCTCCTCACTGATGGAGAATTACTTTCAAGCCGAAGCTTACAACCTGGACAAGGTATTGGATGAATTTGAACAAAATGAAGGTGAGAATTTACATCGGTAAATATATTTGAATTTATGATATAGAGAATGTGAGAATAAGAGTATGCAGTTCTTAAAACAAATCAGGGTTGGAAAAATGACTCAGCAGTTAAGAGCACTGGCTGCTCTTGCAGAGGACGCAGGTTAAATTCCCAGCACCCATGTTGTGGCTCACAACTGTCTGTAAGTCCAGTCCCAGGGGATCTGATACCCTCCTCTGGCCTCCACAGGGACTAGGCACACAAGTGGTACACAGAGATATATGCAGGCAAAAACCACCCATACACATAAAATAGAATGAAATAAATCTTAAAAAATAATTTACACAAGTCTTATGATATAATGACAATAATACATAGTATATTTTAGAGAGGAAATTAACATTTCTTACCATTATATTCCAGATACTTACATATTTTAAACTTAATGTTTAAGATAGTTCCATGAAGGTATTTTCTCATTTCCTGTTAATTTTATTTCCTTATTTAAAGAGAAAATGTGTAGTAAATGGCCAACTCTGTAATCTTAGCATTTGGGAACCAGAGGTAGATGGATCATCACAAATTTAAGATTAGCCTGATTCATAAAGTGAGGTATTAATCTTAATGCTATATAAACCAAATGTTTTTATTCTTTATTTATTACTTTTGTGTATTTATTACCTACTACCACTTGACACTGTGCAAAGTAGGCCTTGCACTGATGGAATGAAATGGTTCTGCCTTCAGAAATGTTTCAGTAGGTGAAAGAGAAGGTAAATAAGCTATTGCATTGCAGTAAAGACTTCAATACAGTCTATGGTGCAAGGTGTTACAATTATAGCTGAGTAATTTCAACACATGGTTATCATTTACTGAAGACAGAAAGAAGAAAAGGCACTAAGTGCATTCATTTTTATTTCTTTAATCCATTTAGAGATACAAAAATAGCACTGTAATCTGAGAGAATAACTGTCATAGTTATGGTCGGTTACAAAGGAAACAAATGTTAGATGAAATTATGTTTTTTATATACTAGAAATTGATATAATAGTTAAATACCATTTAACAAATCTCCTTATAAATATAAATTTAATTAGTAACATTATTACAAGCAGAATTTCACATGTTGTATCAAACTTTTAAAAACCTCATGAGAAAAGGTAAATATATACAAATTATACTGGGCATGGTGGCGCATGCCTTTAATGCCAGCACTTGGGAGGCAGAGGCAGATGAATCTTTGTGAGTTTGAGGCCAGCCTGATCTATATAAAGAGTTCCAGGACTGTGTCTCAAAACGACAATTAAAGAGACTAGTCTAATAAACTAGTCCATGCATCATAACCCATGGACAGCAGTGATTAGTACCCTGCCAACCATTTTTGTATCTCTATTTCATTTTTTAATGTTCTTGAAGGTTTTTTGGTGTGCGAATGTGTGTATGTATGTATGTATGTATGTGTGTGTGTGTGTGTGTGTGTGTGTGTGTGAGAGAGAGAGAGAGAGAGAGAGAGAGAGAGAGAGAGAGAGAGAGAACCCTTATACACATAGGTGTTCTTGTCTGTGCGGATGCTTGTGGAGGCCAGGAGTCAACATTATATCACTTCCTTGGTGATCTCTAACCTTATTTTTTAAAACAGATATCTCACTATTCCCAGAGTTCTTTCCAGCTAGATTGACTTCTCAACAACCCTTTGGGATCTGCCGTCTCTACTCCCCATTGTAGGTTACAGCTGGACAGCACCGTGCCTCAGCTTGTATCTGTAGTCTTTTATGTGACTTCTGGGAATCTAAACTGGGGTCTTAATGCTTGCACAGCTACCCTTTTACCCACTGAGCTATCTCCCCAGACTTCTTTTTTTTAAAATAGGGTTTTCTGTATTGCCCAGGTTAGCCTCAAACTCTGGATAGAGCAAAAGATGACCTTGGACTTGTTATCCTCCAGTTTCCTGCTTCTACCTTCACCACCCTAGGACTGTAGGTATTCGCTGACAGTTTAGAGGGCTGGATGTGGACTGAGGCTTAGTAGGCATGTTAGGCACTCATATCCCAGCTAAATCTCTAGACCCATTTAAAAAAATTTTTTTTAAACTTTATAGTTACTAAAATGCCTAAATTTTAATTACACAGGGCTACTGGGTTTTGTTTGTTTTTCTTGTATTTTGAGACAGGGTCTTACTCTGTTTCTCACTTGGTTTGAACTTACTGACTCGGTTATTCTCTCACCTCAGGCTCCCGAGTAGGTAGGACTACAAGGTTGACTGCACAGTTTAGCAAATGGGAACATCCGTGTAACCCACACCCAGTCATGCTGTAGACTAGAAGAGAGCTTTAGACTCCACAGAAACATTTTCACTCAATTACCGGTCTTCACTACTGTTCCATTATCTGTGCCTTGTCTTGTACACAGATAGTACAGAGGTGCTTCCCCACTCCTGGGTCTGCCGATCAGTTTAATTGCATTATTGTTTATCAATCTAATAACAAAATTAAATGTCGTAAGCCACATGTTGGGGTGACATTTGTCATGGTCCAGTCATGATGAGTTAATATGTTTTAGGGTAGGGACATGTGGATTAGAAATGTTAGGAAGAATAGAAAGTGATACAAAAGAAATACAGAGACATAGGATAGTGCAGGGAGAGCAATTCAGTGAATACTGAATTCTGAGTCTGCCCACGTTTTTCTTACGCTTATAAACCCAGTACAAAAGGGGGGTGGGTGGGGAGAAGGCAAAGGACTGCTTTAACATGACACAAAGGACAATCAGAACAATTACTTGCTTCAATGCTTGAGACATCAAGCCATTAATTCCTGAGCAAAGCATTTTGATGTTTTGGGCAGGATATGCAGCAAATACACCCTAGACCAAGTATCCTGTGGGCAGCCACTCCCTATGTCAATCTTCCTATTTAAAAATGAAAGCACCGGAATAGGCTTGAATTCTCTGACCTTTGATCAGGATGGAGCAGATCCATCCCTGTGGGTCATCTTTTGGCAAAACACCAAGTAAGCACACCCTAGGTCAATTTTTTTTTTGTCTGTAGCCACATCTGTTGTTAACAGCTTTGAAAGAGTAAAAGTAAGATCAACCTCTCTGACCTTTAGTTAAGGTGGAACAGGTTAGCATCTGCGTGCCTCCAAGCATCTGCGTGCCTCCACAAGTAAATTGACCTAAAATTCTTTTGTTGTTTGAAATGTTACCACTTGTTGACAGACAATTATAGGGAATTATCTTAAGTGTGTTTTAGGTCTAGCTAAAGATTAGATTCTGTCATATTCTGAGAACATTTTGTCTTCAAAGTATAGTTAGAAATGTTGATTAGGTAGTCTTAAGTAGCTTTTTATTGTTACCAGCAAACTTACTGTAATTACTTTTTATACTTTTTCAGATGAAACAATTTCTCCTACTTTATTGGATGCAAAGTGGAATAAGATTCTAGATCCCTCTTCTTGCCCACTGTCTTTTAATCCTGCATTGACCAGTGTGAACGAACCTGTAGTTTCTAATGAGGCAGGACCACAGCTGAAAGTCTTCTCTCTGGCTGGCTCAGCTCTCCTTACGAGGGAGGAAGAAGATCCCTGTGCTAACGAACAGGACTGTAGTCTAAATCCAGAGATCGACACAATGTGGATTGATGAAAATGCTGTGGCAGAAGACCCGCTGAGTAAGAGAAACTGTGATCGCGATGACCAGTTTAGCACTGTGGAAGTGGGGGAGGAGAACTGTGGAAGCCTCACTTGTCTGCCAGACGAAAAGAATGTTCTTGTTGTAGCTGTCATGCATAACTGTGATAAAAGGACACTGCAGAGTGATCTGCAGGGTTGTAACAATTACAGCAGTCAACCCCTTATGGATTCTTTTAGCTGTTCACTGGATAATGAAAATAGACAAACTGAACAATTTAGTTTTAGTATGAATGGGTCCACTGAAAAAGGTATAAACTCAGAGAAACAAACGGATGATCTGAATAAACCAAACCCAGAGGGGGATTCTGTTAATCATCTCTGTGCTGCTTCATCCAGCAGTGCAGCCAGTATCTCTTCACCTTCACAATCAGAGGCCGAGGAGCATGTAGGCGGAGACCCTTCCAAACGTGCAGCTACAAGCTTAGGAATTAATTCATCCCAGGGAGTGGATGGAGGGTCTGCCATTAAAAAACAAGAGACTTATATGCCAGAAGAAGACCTCACTGGCAAAAACAGCCCTTCTAGGACAGAGCTACGGAGCCCAAACTCCTTTTCCCACGAAAGTGAGGAGCTCATGACAAAACAAGAGGCAGCAGAGGAGAGGACGGTTGGAGTCTCCCTCCCCTCTGGTTTATCTTTGTGTCTCAAGCCAGAGACATCTGCAGTGTCTGGAAGGGACAGTTGTGAACAGTCTTCAGATTGCCTTGTGTCCAGTGAAGCTAGAGCTGATGAAGATGAAAAAAAAATTGGCACTACAGAACTTTTTAATGTGACAGAACATTTCTCTGATTCTCAGATGACTAATTGGAAATTAACAAAGTTAAATGAGAAGAATGACAGTCAAGTAAATGAAGAAAATCAAATGGTTTCACAAATTAGCCAGCCAGAGGACAGTAATAGTGGAGGAGAGTGTATTGGGATGGCAGATTCAGATCTAGATTTCAAAGGAACATGCGTGAATGAACGTGAAGGACGTGATTTCTCCACTGTTAATGATGCACCAGCAGCAAATTCTCTACCTAATGGTTGTGATTCCTATGGAATGCAGAGCCCAGTTGTTTCTTTTGTTCCAAAGACTTTACCCTCCAAAGAAGATTCAGTAACAGAAGAAAAAGAAATAGAGGAGAGCAAGTCAGAATGCTACTCTTATGAACAGAGAGGAAATGAGAATGCAGAAGGGAGTGGACTGCTTCTAAATAGCACTGGAAATATAATGAAGAAAAATTATTTACATAATTTCTGTAGTCAAATACCATCAGTACTCGGGCAGTCTTCCCCCAAGATAGCAAACCTGCAGTCTGTTAGTGTTCCTTTTGGTGGTGCAAGACCCAAGCAACCTTCTAATCTTAAACTTCAGATCCCAAAGCCATTATCAGACCACTTACAAAATGACCTTCCTGCAAATAATGGAAATAATAGTAAAAATAAAAATGATATTCTTGGAAAAGCAAAACTTGGGGAAAATTCAACAGTCAATGCATGCGGTGCATCTTTGGGAAGCATCTCTGTGACTGATACAAATGGGGAACATTTAGAAAATTATGAGGCTGAGATCTCCAGTAGACCATGCCTTGCATTAGCTCCAGATAGTCCAGATAATGACCTCAGAGCTGGTCAACTGGGAATTTCTGCAAGAAAGCCATTCACCACCCTGGGTGAGGTGGCACCAGTATGGGTACCAGATTCTCAGGCTCCAAACTGCATGAAATGTGAAGCTCGGTTTACATTCACCAAAAGGAGGCATCATTGCAGAGCCTGTGGGAAGGTAAGCTGCATGTGTTATCCCAGGAGCTTGGCATGTTGTGTAATGCAGAACCAGAAATTAAAGCAGGATTAAGTAAATTTAATTCTAGTTGGGATGACAATACAAATTGTAGCATGAATAATAAAAACCTAGTAACAGATACTAGGGTTCAGCCTGAAGATCAGAAAAGCAAAGTAGCCAACCACTGGCTCTTACATCTACCTCAGACTGAAAATGGGCAATCCTGCTTCCACAAAGAGCCTGAGACCTGTCTCCTCCCGTTTTATATTCCTCTCTAGTGCTGCGATTAAAGGCGTGCACCACCAGCACCTGGCCTCTATAGCTAACTAGTGTGGCTGCTGGGATTGAAGATGTGTGCAAACACTACCTGGCCTGTATGGCTGACTAGTGTGGCTACTTTGCACTGATTTTCAGGCAAGCCTTATTTATTAAAACACAAATAATATACCACTCTATTTCCCCCTTTTTGTCTAAAATAAAAAAGAAGACTATGGTAACTAATGTAAGAAAAACTATATACAATAAACACAATAACTATATACAATATATACAATAAATACATCAACAATTTTGTACCTAATTTATTTTCTATCATAATTTGCTTTCTGCATCTGGTAAACAAGGAAAACTATAATTATCTAATCTTCAGCTCCCTCAAAGACCCAAGAAGGAAATAATGTTAACTGAGTAGGCAGGAAGCGTGAGCAAACGATTTCCAAAAAATGTGAGAAATGTCAGAAACAGCTGGCTGCCTGGACAGTCACCCAAAGTTTCTCTGCAATGTAGGGGCATCCATCTTCAGCCTACAGACCTAGCATATCTGACAGACTTTTCTGTGAAGCAGGATATTCTGAAGGTCTGTCCCTCCTTGTCTTGACAATGTTTGTCAATCACTCTCTTTTGTGTCTTGCTTGTCCAATTGGGACAGCATAATGTTAGCAGTTGAGGCAAGGGCATTTCTTGCCCAGTGACTGACTTTTGCCACAAAGAAAGTAAGGTCCATCTGGAGTTTCTTTGATTCCCATCATCTTCTCTGAAGTAGATTAGTGCTGCCAGGAGGAGATATGTCTCATTGTCTTTTAAAAAACAAAACAAAACAAAAATCCCTATGTTATTAAAACATCTTAAATGCCATATTCTGTAGATATCTGAAGTGTTTGAAGATGACCTGTCTATCTAAAATAATCTTTGTTTGACCTTGAAAACATGCTTAGTATGACTACAAGGTTGATTATAATAGATGATTAACTACTAAACTGAATTTCCTTATTTTTCCTAAACAGTTGGCAATAATAGTTTTCAGGGACTAGAAATTTACATTACATTGTTAAATGAGTTTTATAGGTCCAATACAAGAGTAGAAATGTATGTATAGTGTGTTCTTACAAAATTAATCTCAAATTTGTATCAATATACAAAATTTATATATAATATACAAAAATGCAATCCAATGTAAAACATTTAAAGCTGGTAGCTTTTAAAAAGTAGATTCAGTAATCTACCTTTTATCTTATATCTATATCTTCCTTTTTTTCTTTTCAGAGTAGATTCAATAATCTACCCTTTTATCCTATCATGTCTATATCCCCTTTTTCCTTTTCAAAACAAGAACCTTGAATCTAATCTCCTTTGTTCAATTTTCCTCCTGACTACAAAATAACATCTTATAACCAACCCCCTTGAGCAATGACAAATATCCATAACCCATTGAATGACCCAAAACTACTCACCCCACTTCTTGGGAATATGAAATCATATTCTTAAATTTACTTTCTGCTGTCTCAGGGAGATGGCATCTTTAGGGGATCCTAAAAAGAAAAAAATGGGCTAATTGTCAAGTCCTGGGAGAGGTCGCATTTGCTGTCCAGTCTCTGTGTAATGGGAAAGTGCAGGGCTTGTCTCAGTTTTTGGCTAGAGTAGACTGTTAGGCTGGATCATCTCAGCTAGCCACCTCGAAATTTTCTGAGCAGTTTGTAGTCCAAAGCCAATCTTTAGGTGGTGTTTTTTTAGCTTAGTGTGTTATAGTCTTGAAGGAATCGTCATTGTGGAACCCCATCTCCTTTTTGAGACTTCAAAGGTCACTGTTAGGCGTGGTCAATTTTGTATCATCTGGTATAAATTTAGTGGTTTCAATATGTAAAACCACTCTTTCTGCATATTGTGGATTGGTAACTGTGTTGAGGTTCTTTAAAGTTCCTTAGTACCATGAGGATAGCATATAATTCTGACTTTTGGACAGAATCATAAGAGCTTTGATCCATTTTGCTTAAATTTTTTGATTTATAACCTGCCTTTCCTGATTTATTTTCATCAGTATAGAATATAGTGTAGGGACTCCACTTATTGGTATGTCCTGTCCTGTACAGTGTAAGGAAGGATCCATTTAGTTCTCTTTATAAGGTGAATTCTTTGCTTTTGAGATAGTTGTTGTTAATCTCTCCCAAAAAAGTTACTACAAGCTCTTTGCCAGGGTTCGCTTTCTTCTCATATTTTGTCAATTTTATCATTATTAAAATGTACTATAATTTCTGCTGGGTCTATTCTTGCTAATTGATAGTCTTAATATTCCTCCTAGAATTAACTCAAAGACCTTTTCCACATAAATTTTTAATTTCTTACTCAGTTTATGTTGTAAAAAGATCCATTCTAAGATAATAGCTTTTCTCTGCCTTAAAATTCCCGTAGGGGACTGTCTAGAGGGTAATATGACCAGAATGCTGCTAAGGTTTGGGGGATCTACATGATCCACATATGCCTTCTGTAATTTCTCGTCAATCAAAGTCAGTTCTCTTCAGCCTCAGCTGGTAATTCTCTATGACTATTTAAGTACTTGTCACCATCTAAGGTTTTGTTTAAATTAATCAGGTCATCAGGACCTGACCTAGTAGTAGGCCATAGGTTGGAAATGTCTCCTAGCAATTTTTGGAAATCATTAAGAGTCTGCAATTGATCTCTCCTAATTTGCACCTTTTCTGCTTTAATTTTTTGTAAACTGTTTTGTAACCTAAATAATTAATAGAATCTCCTCTTTGTATTTTTTCAGAAGCACTTTATAATCTCCAACAAAGCAAAATTTTCTTTCCTTCTTCAAACATTTTTTTCTAAATTATCTACATGTGAATCAGATAGCAAAATGTCGTCCATGTAATATAGACTATAGATTCAGGAACTTGTGTAGATATCATTTCCAATAGCTGACTTACAAAATATTGGCCTAGGGTGGGGCTATTTAACATTCTCTGTGGGAGAATCTTTCATTGATATCTCTTAACAGGCTCAGAATTATTGTAAGTAGGCACTGTGAAGGCAAATTTTTCTCTGTCCTTTTCTTGTAAAGATATGGTGAAGAAACAGTCTTTTAAATCAATAAATACAAGAGACTATCCTTTAGGAAATAGGGAAGGCAAAGGAATTCCAGACCGTAGAGATCCCATTGGCTGAATCACCTTATTAACAGCTATTAGATCTGTTACTATTCTCCATTTTTCAGATTTCTTTTTAACAAGTACAGGAGAATTCCAAGGGCCTGTTGATTCTTCAATATTCTGAGCATCTAGTTGCTCCCATACCAGCTGTTCTAAAGCCTGCAGTTTCTCTATTGTTAAAGGCCATTGCATAACTCATGCAGATTTGTCTATCAACCATTTTAAGGGTAGGGCTGATGATGCCTTTGGAAGATCAGCAGTTATTGTGCCCTGTTCTTATACAACTGAATGGTTGGTGGCTAGTCTTTATAATATCTTTTAATACTTTTCCCAGAAACATACATTAATTTATAATTTGTTTTTAAAATTGGGGGAATGTTAATCTGAGTATTCCATTGTTGTAACAAATCACGCCTCCATAGATTCATTACTGTGTTAACCACATATGTTTTTGCTAATCCTCTGTTCTTCTGGCCCTATACATTTGACCCATCTCACTCTGCTTTATCGAAGATAATGTTCCAATCCCTAAAAACTGAACATTTACGTCCTGTAGAGGCCAATTTGGATGACAAGATTCTGATGAAATTATTGTTAGATCTACACCCGTTTCTACTAGACCTTCAATGACAGTGCCATTTATTCATATTTTTAATTTTGGTCTTTGTTCATTTATAGAAGCTTGCCAAAATAATCACATTATAGTTTCTCCTGAATTTGCTGTTCTCTTTTTTATAGTTGTTCTATTATCCAGAGCAATATGGTTTCTTACAATTGGCATTAGGTTCACTAATTGCTCTTAGAAGGTGTTTCCTCTGTGATGACAGGAAATGGCTGAATGGGTTTTGGCATGGGGCCTGTGAGAGGCCTCTTGGAGTTTCCTGATGGCAAAAGATTACCTTTACTATTCCTCATTGATCTACATTTATTAGTCCAATGCCTGCCTCTCCATACCTTCTGTATAATCCAGAAAGGAAAGGATTCTGAATGGATTATTCTTTTAAAAAAAATTGTTTCTAGTAATGCCCTGTCTAGAATCCCTTTTAAGGTGACCTTGTTTGCCACAGTTACAACATTTGACATTTCAATTTTTTCCTCAAACCTCTGGAAATCACCTCTCCTATTGAGAATTGAAGGTTCAGTTATTATTTGTATAGCTTCTGAATTTGGTATCATTCTGTTTACTGCTGATCTTTGTAAAAAATCTGTGGTTTCTTTTGAGCCCTGTATGACTTTAGTAAGTGATTCACTCTTCTTTCCTACTTCTTCAATTCTGTCTCAAGAATTCAAAGCTGCTGCATGGCATAAAGCCAGAATGTGGTCATAATATAGAGATTGCCTTTCTATAGTAGCATAATTTGGTTCTCCAAGAATTTGATCTTTCCATACCTTTGTTATTCAGTAGTCTTAGCATCTTCTCTAAAGTACATATTCCATTGCAGTTGTGAATCAGGCTCTAAAACAGCTTTATCCAACTCTATCCAGTCTTTGGTGATAATTCTATTACAAACTGACCACAAGTTTATCATCTTCGTCACTTACATCTAACACTGGCAGAGGAGTCCATTCAGCTCTTATGCTATCATTTGGCAATTCCTGTATGGTTACTGGATATATTAAGGTCGGTTGTTTGAAAACCTAAGGCTGATCCTCTCTATTCTTATAATGCAACACTGAAATTGACGCTCCATTAAATCCCTCTGGTTTTGAATATCTCTGTGATCTATTCTATTAGGTTTTTCTAAGGACTGTATCTTAGCACTTAGGTTAACCAACTTTTTTAGTGATAAAACAAAAATGATAAAGCTGATAATGTTTACAATTGACATTACATAATCTTATCTAAATTAGTTATCCTCTCATTTAATCATTCTATTTTCAAACCGTCTAGCATGTTATCATACAGAGACCCAAATCCCTCAAATGTAATGGTATTTCCCATTTTTTTAGTGTGGGGAAAAAAACTCTCTTCTAACTAATTTCTCCCTTTAAGAATTCCCAATTGTTTTACCAAATCTGCTGCTGATGTTGGTGAAGATTTGAAGCTTATTGCTGCTGTGTAAAACAGTAAAAGCCTGACTGGATTTTAAGTCAGCTACCTAGTTTGGCAGCAGCCTGAGAAGAGGGCTCAAGGACAATCCGCCAGGAGAGAAAAAAGCTGGTAGGGCAGTGACTCCAGCCATGTGTAGCTTCAGCCTATGATAGTGGCTGTAAAGCACAGCCAAATGGTCTTTTTGTGAATTTGAACCCCAAAATGTTGGTTGTCAAATATAGCACGGAATAATAAAACTCAGTGACAGATACTAGGGTTCAGCCTGAAGATCAGAAAATCAAAGCATGGGCTAGAGAGATGGCTCAGTTGTTAAGAGCATTGCCTGCTCTTCCAAAGATCCTGAGTTCAATTCCCGGCAACCACATGGTGACTCACAACCATCTGTAATGAGATCTGGTGCCCTCTACTGGCCTGCAGACATACACACAGACAGAATATTGTATACGTAATAAATAAGTAAATATTAAAAAAAAAAAAAGAAAGAAAATCAAAGCAGCCAGCCTCTGGCTCTTACATCTACCTCAGACTGAAAATGGGCGATCCTGCCTTCACGTATCCTAAGATAAAGACTGAGCATGAGACCTGTCTCCTCCCACCTTATATTCCTCTCTAGTGCTGTGATTAAAGGCATGCACCACCACTGCCCGGCTTCTATGGCTAACTAGTGTGGCTGCTAGGATTAAAGGTGTGTGCCACCATTGCCTGACCTCTATGGCTGACTAGTGTGGCTGCTTTGCACTGACCTTCAGGCAAGCTTTATTAAAACACAAATAATAAATAGCCTTTGAATGCTCATTTCTGGTGAGTTTCTATATGAAACATGAGCTTGCCAATCATTTCTGGGTTTTTTTTTTTTTTTTTTTTTTTTGGACTGTTGCCAGATTGTTTGCTGTCTCAGTTTTCTGTGAAGAAAAGTGAATTGTGGATTCAGGAAGTGGTTTGTTTTTGTGGTTTCTATATTGATGGATACTTGGTTAAGAGGATGGTTTGAAATAAGGAAGTTCTTTTCAGCTTAGCACATATTTGTGATTGACTTCTTTTTTTATTTTTTGTTGTTGTTTTGTTTTTATATCCTTGCTATTTTATTTTTTTTGAAAAAGAGTGTGGCTATGTAACCCTGGCTGATCTGGAACTTCCTTTCTAGAGACCACGCTAGCCTCAAACTTGCATCAGTTCTCCTGCTTCTGCTTTCTGAGTGCAGGGGTTATAGACATTGCAATCACTGTGGTCAGTGGTTGTCTTTACACTTTTTATACTTAAATTTTTTTAACTTACATTGAGAATCAATCCTATACTCTTTTTTTATTTAGTTTCTTGTGTCTTGATTTTTTTTTAAGACAGGGTTTCTCTGTGTAACATTCCTGACTATTCTGGATCTTGTTTTATAGATCAGAATGGCCTCGAACTCACAGAGATCCACATTCCCCTGCCTCCTGAATGCTTGGATTAAAGGCGTGTGCTAGCACTGCCCGGCAGATATGGTTATTTTTAATGAATGTATTGCTTTCATATATGTGCACCCTGTTGTGTCTGGTGCCCACAAAAGTCAAAAAAGGCATTAGATCCCCTGGAAATGGAGTTGTGGATGGTTGTAAGCCACTATGGGGTTGCTGGGAATTGAACCCATGTCCGCTGCAAGATCAGTGATTGCTCTTAACTGCTGAGCCATTTTTCAAGCCTGATCTTATGCTTGTAGAGTTTTTTTATTGTACCAAATGTTCTGCAGGTTTATATAAATACCTACACATATTTTCTTTTATATGACTTTAATGTAAATATTTGAAGACTATAACATTTTTTTTTCAAGGATGGATATATTTCTTAGCTATTTCCAAATTCTGTTAATAACACAATTTGGGTTTTTTATGTATTTACTTTTATTTCTGTGTCTTCATGTTTGTATACCATGTGTGTGCTGCTGCATATGGCCCGTGGAGGCTAGAAGAGGATATTGGATTCCCTGGAACTAGAGTTACAAGTGTTTGTAAGCTGCCCGCTGTGGGTGCTGGGAGCTGAACTTGGGTCCTCTGGAAGAGCAGCCAGCACTCTTAACTAATATTCCCCTGGCAAGACCATTCTACTCAAGCTAGGAATAGAAGCAGGTTTAGCTAACAAATAGAATATAAAATATTTAAGCACTAAACACATTATTTTCTTTAAACTTTAAGAGAGCAAAAGCTCAGCCTCAACTTTAACTTCTCTCTGTTCCCATCACTGCTTTAATTACCTTCTAGTAATCCTTCCTTTTGTGTCCATTCACCTGTACAATGTGTGCATGTGTGTAGAGAGGCAAGGGCTGATGTCTCCACCCAATAAAATAAATGTGTAAGTAAATGTAAGTAAATGTGTAAATGAAAAAGGAAAGGGAACAAAGGTTTGTGATAGACTCAGTTAGCTGAGGTCACTCTGTGGGAAGAATAGCCACAGAATGGTTTGAGTGTATTTTCTGGAAGTCAGCTAACAGAAATGCTATTTTTCAAGGTATCAGTTAAGAGAGTTACACTTTAGGTTTTATTTTGCAATAAGTTTCCATTTCTGATTAATTTGTCATACTAGCTTCTTCACCAGCGTTCATTTAAGGCATTCATAATCCCATCACTTATATTAAAAAATAGCTTGGTGACACATATAATATCAAAGTGGCATATTGAAACATGATCTGGATTAATTTTTAATATGATTCTAAACGGGTTTCCTTCTCAGACATTTGAATTTATAGATATTGAAAGATTGAGCATTTGTAAATATAGCTATAAACTGTCATATCTTCTGCATATTATAAAATGGAAAACAGCCAGTTTTTTTATTTTATGCACTTATTGTTCCTAAGCTTTGTTTATGAATTCATACAAAATACTTTACATCAGTCTGAGGGTTTTTTGTTTGTTTTGGTTTTTCAAGTCAGGGTTTCTCTGTGTAACAACCTCTGCCTCCTGAGTGCTAGGATTAAAGGCATGCACCAGCACCGCCCAGCCATTAATGTCTTTTAACCTTCCTTCCTCCTTTTATCCTGGTAAATCTTAAAGTCAGGCAATTTGTAAATCTCTTTGCTGCTAACAACTGCAAGTAATCGATCACGTAAATTATTCATCATCGCCAAAATATTTTTATCTATCTAATTTCTGTTATTGTTTTGAGAGAGAATCTCAGTATGTAGCCCTGACTATTCTGGAACTCACTGCCTCTGCCTCCCAAGTACTGGGATTAAAGATGTATATCACTACCACCTTGCCTGCCACAAGCTTTTTCACAGTTGCCATGGCATCATCAGAGGCAGAGAGACTGATTATATGTATTTAATTTGAATTAATATTTTATAATAAAGACTATTGAAGAGCAGGCGAGATACCTCACTGCGTAGGAGCACTTGCCCTGCAAACTTAGTAACCCAAATTCAATCTCTAGAATCCATGATGAAGAGAAAACAGGCCCTAAAAGTCGTCCTCTGCCTCCACATGCATGCCTACATTCACATATACACAGTGTACACGGACAATAATAATACATTTAAACTGTAAACTATAGTAAAGAACAAAATGTTTACATGGTTTTGTGAAAATTTTTACTGAGTATTTTGTAAAAAAGTGTTTCAAAGATGTTAAATATTTGTCTCTAGATGTAGCTCATTTGGTGGTGTCTGCTAACATGTAGAGCCCTGCCTTTGATGTCTAGCACTGCATAAACAAGGCAAGGTGCTGTGCCCCTGTAATCTCATCACTAAGAGAAGTGAAGGCAGAGAGGCAGGAAAATTAGAAGTTTAAGATCATCTTTTTCTATATCATGAATTGTGGGCCATCCTGAGTTATACAAGACCATTTTCAAAGCAAAATAATAATAGTCATCATCATCACAAACACTTGTCTAAATTAAAAATTGAAAATAAACTGGGGATAAAATGAAGAACATTTGTATATGTATATTGTATATGTGTGTATATATATCAGGGAGTGCACATGCGTATGGAGGGCAGAGGTCTACACTGAGTGTCCTTTCCAGTTGCTTCCCACATTATTTTACATTATTTTTTGAGACACTGTCTCTCACTAACCCCAGAGATTACCAGTTTGTAAGACTAGGTAGCCAGAAGCCCCAGGGATCCTCCTAGCACTGAGATTACAGGTGTGTCTCACCATGCCTGCTCACCTTCCCCTCCTTTTTGAATACACAACCTCACTATGTAGCCATGGCTGGCCTGGAACTCACTGTATAGACCAGGCTGGCCTTGAACTTAGATGATGTGCCTGCCTCAGCTTCCTGAGAACTGGGACTACTTACTAATGCATTTTTTTCTCTTAATGTGGGTACTGAGGATCTGAATCAGCTTCTTGTGGTTATGTTGAAAGCATTTACTTTGCTATCTCCTGAGCCCATCTGATCCATATGTGTGTGTATGTGTGTGTTGTGTGTATGTTCATGTATGTGTGTGTGCAGTCACACATGTACATGTGTGCACGTTCATATGGAGACAAGACGTCCATGTCAAGTGTCTTCCTCATTCACTTGTCCACCTTAGTTTTTGAGATAAGGTATCTGAACCTGAAGCTCATCAATTCAGTTCAACTGCCAGGGCACCAGCCCTGTCTCTGCTTCCCCAGTACTGGGAGTACAAAGTATACTACCGTACCTGGTCTTTTATGTGGGTACTGGGGCTTGGAACTCAGGTCCTCATATTTGTGTGGCATGCATTTTACACACACACACACACACACACACACACACACACGATGTTTTAAAAAAAGGGAAAACAAGAGGAGCTTGGTGGTGCACACCTGTAATCCCAGTGCTTGGGAGGCAGGAGGATCTGTGAGCTTGAGGCCAGCCTGGTCTACAGAGTGAGTTCCAGAACAACCAGGGCTACAAAGAGAAACCATCTTGGAAAAAAGTAAATAAAATAAACAAAGATAAGTGTATCTTGCCTACCTCTACATATCCCCAGGCCATCTCAATAGACACGACCACTTTAAAAACATTAATAGATTTATTTTCAGAACAGAAAAATTGAGCACAAGCTACATTTCACAAATATTTCCTCTCCATGGTTTAACACATTATTAACAAATTTCACTAATGGAGTACATTTCAATATTGAGACATATTTTGCTGAAATTTTATGAAAGAAATATGTAGGGCTACAGTTTACTGTTTACTTTGTAGCAGGCTTTAATAAATGTGCATTATGTATTCATGTTATCACGTATCCTCTAGCAAAGCTATGTTCTGAAAATACTCTGTACCCCACATGTTTATTCATCTGCCTGAGCTCCTTGTTCCCACCAGTGGTCTTATTGCTTCATAAGCTTACTTTTTGCAGAATATCTTGTTATTGAAATTGCACAGTATGCTGTAGTTCAAACTTGCTTCTTTCATTCAGAAGCATGCATTAGCAGACTGGGTATAGTTCAGTAATATAGCTTTTGCCTTGCTCCTGCAAGACCCTAGTTCAAATGCATCCAAGCTTTCTCATGTCTTTTCATGTCTTAATAACAAATTTCTTTTTTTATTGCTGAATAAGATTCTGTTGTATGAGTATACTGCAATTTGCCTATTAAAAGTTATCAATTACTGAACAACTTAGTTGCCTCATTTTGGGAGCAGTTTGGTTTTTGTTGTTACTGTTTTCTTTGTTGTTGATTTGGTTTTCGCTATCGTGGAAATGAATCGGGACTTTCTGGCAATCCTGTGTCACTGTACTGTAGAACTAGCCTCTGTCACCATCACAGGGTAGAAGAACACTGCAGCTGCCCATGATGCTATCTTGAAAATTGTGGGTGAGCTTGAGCAGATGGTTTCTGAGGATGTTTCATTGAACCACCGCGTGCATGCCCGCATCATTGGTGCCCGAGGCAAAGCCATCCGGAAAATCATGGATGAATTCAAGGTGGACATTCGCTCCCACAGAGTGGAGCTCCAGACCCCAATTCGCATCACTGTGACAGGACTCCCGGAGAATGTGAAGGAAGCTATCGACCACATCCTCAGCCTAGAGGAGGAATATCTGGCTGATGTGGTGGACAGTGAGGCACTGCAGGTTTACTTGAAGCCCCCAGCACATGAAGAGTCCAAGGCACCATCCAAAGGCTTTGTGGTGTGAGATGCTCCCTGGACCTCCAACAGCAATGAGAAGGCTCCTGATATGAGCAGCTCAGGTGGCTCCCAAGACCCTCCTTTGGGGCCCCGATTAATAATGATCAAAAGATAACTTTCCAGCCTGCTTCCCAAACCCAACCACATGATAGTTCGTCTCAATCTGACCCAGCATCTGGACCCTCGTAAATTGTTGTTGCTCTTCCCCCTCCCCAAGATCTCGCAGCAAAGCCTTGTGGGCTGGCCTTGAGTGGCTGCTTCTCCAGGCCTGGTTAGCACCCAGCAGGCTCAGGGTCTGCTCCTGATGCTGTGCTCTGGGACAGGCATGCCACTGCGTGAAACACTAAGCAAGGTAATCGAGCATTTCATGATCACAGATTCCAGCTTTCTGGTCCACCCATCATGTAGTCAGCACTCTGACCTTTACACCAGAGCTCCACAGTGGCTAGGCGCTGACTTCCTGTGTCATGACCTCAGGAAATAAACTTCCTTGACTTTACAAAAGCCAAATAAATAAATAAATAAATAAATAAATAAATAAATAAATAAATAAATAAATAACTAGCCTTCTGCAACTATAAATTAAACTCAGATCCTCTGAGCAGAGGGCCAGTGCTCTTACCATCTCTCGAGCACTTAGAATACATTCTTAAATGAATGTGGCTATGTTCTACATCATTTAATTCATATTTTTCACTTTACGAGCGGTTTATTACTTGCTATCTCTTTTATACTGTGGAAACATGTTAAAAAAACAAATTTGAGCCATTTCAAATATGCAAAAATGATTGGAAAGCAACAGTGACAACATGCAACATCAACAACACATTTTGCCCAAGAGTTGTTAATGTCTGGTGCAGTGGTGGTTCAAGACATTTTGTAAGATGAGAGCCTTGAAGATAAGAACTTTAGTGTCTGTCCATTAGACCATTTGAGAGCAATATTTAAACTGATTATCTCAGAACTGCACAGGAAGTTGCCAAAGAACTAAATGTAGTTTGTTCAGTGGTCATTGGACCACTCAACTGGTTTGGCATTTGAAGCAAATTGGAAAGGTTGGAAGAACTTGATAAGTAGGTGCCTCATGAACTGACCAAAATTTAAAAAAAAAAAGAAAAAAAAACGGCTTTAAGCTGTCATCTATGCAACAGGGAACAATTTTTTTTTGATCAAATTGCAGGATATAACAAAAAGTGGGTTGCCTCCCTGCAAAACCATTACATTCCAGGACTGTGCCAGGCAAATGAGTGCAATGCACTGAGAATTTCACTGTCTGCTGCTGTTCTTCTCCATGACAAAATTCAACCCCATGGCACACAATCAACCTCTCAAAAGTTTTACATTTGGGCTGCGACTTTCTTCCTTCTCTACCACATCCACCGGGTAGCTCGCCAGCGATCTTCAAGCATCTCACAGCCTTTTGCAGAGACAACACTTGCACAAACAGCAGGATACAGAATATACTTTCTGGGAAGAGCTTGTAGAATCCAAAGAATGAATTTTTACATGAATAAACTTTTGTAAAAATCTGTTGTTTTTAATAGTTCCTATGTTAGTTAATAAAGATGTATTAGAACTTAGTTATGATTTAAAATTCACAATCCAAAACCACAACTCTTTGTACCAACCTAAACACGTGGATGTTTCTTCATCTGTTGTCTTTCTGATTGTGATTTTCCTTATGAATTTACTTGTTTATTTTTGTCCTATGAGTCTGTTCCAAGCTTTTTGAAGGTACAGATCTTTTCTGCTTTGGTTACTGCTGCATTCTCTCAGTCCTAAGTAAATAGTTTCCTATTGCAGCAGTACCTTTTTTACATAACGCCTTCAGTCTTTAGATAATGTTACCAAATTTAGATGTAATAAATGCTAGAACTTGGGGGATAGTTTTCTTTTTTTTGTTGCTGTTCAATTTTCTTTGAGATGGGGTCTTGATGTATATCCCTGGCTGGCCTAGAACTCACCGTGTGTGGACCATACTGGCCTCACATTTATGGTTAATTCTCCTGCCACTGCCTCCCTGGAATTAGAAGCATGTGTGGCCACATCTGCACTTTTTTGTTTGTTTGAAACAGGGTCATGTGCACCCAAGCCTCAATCTTGTTATATATAGTACAGAGAATGACCTGGGACTTCTGATCTCCTTACCTTTACCTCCTAAATGATAGGATTACAAATATGTACATCTGCCCGGTTGTGGTGGTACATGCCTTTAATCCCAGCACTTGGGAGGCAGATGCAGGTAGATCTTTGTGAGTTCTAGGCCGGCCTAGTCTACAAAGTGAGTTCCAGGACAGCCAAAGCTACACAGAGAAACCCTGTCTTGAAAAACCATTAAAAAAGAAATTACACCTGGCTCTTTGATTGCTTGAGATAGGACCTCATATAGTCCTGACTGACCTCAAACTAGCTGTGTAGTTGAAGATAGCCCTGGACTTTCGTTTCTATTTATGGCATTCTGAATTATTGTAATGCCTGAATTATAGGCCTGTACTGCCATGCCCCATTTGTGTGATGCTGACACTAGGCAAATACTTTACCACCTGAGTTACATCCCCAGTCCAGGGAATGCTTTAAATTAGCTATAGTGGGCTGGAGAGATGGCTCAGCAGTTAAGAGCACTGACTGTTTTTCCAGAGGTCCTGAGTTTGATTCCCAGCAACCACATGGTGGCTCACAACCATCTGTAATAAGATCTGATGCCCTCTTCTGGCCTGCAGGGATACATGCAGGCAGGCAGAATACTATATACATAATGAGTAAATAAAATTTTAAAAAATAATTAGTTGTATTTTTCTTAAATTTCTTATTTAAGAACAGATTGAAACAATGACAGGTTTCTTAGTCTTTGTCTTAGTTGCTGTTCTATTGCTGTGAAAATACACTGCAACCAAGACAACTCTTATAAAAAAAAGTTTTTAATTGGGGCTTTGCTTACAGTTTCAGAGGGACCATTATTATCATGCTGGGAAGCAGCTAGGCATAGCGCTGTGGCAGTAGCTGAGAGCTTTACATTCTGATCCAGTGACATATCTCCAACAAGGACATGCCTCTTAATCCTCAGCAGTTCATCAATGGGGGACTGAGCATGCAAATATTGGCGCCTATGGGAGCTGTGCTCATTCAAACCTTCACAGTTTCTTACTTATGTGCTGACAGGAATCAACAGAAATGAGAGCAATAATTGCCTTCTTTAAATAGGATATTGCAACCAGTTTAGTTTCCTTTCTACTCCATCTTGTCTATAACTGTTATGATTTAAACCATCTGGCATGGTCAGATAGGACCAACAGTTAGATTCATGAGAAGCTAGGGGAATACTTCCCATACACACTCTCCGAAAGACTATGTTTGGTTAAAAGCAGCCGTGACCCATGACAGAACAATAAATCACACAGCCTTGTCTTTGTGTTTTATTGTATTGAACCTTGACATTTATTCTGGGTTTGACTTACATTCCCAGTACCTACAATTTCACAGTGCTCAACAAACTGTTACTTAGTGAATACACAAATCATAGATGGCTGATTTAATGTGTGGATTACTCTTCATTCTTTGCACTGAGTATTGAGTTTATACTGATAATAGCTGTTATCCCTAATGCCATATGTTTGTACATATTATACCATTCACCAAAGCCAAGCATGTATAAGTTGTGGTAAGGACTACGGAAGAAATAAACAAGAAAATTAATGTTGATTTTTTTGTTAAGTTACAGCCATTGTCTTATGTTTGAGAATTTGGGCAGTGAATAATGATCTTTGGCAGAACATTAAGATAGATAATGTTTTGGTTTATACCTTCAGTGATCAATTTTCTTAAGACTTGCTTTTGTCCTTGAATGTTAAAACAAGGTCACTGGCTTTTCCTTAAAAAAAAAAAAAAAGTATAGTTCTTATATTAAAAGTTGATTGAAGCATGATACTAAGGTCATTGTGAAGATCAAAAGAGGTCAGTGTCTTTTTATTTGTTGTGTGTGCATACGATATGTGCACAGGTGTCAGGTCTTATATAGAGATTAGAGGATAACTTTGTCCTCTAACTTACGGATTCTGAGGTTAAACTCAGGTCACCAGGCATGTCTAGCAAGCACCATTATCCTCTAAGGCATTTCACCAGCCCCGTGGGGTCAGTATTTTAAACATTAGAGATACACTAGTTGGCAGTATAGGTTAGCTATCCAGCCTTGAACTTTATTTAGAACTAATGTAATCTAGTTTAGAATGACCTTATGACTACTTACCTTACATTATTTTAGCCAAGGCATTCTGTGCATCTGTAAATGGAGGGGATAGTACTTAACTTGCACATTTACAAGTAGCTAAGATTTATTGAGCCCCTTGATGGCTCACTACTATCTGTTAACTCCAGTTCCAAGGAATCCAGTGCCCTCTTCTGGCCTGCATGGGTACCTGCATGTATGTGGTAAATACACAGCACATAATCTCTCTTTTGGTTGGCTCCACTTAGTTCCTATATCTTTGCTCACCAACATTTAGAATTTAGATATCCTAGGTTTACCATGCAATGTAGACTTCAACTTCTTAGCTTCATACACAGCTCACTCAAGAGCTCCATGCAGAGAACCTGACCATTCTATTCCTGGTCTATTCATGATCTAATTGACTTTTTTTTTTTTTTTTTTTTTTTTTGCCTCCTTAGCACAACCCTGTAACTTTAACAAATCATTCTGGTGATATTAAATTCTGCTGTGCACTTGAGACAAGCCTGGCTCTTGTTTACCACAGACACGGCGGCCTCTGTGCTTTTATAGCTGAATCCAGGAAAACACTTCCTGCCTCTGTTCTCCAGCAGCACATCCTGGAAGCCCCATGTTTCCAAACACTTTCCTTTCAAATTAATAGTTTTCAAATGAGCTTTCAGTTTTATGCCCTGGAGCTTTCTTGAGTGTAGTCACCTCCTCTAGCAGCCATCCCCAGGCCCCCGTGGAGAACCTGAGACTTCTCTTTAATTGTGCCGTTCTTACAGCCTGCCCTTCCACCCTCCCCACACCCTTCCCTCGCCAAGACGCACGCTTTTCCTAGTTTCTCCTCCGTTCTCTGTACTCCCACTTTATTTTAATTTAATTTTTATTTTTTCGAGACAGGGTCTCTCTGTGTACCTCTGGAAGTCACTCTGTAGACCAAGCTGGCCTCAAACTCAGAGATCCGCCTGTCTCCGCCTCCCAAGTGCTGGGATTAAAGGTGTGCGCCACCATCACCTGGCTTTACTCTCTCACTTTAAATCGGTCTGAATTAAACAGTGAGTTGAAACTGAAGCATTGTTTTACAATATTTTGTAACTTACTATCCCAAATATCAGTTCATTTATAGTTCAGCGTTCCCAGATTTTGCAGACATGGGCAGAATGTCCCCAGATACTTTGTCAGAATGAAGCGTGAATGGCTTTTACTCCAACACCTCATAGAGTTCTTCCTTCTGAAACATTGCGGTCGCAACTTTTACTGTCTGCATTTTAATTTTTAAAAATGTTTTTATTGGTGAGTTTGTATGTACATATGCATATATGTAACTGTGTATGTTCAGGTGCACATGTGGAGACCAGAGGCTGGTGTTAGGTGTCTTCCGCTGTTGCTTTCTGTTTACTTGATTGTTTAATGTATTCGTGTGTTATGTGTACTTGTGCATTTTTCATATTCACTGGCGTGTGGCTGTGTGTGTGCAGGAGCCCATGTGTGCACCTGGTTTTGTGGGCTTGAGGTAGATACCCAGCGTCTTTCTCAGTCACTCCACCTTTTATATTTTAAAACAAATATTGTTGGAGGGGCATGCCGTCCATCCATGGTGCACATGTGGAGATCAGAGAATGGCTTACAGAGTCTGTGCCTTCCACTCACCATGTGGGCTCTGGAGATTCACACTCAGGTTGCCAGGGTTGGTAGCAAGTGCCTCTACTCACTGAGCCATCTCCTCTAACTCTCTACATTGTATATTGAGGGAATATCTCAAGTCCAGATCTTGCCATTTTGGCTAGGCTTGCTTGTCAGGTTACTCAAGAAAGAAATCCTGGGCAGTGGTGGCACACACCTTTAATACCTGCACTCAGAAGGTAGAGGCGGGTGGATCACTTGAGTTCGAGGACAGCCAGTAGTGTGAGGGGCTTTTTTTTTTTTTTCAGTAGTGAAATGCAGAACAGACAGAGATGTCACCTTAGAAGAGTTTGCTCTTGGCAGATGGTTACAGGAGGAAGGGTTTGTTTTGGCTCTGGTTCAGGGAATACAGTCTGTCAGTGGCAGGGAAGGCATAGTGGTAGAAGTGACTCACAGCTGTAACAACGGGAACAGCAGGCTGCTTACATTGAGGGACAGTGAGAACGCAGAGAACTAGGACCAAAGCTGGAACTAGGCTTTAAGCACACATGGCTTGGCTCTCCTCCTGTTAAACGTAAAAGTGCTATGCTCGGCACTATCACCAATTGGGAACCAACTATTTAAATGAGCAGATACTAGAGGCACATGTATTTAATTCATATTTATCATTTAATGCATTTAATTCATATTTAAGCCATGGTGGTTTTATCTGGAGGGGGTTGCACAATGTCAATCTCAACCTCGTAAGAGTCTAAGACAAGGGCTGGAGAGATGGCTCAGAGGTTTAGAGCACTGGTTGTTCTTCCAGAGGTCCTGAGTTTAATTCCCAGCAACCACATGGTGGCTCACAACCATCTATAACGAGATCTAGTGCCCTCTTCTGGCATGTGTGTTCATAATAAATTTAAAAAGAAAAAAGAGTTTAAGACAAAGAGTCTTGATCTTCCCTCACCAAGGTTGTTATCACTCTACTGAGGGATCATGACCTAAGCACCTCCAAAGGTTCTATATCGTAACACCATCACTTGGGGTGTTAAGATCTTAACATGTTTTTGAAGAGACACTATCTTTAAGACCATAATACCTGTCTGCTACTTAACGGTTATCTGTAAATGACTGTCCTTCATAGACATTTTTAGGTGAAGTGAGCCAAACAACATATGTAAAGTGCTGAGTATTCTTACAGTTTACCCTGAACTTGAATATGTTATCCAATTGTCTGTGGTGGTTAATTTGATTGTAAACGTGCTTTGATTCAAGCCTTGCCTAGGTAATAAGGAAAGAACACTCTAGGTATAAATTTGAGGACATTTCTACAGAGGATTAACTAAATCGAGGCTACCCTCCCAGTGTGGGTGGCATTGTTTCATGGGTAGGAGGCTGATTTTAGAGGGGATAAGGAGAAAGCCAGCAACTCAGGTATTCTCCCTCTCTAGGTCCTGGCCACCATGATACAGACAAATGCCCTCCAGTTTCATCGGTCCAAACCTCTGAAACTGAACCAAAATAATCTTCCTTCCCTTAAGTTATTTTTCCCAATTATTTTGTCTCAGTGGTGAAAATTTAGCAAACACACCGCTAAACCCAGTTTCTTAGCTGGCTGTGATGGATCATATCTATAGTCCCAGCAGTTGGAATGCTGAGGCAGGAGGATTGTTATGACTTCTAGGCCAGTGTTGGCTACAGAGTGAAACTCTCCAAACAACAAAATTAGAGACAAAACCCAAGTTTCTTCCTGGGTGAGGTACACTACACCTTCTTTTCTATGAATATCTCAGTGGATTTGAAAATGCAACATGGTGGTGCACACTTTTAATCCCAGCACTGGGAGACAGAGGCAGACAGATCTTCCTGAGTTTGAGGCCAGCCTGGTCTATAGAGTGAGTTCCAAGACAGCCAGGACTGCACAGAGAAACAGAAAGAAAGAAAGAAAGAAAGAAAGAAAGAAAGAAAGAAAGAAAGAAAGAAAGAAAGGAAGGAAGGAAGGAAGGAAGGAAGGAAGGAAGGAAGGAAAGAAGGAAAGAAGGAAAGAAGGAAAGAAGGAAAGAAGGAAAGAAACGAACTTTGGAAACTAAATTGGTAATTGTAATAGCTAGATTTGTCAGTTTTACCTAGTAGGAAGAAAGCTGCTACAGCTAATGTTAAATTTGGTCTGACCCTTCTTCTCTTGGTTCAACTTTAGAGGCATAAGATAGTTCCAGGCCGTGAAAACTAGGGTAGAGTTTATTTTATTGGGAACAGCTTTCTTCCTCTGCAAAGCTATGTGGTAAGTTACTAACGAATCCTCAAGAAAATAAATCCTAACAGGAACCTGAGGAAATTTTGCGTGGTGTGGAAAAGGGAGGAAGGTAGGTTACAGCTAAGCTCAGAAGGTGAGAATGAGGTTGGCTGGCTGGCTTTGCTGTCTGCCTTGGTTTGATATTAGCTGCAGCTGTGCTGGTTTTTATTATTCAGTTGTATGCTTTAATTCTTGTCCTTCATAGCAAGCTGATGTGTGTATTAGGTAATAGAAAATGGAACTTAAAACCCAAAACTTGACTGGGTGGTGGTGGCACACACCTTTAAACTCAGCACTTGGGAGGCAGAGGCAGGTAGATCTCTTGTGAGTTCAATGCCAGTCTGGTCTACAGAGTGAGTTCCAGAGCAGCCAGGGCTGTTACACAGGAAAACCCATCTTGAAAAACCAAAAACCAAAACAAAATCAAACAATAACAACAGCAAAAAAAAAACAACCAGCCCCCCCCAAAACCAGAACCTGTTGCAAGGAGGGCCTGCTTGTTCATCCTGGCTGCCCAGATAACTTAGCCCCGAAATAACCACACAGAAATTGTATTAATTGAATCACTGCTTGGCCCATTAGCTCTAACTCCTTAATTGGCTAACTCTTACAACTTGGTTTAACCCATTTCTATTAGTCTGTGTATCACCACATGGCAGTAGCTTACCATGTAAAATTCCTAGTGTCTGTCTCCAGTGGCTCCATGGCTTCTCTCTGACTCTGCTTTCTTCCTCCCAGCATTCAGTTTTTGTCTTCACTGCCTATCAAAGCTCTGACCTATCAACAGGCCCAAAGCAGTTTCTTTATTAACCAATGAAAGCAACACAAAGACCTATACCAAGAACCTGCCATCTTTGGTCATTTCCTTCTCCTATATAACTCCTTTCCAAACAGAAATAGGTGCAAGAATCTCTTAAATACTGCTGTTATGAGAAATTTGCCAAAGGGTAACTAAAGTCTTGTTTTATTTTTCCTTGATATGTATTTCCCGTGTGACCATGGCCAATATTTTTATTTTCATCAAGTTTTATTGACTTATTATTGATACACTTGTAAATATCACTCTTGATTTTGAATTCCAGCTTTCTGAACTTCTGTGTTTTGATTCTGTTATATGATAGATAACGTGGTTCACTCTTGATCAGTATTGGTCAGTGTTAGTTCACTTCTTTTATACTGTGATCCTGGCAAGTTCAGTATATTCTTTTTCCTCCCAGGTTTTCTGTGCCTCCTGCTGTAGCCTGAAATGCAAACTGCTATACATGGACCGAAAGGAAGCTAGAGTGTGTGTAATCTGTCATTCAGTGCTGATGAATGGTAAGTGTTGAAACAGATCGATGCAGTCACTGGGGGAGAAAGAGAGAATTCCTGTGAAGTCTCCCCCACCCCATTCCTGTACTGTCTGTTCGCCTTCTCAAGTTTAGAACTGCAACTGAAATCCTAAGCTTAATGTCCATGTGTTGAAAGTGCGCTAGCCTTGCAGATTCCCATGTCAAATTACCGCGTGATGGCCAAAGCTAGATAAGTTCTGTGGGAAGATGGTGTTGTGCAGCTCTGTGTGTCCCTGTCCTGTGGGAGGGGTGGGTTGGTGAAGGCAGAGATATAGAGCACTTAAAAGAAATCTCACACTGGCTCAGAACTGAGAGATAGACAGTTATTTATTTAGGGGGAAAAGTTACAAATCAGGATTCTCTGCTTGAATGGTGGTGGATGGAGATGAGATCCAAACAATCCGAACAAGCAAAATGGGAACCAGGGGGAGGAGAGAAGGAGATGCGCTTCGACATCTGGGTAAATAGTCTGTGAGGCCACGCCCCAGTAGGCGGGTAAGCCTTCCTGCAGCAGGTTGGGATGCCTTTGACCACAAAGCTGTAAGATATTAAATTTGAGACAAGTTCTCCTTCCCAGAATTTTTATTTTGTTAGAAATAAATATTTTAGCATCGAATAGAAATGTAGTATTAAGTAGAAATATTAGTAGTTCGCATCAAGCGGAAATTTGTACTTCTTTTGCCAGTGGCTTCTACAAAACAGTTTTTACATGGGGAAAAAATACAGCCAAGGGAAGGAAGATAAAACTTAATCAGTGTTCATCTTATGTGGGACTAGAAATAAATCCATGGACATATTAGTTAAAGGAAACAAACAAACAAACAAAAATACTAAAATCCTTGAATAGTCTCGTGAAGAAATGCAGTAAAATTGACCAGGTGATAGTATTCTCTCTTTGAATGGGTCTTTGTACAGTTGCCAGAACAATTCCACGTAGACACAGCGTGGAAACAGGACACCGATGTTGCCTGTGTCCCAGTAGTGGCGTCCTGGAGACTGGATTTTATCTGCTCTCAGATCCTCCTGCTCTGTCTGTCTGCATTGCTCATAGTGATGTTTTCCTTTTGCTGGCTTATTAACCTATTGCATGTCAGTTAATCTGATCTGTTCTAATATCCTATGATCTACCCAATTTCCTCCCATTTCTGAATTCTTAGAATTTTGATGAAACATGAATCATTCTTTCAACTCTTAAGGATCACTGTTTGGATGGCGGTTATTTCATTGAGTTACTCAATTTTTATTCTACTGCTTTTATTTTTGACCACATATCCACAGACAAGAGTATACAGCTTACTAGCAATACTTAATACCTCTTTTATTTGATGAGGTCTTCCAACTTAATAGCAATTTTTTTTTTAACTTGGCATAGCTAAAGATGAAGGAAATGGCAGGGGATTCGTATGGAATCACTCACTTTTTATTAAACCAAGGAGGCCCTTAACAGGGGATCCTAAGGTAATTCCTTCTGGTTTTGCCAGTGTCTTTCCTCTTGCATGGCTTAGCCTGGTCTCTTTCTGAGTATTTAAGTTGATGCTTCTCAATGTTCCCTCTTTTCCCTTTCTCCTGTTCTCTTCCTCTCCTCTTCCTGCCAGTGCTTTCAAATGAGCGCAGCTGTTGTTACTAGCCTAGGGGGAATAAGTATTCAACATAGATAGGCAGAGTCTTTTGGATCACTCTTTGACGTTGGATGAGATGCTTTGTTTTTGTTTTAAAGGTGCTTTAATTAAAATTAGTTAGTTTCTATTCCTGGGCATATATTACCTGTGCCTCAAAAGTAAAGTTTTGATGTCTTTAGTTTCTGTAGCTCCATCCATCCTAGTCACTTTTAGAGAAAATGTTGACATGTCAGTGTTTAGTTAACGCGGTTACAGGGAATGTAGACTCTTAATGTCTTTGTGATCTTACTGGTTGATCACACTTACGTGATATTGGCACATTTTCATGTTCAAGTAAGTCCTGCGCTTTTGAGACTCACCAAGGATATGCAGTGGTTCACTGCTGGAAATTTTTATACAGGTGATGACTGTATTAGAGCATAAATCACAGAAATACTGAGATGTATACTCCTAAGCTTTAGTCTCAAAAATAAGACTAAAACAGTCACATACAATAGAATTATATTTTTTGGTCCCTGCATTAAACCAGAAAATGCCTAAAGGCTATCTCAGTTGCAAATCTTTGAAGTCTGATGCTATATTCCTCTTTCTTAAGAAATACATGGTCTCCTTTAAAAAAAAAAAACCTATAGGCATAGTCCTTAACTAATAGTCTGTACCAACAGTCCTGGAGTTACTATTTTTAAATATTGTATCATTTTAATTTAATTCAATCAAATAATTTGCTTAGCTAAGTGGTCTCTCCTATTGAATAAAACCATCTGTCTCCAGAATACCTTCACTAGCTGGAAGAGAGACGTACTGGGAATGTTAATTATTATCCAATATTGTCAAGGTCTTGATGTCCATATTTTGCAATCCATTCACATTGATTGTGTCTGTATTTGCTTTAGCTCAAGCCTGGGAGAACATGATGAGTGCCTCAAGCCAGAGCCCTAACCCTAACAATCCTGCTGAGTACTGTTCTACTATCCCTCCCTTGCAGCAAGCTCAGGCCTCAGGAGCCCTGAGCTCTCCACCTCCCACTGTGATGGTACCTGTGGGAGTTTTAAAGCACCCTGGAACAGAAGGTAGGGGATCATGTGCTCTTCTCTCCTTTCCGTCACCAAGCTCCTCTGAAAGGTGCTGATGTGCTGATTTATAGCACCACTCTTAAAAACTCTGCAGCTAAGTCTCTTTGGGTGGTTACTAAAGTAGAAGACTGAAATGAGAAGTATGTCCAGATTATATGTGGGCCAGTAAACCAAACTGTATTGCCTGCTCTTCTGGAGGACCTCTGGAAGCATACCCATTTCCCTCCACCTTGAGAATGACCTAGCTACACTCATAGACCTGAGAAGAGTTGTAGACTTTGACATCATCCTGGAAAGTCCTAGATTCAGGCTACTTAAATGTTCATGGTAGGAGTTTGCCAAGTGGTGAAAATGAGCCTTCTTCCTGCTGACCAAGCCATTCTGGTATTGTTTTCAGGAATAGGCATTGCCATATTCTCTTTTTGTAACTAATTTATTCATTATAAAATATGAAAATATCTCAGTTGTAGACTTTTAAATCCAGGACTTTAATTCTGATTATATCATATGATAGCTTATAGTCTCAACTTTTTGGGGTCGTTACTTCTTTATGATTATGATAGTATCAGATGAAAGGCACACTATAAATTTAGAAGAATTTATATACATACATTTATATAACATAGCAATTATATATTTCTTTAAAATGACCTTGTCTATATATCTTCATTAGTTTTATGTCTGCGCTCATAGTGTGTTGCTTTTCCCTTGTTAAGGCGCTCCTTTTGAAGGTCAGATCTCTATTGAGATTGCCACTCTTGCTGCTTCTCCTCTTTCAGATCATCCCTGAGTAGATACTCCTTGTATTTTTGTGAGTTCGGGCTTCCTTAGAATCCTTATTCTCTTTGCTTCATTTGTCATTTTGTTGTTCTTCCCTAGTCTCTTTGTTTTAACCGTTCAGACTGATTTCTGAAACTGGATTTAAGGACGTAGTTTCATCAAGTGCGATTTTCCAGCTTCCCCTGTCCTTTCACTAAAGTACAAACCAGCACCAGATCATCTTTTTCCTCTTCAGTTACATTGAGCCAAAGATCTGGTCAGTTTGCGCCTCAGTTCTTACATGTCTATGCCAACTCTTTCTTTACTAGCCAGTGTTTCCTCAGTGTTCTTCAGAGCATCTTTGCCCTCTAGAAGGACCATATCCTTTTGCAAGTATTTAATTTCTGTGGATCTCATATTTTTAGGAGGTAGGGACTTATTTTTGACTTTTTTTTTTCCTGCTATAAATCTGTTTTCTGGGCATTTAAAACTCTTTCCATGGTTTCTGTCAGCGATGATGAACAGACTGTAACAATCATAGAAGTGTCTAAGAATTATTATATTTTTAAAGCAAAGCATTTTAAACTTTTGTCAGTAGAAGAAAGAATATTTAAAGAGGAATTTTTGTTAATTATAACTGTTGCCATTCAGCCACAGTTCTCCTGTATGTAATGGTAAGATGATAATAAGTAGGGACCTCCTTGAACCTCTGGAGTTGGTGACCTCTTCTTTGCCATTGGAAACACTATCAATGTCACATTGATGCCTGTTTTATTTTCCTGGCCCCTCAAGTGCCGCAGCCCCGAGAGCAGAGGAGAGTTTGGTTTGCTGATGGGATCTTACCCAATGGAGAAGTTGCTGATGCAGCCAAATTAACAATGAATGGGACTTCCTCTGCAGGAACTCTGGCTGTGTCACATGACCCGGTCAAGCCTGTAACCACCAGTCCTCTGCCAGCAGAGGTAAGAAAGCAGGAGGACAACTAAAAGTGACTACTGCTTTGCTCAGCATGGTACTGTCTGTCTGCTGTCTTTTGTTAACTTGAGTGATTTCTTTGTGAAACCCAGTATACTTTGGCTATAGTTTAATAAGGGCAAGTGCTCATTTGTGTCTGTGTGTAAGTAAAATAAACATGGCTGCGTTAGCTGCTTGTTTGCTCTATATTTGAAAGATTTTTTTTTGGTTTTTCGAGACAGGGTTTCCCTGTGTGACAGTCCTAGCTGTCCAGGAACTAGCTCTTGTAGACCAGGCTGGCCTCAAACTCACAGGGATTCACCTGCCTCTGCCTCCCGAGTGCTGGGATTAAAGACGTGCGCCACCACGGCCCAGCAGAAAGATTTTTTTTTCCCCAAGGGAAAGATTCTCAGGTGTGCTCAGGCTACCGCTAAAGGGAGAGGCCTAACTTAGAAGGATCAAGATCCCTAGATGAATTAGCTCTCAAATCATGTTCCTGGGTTCTGTGTGGCCACTCAAGAATATTGTGGAGGAAAGGGTAGAGTGGTGTGAACATAGCTGGAGAACTACCCCGTTTGTCTTCGAGCATCTCTGATTGTCTAACCTGTTGTTTCCATTTAAAATTTTTAAAAAAGTGTCACCAAAGTTTAAATAAATTAATAAACCATTTGCCTTCTCGGTGGAAGGATCATACAGTTTATCTTAAGGTACTAGCTGTTACTGTGTCTTTACTTTCATATCTGTAGACCTCAGTTACAGTTTTGGAACTAATAGGATTTTTTTCCCCTTAAGACATAATATTCAGCCGGGCGGTGGTGGCGCACGCCTTTAATCCCAGCACTTGGGAGGCAGAGGCAGGCGGATTTCTGTGCATTCGAGACCAGCCTGGTCTACAAAGGGAGTTCCAGGACAGGCTCGAAAAGCTACAGAGAAACCCTGTCTCGAAAAACAAACAAAAAAAAAAGACATAATATTCAGAAACATACCAGCTCCTTTTTATTTATTTATTTGTTGTTGTTGAGGTGGATAAGATTGGATCTAGTGCCTTGTCTACCATTGAACTATATATCCACTCCTTCTGAAATGCTTATTCTGAGTGGAGCTCACTAAGTTGTCCAGGCTAAATTTGATTTAACTCTTGGCCCAGGTAGGGCCTTGAACTTTCCATATTCCTGCCTCAGCTTCCTGAATATTTGGGATTACATTTCTGTGCCACCAGCCCTGGCTTTTTCATATTTAATTAGAGGCTAAGAGTTTGGATACATTTTTTATGAAAACTTTTAGAGTGGTTTTTTATTCATAGAAAATTGAAAAGAATACTAAGCTGGGCATAGTAATACATGCCTTTAATTCTAGCAGTTGGGAGTCAGAGTTCGAGATGAGCTCAGTCTACATAGTGAGTTCCAGGACAGCCAGAGCTACGTAGTGAGACTATGTTTCAAAACAAACAAATAAACAAAAACAAAAAAAGAAGATACAGATATTTCTCACATTCTCCCGGTCCTCATATGTCATCCATCCATCATTATCAGTGTCTCTCCAGAATCAAAAGTTGATACACTTGGTGAGCCTATATCATGATCACCCAGAGACCACAGTTAACATTAGGGTTGGATAAAGCTTGAATTTACAAAGTTTCCAGAAAATTGTTACTGCTTTATATTTACATTCAAAAATATTTGTTCAGATATGTATCTTCATATTGTCTGCAGACTTTGTTATAAGTGTAGTTGAATTTTATTAAGATTGACTGCACTGGGTCTAGGGTTGTAGCACAGTTGATAAAATTCTTGCCCAGGGTTCAGTTCCCACCACCATATAAACTGAACATTGTATTGAATACCTGTGTTCCCAGCACTTGGGTTGAAGTGGTAGGAGGATCAAGAGTTAAAGCCATCCTTAGCTATAAGGTGAGTTTGAGGACAGCCTGGGACAGCAATCCTGTCCCAGAAGTCCAAGAGGCAGCCGGGTATGGTGGTACACCCCTTAAATCCAAGTACTTGGGAGGCGGGGGCAGGTAGACCTTTATGAGTTCCAGGACAGCCAGGACTATATAGTGAGATCTTGTCTCAAAAAAAAAAAGAGTAAATTTCAATTTTTTATTTAAATTCTTACTTACATTTTAATTACACATTACTAAAGTTTTGCATACACTAATGTTCACATTGATGGTTGCTTCTCCTAGGCTGATATTTCTCTATTCTCTGGGAGCATAACTCAGGTTGGAAGTCCTGTTGGAAGTGCAATGAACCTTATTCCTGAAGATGGCCTTCCTCCCATCCTCATCTCCACTGGTGTGAAAGGAGGTATGTGGACTTCCGTGCTTAAGCAGAATTCTGTTTAAGGGAAGGATGATGGAGTGACAGTCATTCTTCTAACCAGTACAGTAGCCTCAATGCCGTGAGAACAGTGGCTGCTGTGACTGCTCTAGTGTAGCTGTTCATATGCGTTTGCTGTAATGTCATTTTCAGTCTTGGGAAGGATACTTCAGAGTCCATCCTACTCTCAAGAGTTGCTTGTGGTCCTAGAGTACCGCCTGTTACACTCAGGATGTTAATTTAGCTTTGAAGTGTGATGATAACCTGCAGGAAGACAGATGGGGAGGGCTTAAGTAGCAGTTTTGCTGTTAAAAGTATCTTTTAGCTGGGTGTGGTAGCACAGGCTTGTAATATGTTTTAATTAAATAAATATACAAAAGTGTTTTTCTTTCTTAGTAGAAGATGGCATAACCAACTGAAGTTAACATATAAAAGTCAGTATCTGACTTACCTTATTAATAAATAAACCACTATAATTTCTTACTAAACTAAAATTTATTAAAATAACCCAAATTTGTGCTTAACACAGCAACCTTCTTTTTTTTTCTTTTTCTTCTTCTTCTTCTTCTTCTTTTTTTATTGGATTTTCGAGACAGGGTTTCTCTGTAGCTTTTGGTTCCTGTCCTGCTATAAACACTTTCTCCTTTACTGGCGATAAGCTAAGTCTGCTCAGCATTCTTTGGTTGTGTCATGAACCTTTGCTTTTTTACCAGGACTCCTTAGAACATGTTTTTTGTTAAGAAGGTTGCTCTGTAAGTGAAAATTTAGGTCATTTTATTTTACTTGTTTATTTTGAGACAGATCCTTGAATTCAAAAAGATCCACATGTCTCTTCTTCCTGGTCTACTGGGATTAAAGATGTGTGCCACCACACCCGGCTGAGTTATTTTTATAAGTCTTAGTTTAATAAAGATTGTAATAATTTATTATTAAAGAAATTGTATTGCTGGACTCTTGTTTTGCTACTACAATCTCTTCACTAGAATTATGCAAGGTTTTTTTTATTTTAGTGAGATAACATTAAAAAATTTTAAAACACTTACTATTTTTCAAATATATATTTTCATTGATAGGAAGTTAAGTATTTTCTAATATTTCTAAAAAAAACCCAGTTTTTATTTATTTACTTATTTATTTTCTGGTCAGTGAAAAATGATGTTCCCTTTTGATCGTGGCTATCCCTTAGTGATACACTTTACGAGAACAGCACTGAAAATCCAATCTTAATCCTTTCCTTTATCTTTAAGTTAGATTCTCAGTGATTTTTGCTCATACTTTTGGCTTTGTACTGAGATGAACGCCATTAAGAATGAAGTGATCTGGTGGTACAGGCTGTGCTTGCAGGGTTAGAGGAACAGCGTTCTGCGTCAAGTACTGATTGTGCTACAGTCTGATGTGTGGCTTAGTAAGGATTTTAGTGCCATGCGAAGTGAGTGCTCAGATATTTAGAGGAATTATTTCAAGAACCCAGTTACTTGTGATAGTTCTATTTTTTGGTGCATTAAAAAAAGTCTAATGCTTTGTAAGGGTAAAAAACATAGAACAGTATGACAGTATAGAGTAAGATAGCCAGGCTCCCTCTGTACCAATTCCTTGGCACCCTTCCCATGGGAACTCCCAGTTTATAATCACCTTTTAATGTATGTGGGATTATTTTAAATATGGATCTTAAAATATTTGTTCTATGAAATGTTTGTTATAATAGTTGGACATTTTTGTTAGATGAAGAGGTGCAGCAGACTTGAAACCGACCATTTTAGGGGGGACGTTTATGCGTAGGACAGCCAGAGTCGAAGGGAGCACTAAACATGGCAGTGAGACAGCGGGTTCCAGCCATGCCTGTGTGGTCTCTTTCCTGTGATGTCAGCCCATTCTCCACTAGATTTCCTTCTCAGTTTGTCCCTGTCACCAATCCGCTACAACGTTTTCTCCCTTACAGACTATGCCGTGGAAGAGAAACCATCGCAGATTTCAGTCATGCAGCAGCTGGAGGATGGTGGCCCAGACCCACTTGTCTTTGTTTTAAATGCAAATTTATTGTCGATGGTTAAAATCGTAAATTGTAAGTTAGAATTTTTTAACTAAAAATAAATTCAACACATAATTTTTAAAGCTTTCATATTCTTTACACAAAAGTATTTGTTTTAAGTTGACCTTAGAAACTAGAAATACCTTTGTATTGCTTCCTTAGACATTCCCCATTGATGAAATGGGGAGGTTTCTGACTTAGCTGATAATAATGCCTTTTTGTTTGGCCCATTGTTAATGTCATCCACTTTTTCTTCCAGAATCACATTTAAGTATAATGTTGCTTGAAATTTCAGTTTACCACACCTACTTTATAAATTATAATTAGAGATTAGCTAACCTTGCCACCTGGGGGCAGAAGCCACCCTACACTTTTCCCTAGTGTAGTATCCTGCCCACAGAAGGTACCCATTAAATGATTATGGGATGGACAGACAGACAGACAGACACAGAGAGACAGACCGGCAGAAACAGATTGACAGAGGCAGGCAGACAGACAGAGAAATTAGCTAGCCTGGAATTCCTGAAACACCTTAAAATGGTGGATTAATTGGAGGGCTGGGGAGATGTCTTGGTTGATAAAATGTTTGCTGTGAGAGCATGAGAATCTCAGTTTGATTCCAGCACCCACACTAGAAAGGGAAGAGGAGGAGGAGCCAGGTGCAGCAGTGTGTCTGCAATCCCGGATCTCTGGGGCTTTCTGACCATGCAGTCCAGCTGAACTGGCAAGCTTTATGTTCACTGACAGAAAATAAGGCGGAAAACATTTGAAGACACCCAGCGTCTCTCTGTGGCTCATGAACATATGAACACACACATGAATAGGACTGAGTACTTCCTAAGTAGGTACACAGAGTAGTGATTTTCATATAAAAAGAAAGGGACCTTTCATTAGTTTTGATGCACATAGTGGTATTAACATTATTTGAATTCATTTGGAAATAATGTGTCAAGGATGGGATGGTGTGTTTTGCTGCATATGGCTTGTGGGTTTTTTGGACCCTTTCTAACCTAAAGTGAAGAAGTAGAAGTAAGTAGTCTAGACAAGTCATACTTTATATAGTGTAAAACCAGGTGAAGTCCTCTTCTCATTATCTAATATTTTCTCTCAGAAGTGATTATAATTAAACTAGCTAGTACATAAAAAAATGTATTTTCTTTTGTCCAAAGCCTGAAGTCAAAGCTAAAATACTAGACTTTATTCTTTTTGCTCCTAGTCTCATATAAATAATGAAAAGTGATTTTTGTGTATGGGCGTGGTGTGCATGTAGGGGAGACCTATGCATGTACCGATGGATTGCAGAGGTCAGTGTAAGGTATTTCCGTGGATTGCTGTCCATCTTGTTTTTTGAGACAAGGTCCCTCACTAAACCTGCAGTTCACTAATCGGCTACACCGGCTCACCGATGAGCCTCTGGGATCTTTCTGTACTGAAAGTGGAGGCAAGTGCTATCCTGGGCGGCTGTTTGTGTGAGGGTTGGGGTCTGAACTCAGGCCTCACACTTGTGCAGCAAGCCCTTCACTCACTGAGCATTCTCCCTGGTCCCCTGGAAAAATGAAATTTTGTTTTGTTTTGTTTTTTGAGACAGGGTTTTATGTGTAGCTTTGGTGCCTGTCCTGAAACTCACTCTGTAAACCAGGTTGACCTCAAGCTCACAGAGATCCGCCTGCCTCTGTCTCCCTAGTGCTGGGATTAAGGGCATGCACCACCACAACCCAGCTGAAAAATGAATTTTTAAAAATAGTGATATGGAAGGCTTTACCTTTGTTGTCTATTTAAGTCTTAAATATATTTTCTTTATCTGTCATTTCTTTTAACTTCTTTCCAATTTTCTAAGTGTTGAGAAAAAAAATAAACAAGGCATTGACTTGTTTTATTTTTTACAATGATCCTTTGGTTCATGCAGTGACCATTTAAGGTTGAATTGTATGGGCTTACGTGATCTTTTGTTTTTTGTTTTAAAGTTGAATTGTATGGGCTTACGTGATCTTTTGTTTTTTTTTTTTTTTTTTTTGCTGTATTATAACAAATTTCTGAACATCCTTTGAGATCAGTGATTGAGAAGAGTGTGTATATCTTTATTCCACCTATAGATGTGAACAGGAAGTGCTGGTGTTTCACAACCAAAGGAATGCATGCTGTGGGTCAATCTGAGATAGTAATTTTGCTGCAGTGTCTACCAGATGAAAAGTGTTTGCCAAAGGACATCTTTAATCACTTTGTACAACTTTATCGGGATGCACTTGCAGGTAGGGATGCTATAGAACTTTGCACCATTAGTAGATGATAAAACTTTTTGGACTCAGATATAAAGTAATTGTATTAGGTTTGGAAACCTGGCATTGAACTTTAGTATTTTCTAACAGTGCTAGAACTGAACACAGGTTCTTAGGTGCTAAGCAAACACTCTACCACTGAACTACATCCCTAGCCCTCGGACTTTGACATTAGTGGCAAGGTAGAACTTGTCATACTTTGAGAAAATTATGTATTTTATTACTGATTCTCTTTTATTTTACAAAGGATGGATTTAAAATGATAAGAGAATCTGTTGATACTGGGTTAAGAACGTTGTTGTGATACTATGGGTTATAACATTGGTATCTAGTAGAAGAAAGCATAATAATAGCTCAATCATTATAACCTTTAGTTATCAGTATTTATGCAGTCATAGTATAAGCACTTGAATATTCATATTTTTTAAATCATTAGCTTATATGGTTTCAAAATAAGTTGTACTACTAATTGCAATGTACAAGTAAAGGTACACTTGTAAAAACTGGACAAGGGTTGGGTGGTGGTGATGATCGCCTTTAATCCCAGCACTCAGTAGGCAGAGACAGGTGGATCTCTGTGAGTTTGAGGCCAGCCTGGTCTACAGAGAAAATTCCAGGACAGGTTCCAAAACTACAGAGAAACTCTGTCTTAAAAAACCAAAATAAAAATAAAACACTGGACAATGCTAAGGATGTTAATTTAAAGAAATACTAAAGTTGAGAGAGAAATAATTATACTTGATCCAGCCTTGTGATTATGCCTATAATTTCAGTACCTGGGAGGCTGATGCAGGAGGATCATGATTTCAAGGCCAACCTGGGCTATATAGTGGGGGCCTACCTCAAAACAAAATGAAACAAAAAATACATTTAAGCTTATGATTTAACAGTACAGATTCACCTGATTTAACAGAAAAGATACGATGTGGTTTAAATGAACTGATTTTTATTTATAAGAACAAAGTCAGTAAATAATATCCACAGTTGATAGAGAATACCGTAAATGTACAGACTAAAACAAATAACAAGAGTTTTGTTGTTGTTGTTCTGAGACAAGGTCTTATTGTGTAGCTGTGCTGACCTGGATCTTACTATGTATACCATGTAGCCTTGAACTCACAGAGATCTTCAGCCTCTGCCTTCTGAGTACTGGGATGAGATTTTTTTTAAGGATTTATTTTTATTTTAATTCTGTGTATGTATGTGTGCCTGTGAACATGAGAGCAGGCGCCTGTGGAGGCCAGATGAAGGCATCGGATCCCCTGGAGCTGGAATTATAGGTGGTTGTGAGCTACCTAACATGGGTGCTGGGAACCAAACTAGTTCTGGAAGAACAGCATGCGTGCTTTATCACTGAGCCATCTCTCTAGCCCTAAAATAAGTTCTTTTTTTTTTCCCTAAAGAGAATTCTTATATTTTGGTTGTGAGCCTCTCCTTTAACAGCTAAGCCATCTCTCCAGTCCCTAAGAAGGATCCTTAAGGCAAATGTGGTTGCACACTTCTCCAATCTCAGGCTAAGGTAGGAGGATGGTGAGTTTCAGACTGGTATACATAGTGAGACTCCCATCTCCAGTAGATTCTGCGCTGAGGAACAGGAGTTGGAGAGGGGGTGCGAGTGGTTAATATAAAACTATTTTTATGTATTATCTAATAGTATTTCATAAAGATAGGAAACCATGACATCAAGGCTGACCTATGACCTCCACACAAATGTGCACACATGGGAAAATACAAGCATAGACAAAATGAAACTTTTGTAAAGATGGGCCGTTGTGTCTAGCTCAGTTGTGGATAATAATAATTACTTAAACTATGATTGATTTCTTATCATAGAAACTAATTAACGAACTTTTTGTTTCAGGGAATGTAGTGGGCAACTTGGGACATTCTTTCTTCAGTCAGAGTTTCCTGGGCAGTAAAGAACACGGTGGATTCTTATATGTGTCATCTACCTACCAATCACTGCAAGACCTAGTGCTTCCAACCCCGCCTTACCTGTTTGGGATTCTCATCCAGAAATGGGAAACCCCTTGGGCCAAAGTGTTTCCCATCCGGCTAATGTTAAGACTTGGAGCTGAATATCGACGTAAGTTCAAATGCCTTCTTCTAAGCCACACTACCAAGACATGTGGTGAGATAAAGCTTGAAATATTTTGATTGCTCTCTGGTGATACAATTCAGTAAAAATAAGCTTTTGAAAATAGATATGCTAAATATGACCAATTATTTGGCTATAATGGAAAGAACTGAAAATATCAAATGAGGAAGTTGATGGTATTTTTTTCTTTGTAACTTTATTCTTTTATGGTTCACTGATAAAAACATCATCTTTAAAACAATTAATTTGAACAAATATATTTTTATAGTATATCTGTAAGCATATTTGTTAATACTTTGTTAGAAATATTTATAAAAATTCATTTTACTTGACTCTGATAATTGAAATTAGTAATATGGTGAAGACTCTCACTTGATCAGCTGACTGACATGTCTTCTTTGCCCATGGTTGTAGCAATACAACTGTGTGTGTGTGTGTGTGTGTGTGTGTGTGTGTGTGTGTGTGTAAGACATGAAAGACTAGATGCAAGCTTTACTTTAAATTTTATATCTTCACCTACTTAAAAGTGCCCTGGTCTAGGAATCAGAGCCCTTGAATAAGATTCTCAACCCCACCATCTACTAATTCTATAATTTAGGAAAGTAACTCAAATTTTATGATTGCTAGCTGCTCACTCAAATCGTCTTTTTGTTTTACAAACTGGTGATCTTAATGCTTGCCTCATGTTCTACTATATCGTTTAAGGAATAAAATAAAGAAATAATCAAGAAAATACCACTACACATATGTTCACAGGCCAATCTCATGGAGACAATTCTTCAATTGAAATTCCCTCTTCCTCAGTGTGTCAAGTTGACTACTAAGATTAGCTGTCACACCTATGTATTTTTTTTATGTGTTAATCATTGATTAAGATTTAATTAAGGAGACCTGGAGAGATGGATCAAAATTTAAGAGCACTTCCTGTCTTACAAAAGACCAGGTACATTTCCCACACCCACGTGAAGGTTTACAACTACCCACAAATCCAATCCAGGGGTTCTGATGCCTTAATCTGATCTATGGGGCTACCAGGCACACATGTAGTACAATGACATACATATAGGCAAAACACTCACGCACATTAAAATAAATAAATATAAACAAATGTAGAGAAGAATAACTTAGTCAAGGGCTGAACAAAGTCATTAGCACTGAGATGGCAGAGGCAGAACTCTGTGAGTTGAAGGTCAGCCTGTCAGCATAGCTCATTCCAGGTCAGCCAGAGCTGCATAGTGAGACACTGTCTCAAAAGACCAAGAACAAAATAACAACATTAATCAAGGCCTATAGAGTATTTTGAATCTTGGAAATTCAGAAATGGCTAAGATATGATTATAGAATTTTAGGAATCTAAGAAAAAAACAGATTATGATTACAGTAGTATGTTGTGTTAGAAGCCCATGTTTATTATTAAATTCTTTGGGAGCTCCAAGGTGATCTTTATCTTGATCAAGAATGAAGGAAATGGATAAAAAACACTTCTTAGGTAAAGATGCCCCTGGCTGGAACTCCAAAGTCAGATGAGCAGCAGAACGAAACAGGATTGCCTACAGAGACAGCAGCATGTTTCCTTGTCCTGTGTTGCCGTTTCAGACAGGAAACCTTGGTTAAGGAGCCCTCTAGGAGTGTCCCCTGGTGTTTGGCCTTCCTGAGGAGGGTCTCGGTTAGGAGGTATAGAAGAGTGAGCTCATAGACTTCTTAAGCACAGAGGTTTGGGGAAACACTTGTTTTTCTGGATCACACCAATCCAGTTGCTCCATAGGACCTGGTGGGTCACTTTAGAAACTGCCCTGAAAGACTTCTGCTCGTCAGAAGACCAAGACTGGCTCAGAAGTTGTCTGCACCACACTAAATTCTTTTGAGCCCAACAATTGAAATTTCATAATGATCCATTTTAATTATATTTAAATTAATTTAACAATGATGTCTCTTTTCCTAGAAATTTAAGCTGCCAAATTTATTCTTCAAATTTCTCATTTCTGTAGTTTATCCCTGTCCACTGTTCAGTGTCAGATTTCGGAAACCATTGTTCGGAGAGACTGGGCATACCATCATGAATCTTCTAGCAGTAAGTTGAGAATTTTCCTTTTATATTTCTTGTGCTTGTACTGAAGGGAAAGATTTCTTTATTGTGTTGACAGCTGTGCCCTTGATGCTTTAGGCAAGTGAAGCTCTATGCTGGAGGAGAAGCGAATATAATATGCTTTTGAAAACAGTGGAGCTCTTGGGTGAAACAGTACAGGATTCCAGTCCTGAGTATATACTCTCTAGGGTAAAAACTAGAACATTGTATAAATAAAGATCTAGCGTTTTGTCTTGTTTTCATTGTAAGAATGACATCTGCCATCTCTGTATGGTTCACTGTTAGTCAGATTGGTCCTGATGCTCAGATACATGCCAGTAAGGCTTCTTCTGCTCAAGGGTCTGTGTATGGACTAGGGTTTACATTTTAGTTTTTCCTGGCTGTTGACCTCTCTCATGTCTCTGCTATATGTGTGCAGCTGATTATTTTGAACAAAATGTTGGTCGATTAAAGTTTCTGCTACATATTTAACAGACTAAGATAAATCTTGGTTATTTAGAGTGTTTATAAAGTTTCCTATTTCACCTCCCAGAACTCTTTGTTAAAATCTAACTAGCCTGTGTGAGTAGTTGCCCCAACAAGCTGGCAACCTGAGGCTCACATAGCTATTGGCCCTCCCTTTGTGTGTGTGTGTGTGTGTAATTGTGAAAACTCACGTCACAGTATGTGTCTGAAGACAGCCACGGGTGTCTGTCTTTGCCTTTCACTTCTTGATATTCCCTGTTGTCTACAGACTAGCTGACCCTTGAGTTTCCAGGGTTCCTCTTGCCTTTGCCTTCTGTCTCCAGGTACTGGTATTGGGATTATAAATACTTGTGCTGTGAGTCCAGCTTTTACATGGGCTCTTGAAATTCAGACTCAAGTCTTCATGCTTTCAGAAGCAGTTTTACCCACTGAGCCATGTGCCCAGCCCCACTGTCCCTTTTAATTAGCCACTAAGATACTGCTCTCCCCACCCCCATACTGCACTGAACATAGGGCTAGGCAAACTCTCTACCGATGATTTACATCTACAACCCAACTCATTATTTTTATTTTGAGACAGAGTCTCATTTAATTGTTCATTCTGGCTTCAAACTTGTGAACCTCTGGCCTTACCCTTCGGAGTAGCTGAGATTACAGGCATGAACCACTGTTTTGTTTGAATCTGTGTGTGTGTGTGTGTGTGTGTGTGTGTGTGTGTGTGTGTGTGTGTAGGTGTAGTGTAGAGAGGCCAGAGGACAACCTTGAGTGGCATCCCTCAGGAACACCATCTGCCTCATTTTCAGACACTGTCCTAGTCCGTTAATTAGGCGAGGCTATATGGCAGGTGAGGCCCAGGCATCCTCATTGTCCTACCTCCCTAATACTGGGATCACAAGCAGGCTCCCTCACACCTGACTTTTTAAGTGGGTTCTGGGACCTGAACTCAGGTCTTCACACTTAGATAAGCACTTTACCTGCTGAGCCACTCTCTAGCCTTCTGGTTGCTGCTGTTTGACAGTGTCCAGAACGATAAACATACTGCTTTCCATAGAGCCCTTCCCTGCTTGAACAGGTATTTGGGACAGAGCTGGCAAGGCAGTCACCACCTCAGCTTGACTGTTCGTACTTGAAGTTCAGCTGTTCTCATGAAGTCACTTCTGAGTGTGTCAGATGTCTTTGGTCTGATTTTACAGCACTGAAGTGATTATTGTTGTAAATGATTTACTCGGCTTTTAATGGTCTTTCCTTGTTTTGTTGCTTTGTTTGAGAATCCCTGTTTTGTACAGCCCAGGCTACCCTTGACGCTATACCCTCCTGCCTCGTGCCTCCAAGTGCTGGATGGCATGTACAAACATGACCGGCACTTAATTTCTTTTTAGATTTATTTTATTTTTAATCTTGTGTATGTGTGAGTGTAGGTGTCTGAGGTGTCAGATCTCCTGTAGCCAGAGTTTAAGACAATTGTGAGCCCCCAGACATGGGTGCTGAGAATTGAGCTTGGGTCCTCTGGAAGAGGAATACACACTCCTAACCGCTGAGCCTTCCCTCCAGCCCCTTGATTGTTCTTTAGGGAGTGGATTTGGAGCTAACTTCATGCTGAAGTTAGTTCTTTTCTAAGGGAGGAAGATATTTTTACAGCATAGGAGGAAAGTGACGGCAGGGTTAGTTAGTCATGTGGCTGTGCAGGAAGTCACAGCAAGGGAGCAGTCAGGAAGCAGACCAAGGCCAGTGCTGGTGCTCAGCTGGCTTTCTCCTTGTGAAGGAGTCCAAGACCCCAACCACTGAATGATGCTGCCTACAGGTGGGTTTTCCCACGCCAGTTAACCCACTCTGGTAATCCACATGGGCACGCCCAGCGGCTAACCTAATCTAATAACCCTTTACAGATATGCCCGCCAGTTTGTCTCCTAGGTGATTCTAGATCCTGTCAGGTTGACAGTATTAACCCTCACACTCCTATTTTTTTTTTATCCAGCTATACTTTTTTTTTTAATATTTATTTATTTATTATATTATGTGAATAGCATTCCTTCCACGTGTGCCTGTAAGCCAGAAGGGGGCGCCAGGTCTCATTATAAATGGCTGCAAGCCACCATGTGGTTGCTGGGAATTGAACTCAGGACCTCTGGAAGAGCAGTCAGTGCTCTTAACCTCTGAGCCATCTCTCCAGCCCCCCAGCTATACTTTTAAAACATGTGAAAGCCAGGTTTTGTGACTTAGGCCTGTGGTCCTTTCCAGTTACAAGGCAAAGCAGAAGGATCATCACACGCTTCAACTGGCCACTGTGATTTCAGTGTGTGGGCTTTCCATCAGTAGTCTTGTGCTCTATTGCAAGGAACACAGTAGAAGTACTTAGGAAGGGGGAGGGAGCAGGAGGAGGAGAGGGAGTGGGACTGGGATTGGTATGTAAAGTAAGAAAAGATTGTTTTTTTTTTTTTTTAAAAAAAAATCAAAAAAAAAAAAAAAAAAAAAAAAAGAAACACCTTTTCTTCCTGTCCTGGTTTTCAACTTCTTAGGCCTAACAGTAAAACTCAGAGTCAGATTGACTTCTTTGTTGAACTTGTTTGTTGATATTCCATACCCAATCAAGTGACAGGCATCGTCTGTTTTTCTTTTAATCTGACAGATTTTCACTATTGTTTGAGCTATTAACACTTTCCATAATCCCTGTCTGTTCCCTACATCATTCTTATCAACTCATCTCCCCTCCTCTCACTTACACTTTTTTGTTTTTGTTTTTGTTTTTGTTTTTGAGATGGGGTTTCATTGGGTAGCCCTGGCTGTCCTGGAACTCGCTCTGTAGACCAGGATGGCGTCATACTCACAAATACCTGCCTGCCTCTGCCTCCCTAGTGCTGAGATTAAGCCGTGCACCACCACTGCCCAGCTTACTTACACTTTCTCGTCACTTAGTTTTCATAAAGAAGTCAGATCTGTTAAAACAGGCCAGAAACCTCCTCAGAATCAAAGTCAGAAGTCTTTGTGGTATCAAGTGTGGTGACTCAAATTTGTAATCTCAGCCCTGAAAAGGCTGAGGCTAAAGAGTTTTGAAATCAAGGGTAGCCTGTCCTGCATAGTAAGTTCTAACTCAGCCTGGGCCATGTAACAAAACCCTGTCTAAAAAAAGAATGAGAGAAATAAAAAGAAGAAAAAAACATCAGACCCTCGACTGGTGACCTGTAAGAACCTATGACATCCAGCTATATACACCGTCACCCTAGACTTGACTCTGCTTATTTTGCTTCAGGCTTACTGGATAGTGTGCATGCACCTTCAGATTCTCACTGAGAACTGCAATGTTTAGAAATACAAGAACAAAACGAGTTTGAGTCTGACCTTCCTGCAAATTAGTGGCAATAAAGCAGAGTGGTCATTTATTTAGTGTTACATGGGAGGAGTATGGGAAGCCGTTGGCTTCACTGCCTGTAGCTTATTGTACTGAGAGACAGGGTGCAGTCAGTCAGGGCTTCCATTGCACATCCTCTCATTGTTTAATAAGCAAGGTCATTCAATATTGGTATTATTTCCATTTTGTGCTACTTTTATTACTATAAATCAATTTCTACCATTTTTATCATGCTTTAATTCTACTTTAATCTGCTTTGCTCAGGACTTCCGAAACTACCAGTATACTTTGCCAGTAGTTCAAGGTTTGGTGGTTGATATGGAAGTTAGGAAAACAAGCATCAAAATCCCCAGCAACAGATACAATGAGGTAAGACATTATCACAAGGGACATTTTTTATAATTGAAAATGCAAATAAAAGAAGTGCATGATTGCATGTGAATTTTATCTTCAGTTGATAGTAAGCTCAGTTTATATTAGTACTTGTCTTGTTCGTTTATGTAAAATTTTCTTATACAAAAATAGAGTGATAAATTCTGGACTTCTAAAGTGATTGTGTCATTTTATTTTTCAATATTGTGATAGATTTACATTTTTATTAAAAAGTATAAAGTTAGCTATATCATATCAATGAAATTTGTGGTGGTATTGTTTCCTTTTTCTCTCATACAGCAGATGCTTTGCTGTTCTTGTTTTTTTTAATTGAAAATAAATTTCTTTTTTATACATTGTTTTTATTATGGTTTCCCCTCCCCCAACTTCTTCCAGATCCTCCCTGACTCCCCACCCACTCAAATCCACACTTTTTCTCTCATTAGAATGCAAACAGGAATCTAAAAAAAAATAATAGTAAAGTAATATAAAATATCAAAATAAAATAAAAACAAACTGGAATAGGATAAGTAACAAACTACCAGGAAAAAAAAGCACAAGAAACACAGATACAGAATCAAACATACATATTCACACAGAAAGATCCCAGAAAAACACAAAACTGGAAAT
>NW_026067908.1:3979641-4135514 GCF_014885135.2 Alexandromys fortis
TTATATATATACAAAAGACCCATAAGAAAAAAGAATAAAAATAATGCCAAATAAAGCATTATGAAACAAGGAATGTCCTAAAATGCCATTGAGTTTGTTTTTTGCTGGTTGTCTGCTGCTGATCATGGAGGTCTGTCCTTAAGCGTGGTTTATTTTCCCAGTGAGACTTCACTGGAAGAAAGCAGTTCCTTTACTAGCAGTAGCTTCTGGACTAAGGATGGTGTGTCCACCTCCCCTCTCAGGGCTAGGACCTGTACATGCTGCCACAGCCTCTGGGTTCTTATGTATCCATCCTGCTGTCTCGTTTCCCTGGTGTTCTCCATCCCCACTATGTAGTCGGAGGCCGCTTGTTCATTTCCCGGCTGCCCAGACCCAAAATAAACACACAGAAACTGTATTAATTGCAGTACTATTTGGCCAATGGTTTAAGTGTATTTCTAGCTAGCTCTTATGTCTTAAATTAACCCATTTCTATTAATCTGTGTATCACCACATGGTATGTCTTAAATTAACCCATTTCTATTAATCTGTGTATCACCATATGGTTGTGGCCTACCGGTAAGGTTCCGTCCAGCATCTCTCTCCTGCAACAGCTATGAGGCATCTCTCAGACTGACTCCAACTTCTTTCTCCCAGCATTCAGTTTAGTTTTCCCTGCCTAGCTCTGTTCTGCTCTGCTGTAGGCCCATGCAGCTTCTTTATTCATTAGTCAGTAAAAGCAACACATATACAGAAGGGCTCCCACTCCACCACAGGCTCTTAAAACAGTTTCATTTTCTCTCCCATAGGGGAGGGATTTGATGGCAATATCCCATTTAGGACTGAGTGTTCTAGGTTCTCTCTCTCTGCACTTTGTTTCGTTGTGGGTCTCTGTTTTTGTTCCCATCTACTGCAGAAGGAAACTTCTCTGATGATGGCTGGGCAGTGTAGTGATCTATGAGTATTGCAAAACATCATTAGGAGTCATTTTATTGCTAAACTCTTTTAGCAAAACAGTAGTGCTTGGATTTCCCCTAAGTCCCTGGCCTATCTAACCTCAGGTTCTTAACTCTCGGAGCAGTGTTGAGTATGGGTTCCATCTCATGGAGTGAGACTTAAATCCAATCAGATAACTTCCATAAACACTGTGACAATTTTGCACCAGTATATCTTTCAGGCAAGTCACTGTTATGCCCAGATGGCGGGGACCCCCAAAAGACCACCATGGAGACCAAATCCTGTGTGTAAAAGCAAAGATCCTTTATTCAAGTTCGAAATTGGACTCTCCATGTGTCCAACACATTGGTACCATCAGAGAGCCTCAAGCTCAGTTGGGGTGGGGATTTTATTATAGCAGAAGTTGGAGTGAGGGATTTCTAAGGTTCAGGACCCCTGATTGGCTGACATTTGTCTAAGGGTGTCTTGGTGAAAGGGGATGGGTGTGTGCTGGACTAAGGGACATCAGTTGATCCTGTCTACAATGGTTGGAACGTTAGGACTTTCTTTCCTCTTGTATGGTCTGTTCTTGGGTGGTGCTTGGGTGGTCTCAGTTTAGTCTTTCCTGGAACCAGGTATTGCCTTAAGGTAATCTGAAACTCAGGTCTCTATTGAGCTTGTCACAACTGAGTCCTACAGTCACCGTTGTAGATCACAGGGTTTATAGCTAGGTTGATGTTTACCTTTCTCCTTTGGTATCAGCAGAGTCCCTTCTTATCTTAGTACCATGAACACTAGTCTTTAGGGGTGAAAGCACTAGGAAGGCACCAGCTCAACTTCTCCATGTTCATCAAGTTGTTTGGGCATTGTCTTCAGCGGTATGGTTTTACCATCAGTTTGTAGTGAGCAACCAAAAGCCTTGGCAATAGCATGAATTGTTTGGGAGTGTCTCTGGGTCCCCTTTGGCCAACAACTTGATTATCTGTAAACCATTCCTGGAACTGGAGGTTTCATTTGGTGATGAGAGATGTCTAGTTAGGCATATACTGCCAAGCCCACCTTTTTTATTGGGTGTTAGGAAATCCATCCAGATTCAGGTCCCCATGCTTGCACATCAAGCTGTTTCTTTCTCACTGAGCCATCTCTCTTGCCCTGTACATAGCCTTTCTTATCCATCACCTGTATGTCCTTGATCTGCTTTTGCTTAAAGCTTTTCATAAACTACTTCCTATTGACATACACTGACCTTACTCTTCACTTTCCTAACCCTACTTACTCTTCAAGTGTCAGTTTAAGGATAGGTTGTTTTCTCTAATTGATTATAATTCCTATGGAGAGGGGTCGTGTCCCTGCAAACACTGCAGCCAGCAGAGGAATGATCCACAAGAGTCATGAAGGAAATGCAGGTCAGCACAATTTAGTGATACTGGTTCAAACCTCTAGAGTCTGACCCTGAGCAGTTTATGGTAAGCATATTTTTATTAAGATTTATTTATTATATATACAATGTTCTTCCTGCATGTATGCTTACAGGCCAGAAGAGGGCACCAGATCTCATTATAGATGATTGTGAGCCACCATATAGTTGCTAAGAATTGAACTCAGGACTTCTAAAAGATCAGCCAGTGCTCTTAATCCCTGAGCCATTTCTGTAGGAAGAAAGCCCGCTTGTTCGTCCCGGCTGCCCAGAACCAAAATAATCACACAGAAATTGTATTAATTAAAACACTGCTTGGCCCATTAATCTCTAACTTCTTATTGGCTAACTCTTATATTAATTTAACCTTAATACTGGACCTCTACCTTCCAGGACTGTGAGATAGTCCACTTCTGTGGTGGCAGACAGTGGAACATTAAGGGAAGCTTGTAATTACCCTCACTTACTGTCTGTTTTTCAGGCCGTAAGACACATAGGCAGAACCTAAGCAGACTTGACATTTCCCCAAGTTGAGGAGATAGAGTCGAGAATCCAGGAAGACCATGACTGCTAGAATTTTCAGGCAAGGTTACCAGAAATGAAAGAGCCCAGGAGATCTTCAAGGAGTTTGTGTTGAATGTGTGTTCATGAAGAAAACACTGGAAAGGAACAGGCAGAGCAATTTTCATGGGTCCAGGAATACTTTTCTTACCAACTGTGTTACACATACAATAATGTTGCTAAGCTATCTGAACAAGATAAAGAGAATGTCAAGAGATGAAAGAGTGTCAGCCCATAGTTCTTGTAAGCCTTGACTGTAGTTGGATGTGCTCATGAGATAGTAACTTCTCCAGTGGACTAATCAGCAATAGAGAGGGGTTCCATTTTGTTACTCCCCATGTTTCAAGTGGCTGTAGCCAGAGACTATATTAAAAGAACATGTTTCAAGTGGCTGTAGCCAGAGACTATATTAAAAGAACATGTTTCAAGTGGCTGTAGCCAGAGACTATATTAAAAGAACATTATTATTAAAAACTGGGAGCAATAGCAAGGAAAAGTCACAAGTCAGAGAGCCAGGGCTCAACCTCCCCCGGTCCCAAGGTGGAGACTGCTGCAGGAGGCAGTTATGGAGACCAGAGGCCAGCACACCCAAAGGTTAAGGAGACTTGGCTCAAGCAATGAAGGGTACCATGGGTTGTGGCCACGTATGTGGTGCCTAGTAGCTAGGTTCTTTGCCTGAAGATAACTGCAGTGTCTGCTAATGCCAAGCTTTAGGTCAATTAACCTTTCTGCCAAGAGGCTCACCGCCATGGGGAGAATTTTGAAGGCAGTGGATATTTGACATTTATATCTGCATCACCACCAACAGGGTGTTTAACTCAAGCACATTTTCAAGTCTAGAGATTGATCTGCCTATATAGATTTCAGTGCTATGTTTACTGTTTCTGCTGCCAATGCACTCATGTACTGCATGCTGTACAAACTGGGGAGTCCTGGAGCATGGCACAGCCTCATAGACTGTGTGTGACCAGCAGGAGCTTCTAGTACACATAGAAAGGAAGCTGCTGAAGTAAAGACAGCTCTGTCTAATATCTGACCCTTGACCTGTTCAGGGTCAGCACCAGTGCAATTGGGGTGGAAGAAGACCAAGCTAAGATTTTTAAAAAAAAAAAAAAAAACACAACTAAAGGCAAAGAAGATCTGTTCAATGAAATTAGAGCAAAAAAATTCCTGGATCTAGGGAAAGAAATGGATATCCAAACACAAGAAGCATTGAGAACCCCAAACAAACATAACCAAAGAACTTCTCCCTAACACAGTCAAGATGTCAAAACAAAGAAACAATAGTAAAAACTGCAAGAGAAAAATGCCGGTCACAATGACAGACACATCAGAATAACATCAGACCTCTGGCAGAAACCCTAAAAGCCAGAAAAAAAATAGAATAATATATTGTCTTTGAAAGGATATAATTATATACCAAGATTGCTGCATTCAACAGACCTATGTGGGGAGGTTGTTTTGTTTGTTTTCTTGAAAACAGATATAAATAACCCAGGCTGGCCTCAAACGTACACAGCAACCCTGTATTAGCCTCATGAGTACAGGATTGCAGGTATGAATCACTTGACCAGTGTAACTGAAAGTTTCTCTCCTGCCTACCAGTTCCTGAGTAACCACTCTGGGGCTTAATATTGATTGTAATTGCTTGACTGATGGCTCAGGCTTCTTACTGGATAGCTTTTACATATAAATTAACCCATTTCTAATAGTCTGTATATGACTATATTTCCCATGGCTTATAGGTCATGCTCTGACATCTTACTCCTCCAGTAGCTGCTGGCGTCTCCCTCGACTCCGCCTTCTTTCTCCCTGTATTTAGTTTGGCTTTCCCACCTAGCTACAGCAGCTTATTTATAAACCATATTCACAGTGTACAGAAGGGCATCCCACATCAGACCAGGTCAAAGTTATCTTTTAAAGTCTACAGGGAAAGACATTTCAAGACAAGCACAAACAGAAACTGTTCATGGCCACCACTTCAGCCCTGAAAAGAATAGCCATGGTAGTTAGCTCTTCTCATCACTATGACCAACACTGAAGAAGAAACTTAAGGAAGGGAAGTTTTGTTTTGGATCACAGATTCAGAGAATTCAGTTTATGATAGCAAGATGACTGAAGTGATGTGGCCCATGGAGATGGGATCCAGTGCAGCAGCTCTAAAGGAGCTTGTTCACATCTTTGGAGACAGGAAGCAGAGAGAGCGGCCCTGGGTTTGTCTATCACTGTAGTGAGTGGTGATACATACCTATAACCCCAGCCTTTAGGAGGGGTGGTCAGGAGGGTCAGAAGTTCAAGACAAGCCAGGTGATAGTGGTACACGCCTTTAATCCCAGCCCTCGAGAGACAGAGGCAGGCGGATCTCAGTGAGTTTGAGACCAGCCTAGGCTACACAGAGAAATCCTGTCTTAAAAATCAAAACAGGGGTATACTACATACTCAGCTGCCATCATTGCCTTAAGCAAATATACACAGAGACTGCCGAGACAAAATAGAGACTAAAAATAGATCCTCACATATAGTCAGCTGATATTCCATAAAGGTGCAAGACAGTTTGTTAGGACAGAATAATCTTTGGAACAAAACCGGTAATTTTATAGTTGTGCATTCAATTTTGAAAAAACTGGCTACAACCTTTTACCTCAGTACAGTGTACAAAAATGAACTTAAAATGGTCCATAGACTTTAAAGGTTAAATTAAAAATCTTTGTAAGGAGTATTCAAGAACAGGAGACTGACAGGCTGGTTGTGGTGGCTCATGACTGTAATCCAGCACGTGGGAGTCTGAGGCAGGAGGAGTTTGAGGTCACTCTGAGCTACATATAAAGGTTCAGGCCAACCTGAGCTAAAGAATGATAGTAAAGAATAATATTTTCTAGCTCCATCCATTTTCCTGCAAAATTCAAGCTATTGTTATTTTTTTCTGCTGTGTAGTACTCCATTATGTAAATGTACCACATTTCCCTTATCCATTCTTCGGTCGAAGGGCATTTAGGTTGTTTCCAGGTTCTGGCTATGACAAACAATGCTGCTATGAACATAGTTGACACATGTCCTTATGGCATGATTGAATATCCTTTGGGTATATACCCACAAGTGCTATTGCTGGGTCTTGAGGAAGGTTGTTTCCTAATTTCTGAGATATCGCCACACTGACATCCAAAGGGATTGTACCAGTTTGTATTCCCACCAGCAATGCAGAAGTGTTCCCTTTTCCCCACAACCTCTCCAGCATAAGTTGTTATCAGTGTTTTTGATCTTGGCCATTCTTTCAATTGTAAGATGGAATCCCAGGGTTGTTTTGATTTGCATTTCTCAGATGACTAAGGATGTTGAACATTTCCTTAAGTGTCTTTCAGCCATTTTAGATTCTTCCGTTGAGAGTTCTCTGTGTAGGTCTGTACTCCATTTTCTTTTCTTTCCTTTCCTTTTTTTTTTTGTATTATGTGATATCTTTTGGTGTCCACTTTCTTGAGTTCTTTGTATATTTTGGAGATCAGACCTCTGTCTGATGTAGGGTTAGTCAAGATCTTTTCCCATTCTGTAGGCTGTAGTTTTGTCTTGTTGACCGTGTCATTTGCTTTACAGAAGCTTTTCAGTTTCAGGAGGTCCCATTTATTAATTGTTTCTCTCAGTATCTGTGCTGCTGGGGTTCTATTTAGGAAGTGGTTCCCTGTGCCAATGTGTTCAATTGTACTTTCTACTTTCTCTTCTATAAGGTTCATTGTGGCTGACTTTATGTTGAAGTCTTTGATCCATTTGGACTTGAGTTTTGTGCATGGTGATAGATATGGATCTATTTTCATTCTTCTACATGTTGATATCCAGTTATGCCAGCACCACTTGTTAAATATGCTTTTGATATTTTTTGCTTCTTTGTCAGTGCTCTTTATTTTTTTCTCTGCCATTATAAATTCTCAAGCTCACATATATATACATATATGTATATATATATGTATGTATATATGTATACACACACACATATCCTCATTCATTTTCTTGGGGACACAGGCATTCTTTGAAGATACCTAGGGAAACTTATCAGCTACTTTGTAGCTAACCACAGCTGCAGCTGTGGGAGGCGCTGGCCTTCTCATAGTGGCATTTCATTTGTATTTTAGTAGATAAAACTTGTCTGGTGATCAGAAAAGTAAAACAGCCAAATTAGGCATCTGTTGACTGCCCTCAGGGTATGAGTACCACCACTGCATCTTTCAGAATGCCTTGCAGTGCATTCTAGTCATTTTTATGGTTCATAGATGTTATATGATGGTTTGATTAGTGTGTGTGTTCTTATATATATGTAATTGTAAGTAAACATAAAATAATAGGATTCCCTTTGGCCTTTTCAAACATCCTCAGAACTATTTATCCTGCCTGCCTCCATTTTCCTGTGTGTTCCCTTCCTCCCCTCTCTCTGGGCAAATCCCCTCACAGTCCTGTTTTTCCCTTTATAAAGCCTGTAGAGCTCCTGCTGCTCCATGGTCTATTTTTACTATCCTGGTGTCTTAGTCACTTTCTGTTGCTGTGATAAAACTCCATGACCCAGGCAACTATAGAAGGAAGGCTTGTTCTGAGCTTATATCTAGGATAAGAGTCCCACCACCATCATGGCAGTTGGCATGAACAAAGCTGAGAGTTTACACCTCAGACAGCAATCAGGGAACAGAGCAAACAGAATGACAAAGCCTGTCTCCCTGCCTAGGGACACACCTCTTCCATCAAGGCCATACCTCCTAATCCTACCCACACAGTAAACTGGAGACCAAATATTCAAATGTCCAAGAATATGGGGACTTCTCATTTAAAACCCTGTCCCTGGTATCTGATATTCCAGGTTATGTGCTTAACATCTAAAGGTCTGGAGCTAAGCTCAACAAGTAAGAGAGAACATGTGGTGTTTGTCTTTCTAGGTCTGGGTTACCTCACTCAGTGTAATATTTTATAGTTCTGTTTTCCTGTGAATTTCATGATTTCATTTTTCTTTACCATAAATAGTATTCTCTTGTGTGTGGTGTGTGTACCACATTTGCACCATCCATGCATCACTTGAGGAACATCGAGATTGTTTCTGTTTTGTAGCCTCTGTGAACAGAGTGGCAGTGAGCATGGCTGAGGCAACACCATATGGAGTAAGAAATCTTCGGGCTTCTGCTGAAGACTATGCTAGGTGGCTTATATAGATACCTTTTTTAAAATCTCATTTTACAGAGGAGGAAATGGGGCATAGAGGTCAGCAAAGCCAAGATTCAAATATAATAAGTCTGACTTAATCCTTCTTCGTTAATCATTATTCAAGGCTGAATGAGGATGACGGCATATATAAATAAATACAAAGAGGAAGTGTGTGCTGTGTCATTTCAAAGGAGGAGATGCTCATGTTAGTATCTTATCGGGAGTCAAAGACTTTTTGCAAGAATTGGAATGTTTACTAAGCCATGATTTGGGGTTCGATTTTCAAGGTGCTTCATTTTGGCAGAATAAGAGAAGCAAAATAATAGCATCTGTAAAGAATTAAATGTGAAATTATAGTATATCAGGTAGTCGTGAGGCTGCCCCTGCTTGTCTAACGTTACCACCAGTTGTAAGTGAGCAAATGCTCAGTGGTAGCTTGAAGTCTCAGGAAACTGGCCCACTTTGAGATATATGATCTATGAGGAAGGTATGCATAAGAAGCCATGGAGGCTGGGAAATGGCTCATTGTGTAAGATCATGTACTGCACACTAATGGAGATCTGAGTTCAAATCCCCCAAGCCCATGTAAAAAGACAGGTGCGGTCATACACACACCCGCAACACCAGTGCTGTGAGGGGATTGAGACAGCGTCCCTGGGACTTGCTGACCACCAGTCTGGTTCCAGGTTCCATAAGAGAACTACCTCTAGGGAATAAGATGATGGGAGTGATGGAGCAGAGACCCACTGTGCTCCCTCGGCCTCCGCACTCACAACCATGTGTGCATGCACCACACACATGACAGCATTAGTGTCCCACTGCCAGAAGGACCTGGAGAGAGCCCTCGTGAAGGCAAGTAGTAGCTCTACTGGAACCACCAGGAAAATTCAGCCAGGGTTCTTGCTCTTGCCATGTTTGCTCATTCTACCTGGAAATGTGGCTGAACATGTACCACCAGGATCTCCATCATGAAGGACAAAGGCTCCATTAGGTTGTATTGAGGGATCTTCCTTGAATGGGTTTTTTAAGACCCATCTAGCCAATGAAAGAGATCATGTTAGCTCTTTATACATTAAAAAACAACAACAACAAAAGCTTGTAAATCTTAAAAATATAAAAGCTGGAGAAATACAAGAATATTGATGAAGATGAACTTCTTGGCATTTGCCAGTGTTCTAGATGAGCAGTACTACCAGCTGGACCCCAGTAGAAAGACCAGACCAGGAAGCAGCCACCAACTCGTATAAGATCTCCTTATGTTCTTGGACAAGGAGATCTTTGAACAGAAATACTTTGGAGGAACTTGTGCCCTTCACCAAGAACACAAAGGGGAGAATTTTTAGCCTCAAAGAAAAGGCTATATAGAAACTCATGAAAAAGAAGAAGTGGTCCACCTGGCGGTGGTGGCGCATGCCTTTAATCCCGTCACTGGGAGACAGAGGCAGGTGGATCTCTGCATTCAAGGCCAGCCTGGCATTCAAGGCCAGCCTGGTCTACAGAGAGACAGAGAGTTCCAGGATACCCAGAGCTAAACAGAGAAACTCTGTCTCAAAAAAAGGAGTGGGGGGAGAAGGAAAGGCGATTCTGGGTCCAAAATCTAGAAAAAATTTTGACCATCACCTCTGACACTGAACTCTGAAATCCTGCAACTGCCCTTTTGCTCAAGGATCAGCGATTGATGAGTAAACAGCCAAGAGCAAAGATGGCAGAAGGCCTGTGCAGAATGTGGTCAAAGGTGAAAATGCGAAGCCGGTGTTTGAGGAAACTTCTTGTCCCCCATAGATGTGGAAGAGGAGTCTACAGGAAATGAAAGCCAGTGGCTCTGGTCTGCAAGACGTCAACCTCGACATCCAGAACATTCCAACTAGGACCCTGAAGACATTTACAAAGGCTCTGGCAACCAACGGTCACACAAAGCTTAGCCTGACTTTTCCTGTAGCGATGATTTTGCAGTCATTGCTTTTCAGATATGCTGAAAGTAAACAAGACGATGAAAGCCTAAACATAGAATCAAATTTTATAACCAGAACTGGAATCCTGGTCTTAGAAGCCCTGAAAGATCTTGATGGAGACTGAGAATGACAATCTAGCTGGGTAGCGGTGGCATACACCATTAATCCCAGAACTCAGGAGATAGAATCAGGAGGATCTCTGAGTTCAAAGCCAGCCTGGTCTACAGAGTGAGCTCTAGGACAGCCAGGACAACACAGAGAAATCCCACCTCTAAAAATAAAACAAAACACACACATACACACAAGACTGGCAATCAAAGGCAGTAGTTGAGAATGGTGGGGAGTTTGATGGCATGCAGGCAGACACTGGAACTGAGAGCTTCATCTTTATCTGCAGGCTTGATCTTACACAATGAGCCATTTCCCAGCCTCCATGGCTTCTTATGCATACCTTCCTCATTGATCATCTATCTCAAAGTGGGCCAGTTTCCTGAGACTTCAAGCTACCACTGAGCATTTGCTCACTTACAACTGGTGGTAACATTAGACAAGCAGGGCACATTTTGAGAAAAAATGTGCAGGCTTGGGGGGGGGGCGGGGGTTGGGGGGGGCTTTTGAAATCTTAAAGCCCCAGAACATACTTCCTCCAAAAAAGCCACACCTTCTAATACTCCTAATCCTTTCAAACAGTTCCACTCCCTGGTGACTAAGCATTTAAGTATATGAGCCTATAGGGACCATTCTTTGTTTTTGTTTTTGTTTTTTTTTCTTTTCGAGACAGGGTTTCTCTGTGGCTTTGGAGCCTGTCCTGGAACTAGCTCTGTAGACCAGGCTGGTCTCGAACTCACAGAGATCCGCCTGTCTCTGCCTCCCGAGTGCTGGGATTAAAGGCTATAGGGACCATTCTTATTCAAACACCACAGACTGTATAAGTAATTGATGTGGGATTCCCCTCTGTATGCTGTGAATATGTTTTGCAACCATTGGTTAGTAAAAGAATCTACTTCAGCCTATAGAAGGGCAGAATATAGTCAGGCTGGAAGAGATATAGCAAGAGAGGTGGCAGAATCAGGGAGAAGCCATGTAGCTGTCAAAGGAGAAAGATGCCCGCTGAAGCCCATGCCTGCCAAAGCTTACTGGAATCTTGCCAGTGGGCCACATCCTCATGGTGATACACAGATTAATAGAGATGGGTTAATTTAAGATATAAGAGCTAGCTAGAAATATGCATGAGCTAATAGGCCAAGCAGTGTCTTAATTAATACAGTTTCTGTGTAATTGTTTCGGGTCTGGGCAGCCAGGAAATGAACAAACAGTCTCCGCCTACAGGTAATATCTAATGATAGGGAAGGAAAAACACATACACACAGACACATACACAGACGTATACTCACATTCACACATGAACACAGAAGTAGAATAGTTCATCCACCAGGAAAAAATTTGGCAGAACACGAATTTAGGAGAACACGAATAAATTAATCCCACACTAATTCAGAATTAAGTATAATAAGGGGTTCTTTATTTAAGGGGGACTCACAGATCATAGTCCTCTGCACAAATGGGAAATAGGAACCGAATTCAGCATCCAGGCGAGAGGAGAGAGAAAGCATGGGCACATGAGCGCACAACTCTTTGGTACCCTAGGCCAAGCCCAACCTGATCCAGCCTCTCAAAGGCCATTGGCTGAAGGAGGTTCCCCATCACCTCCCCCTTTTGTCTAAATAAGAGAGTTCCAAACCTGATATAAAACTATATACACTAAGAACAGATATCAAGTATAAAAAAATTAGAATTACAACCAGCATAAACAATATTAAGCAAGAAACATATGCTAAATGTTTCAATAATTATTCTATCCTAAAGAGTCTAAGTCTTGTATTAGAAATGGCTTGGCTAAGTTGAAAGAGGAAAGTAACCCTGTTGAAAACCTGAGAAGGAACATAATATTACTTGAGTAGGCAGGAAGTGAAATCAAGCAGCTTCCAAAATGTGCAGTAGATGACAGAGGCTACCTGGGCAGTCCCCCAAAGTCTCATTTGCAATGTTGGAGCAATTAACTTTGGCTAAGGCCTAGAGTAACTGACGGACCATTTTCAGAGGCAGAAAAATTTTCAAAACCATCTTATCCTTTCTTGGCAAGGTTTGACAGTTTCTTTTATTCCTTGTGTCCTGCTTGTCCAGTCCAGACACCATGCATTTTGTCAGTGGTCGAGGCACGGGCGGTTCTTTGCCCAAAGGCCATTTTTGCCAAGAAGAAAACAAGCTCCAGTAGAGTGTGTTTCCAAAACATTAAACAGAATTACCATATAACTTTGAGTTCTACTCCCAAATAGATATTCCCCCTCTCCACCCCCAGATTTTTTTAAACAAAGGGCTAGGAGGTGAAGCTCAGTGGTAGAGACTTGTGTGGCATGCCTCTGCCTCCCAAGTGCTGGGGTTTAAGGGTGAATGCCACACTGCCATGCTGGCCAGTCATTTTTTAGAGTTGGAATCTCAGAGTATGTCCTCAGAATGCAGGGAGGAGCAGAAACTACTACATCTAACTGAACTAGTTTGCATTAATTGAATTCAGTGCAACTAGGAAAAGACCAAAAAGTTGGGCGTGGTGGAGCACACCTTTAATCCCAGCAGTCTGGAGGCAAAGGATTCTGTGAGTTCGAGTTCAGCCTAGTTTATATAGGAATTCAGGCCTAAGTAGTGTGACCCTGTCTCAAAGAACAACAAAAAAAGGGAAAGACAAAGCTCTGAGTACAAAATGTGCACAGGGTATATAGTGGAGTCACACAGGAACTTTGACTTTTTGTCTTTGAGAAGGTGGTGTCCTACCATGTTAGAAAGAAAAACTGCTCATTCTTACAGAATAAGGCTAACCCTGTTCTTTGATTATAGATGATGAAAGCCATAAACAAGTCGAATGAGCATGTCCTGGCGGGAGGGGCCTGCTTCAATGAAAAGGCAGATTCTCATCTCGTGTGTGTGCAGAATGACGATGGAAACTATCAGACCCAGGCCATCAGTATTCACAATCAGCCCCGGAAAGGTAAGCAGCTGCACATGGAGGGGTTTGCTTTTATTCATTTATTTATATTATTATTTATACAGGTATGTATGTTTTGCCTACATGTATGTCTGCGCTTCACATGTATGTCTGGTTCTAGCAAAGTCCAGAAAACCGCATTGGCTGTCCTGGGCCTAGAATTGCAGTCAGTAGCAAGCCACCTTTGGAAGAGCAGCTAATGCTCTTAACCATTGAGTAATGTCTCCCACCCCTATTTTAATATAATTACTATTGTTTAAGATGGGGTCTTACCACGTCTTCCTAGCTGGCCTGGAAATCATCTTGTACACCAGGCTGGCCTTGAACTCAAGAGATCCTCCTGTCTCTGCCTCCTGAGTGCAGGATTTAAGTCTCTGGCCACCACACCTGGCACAGTGAAATTTTTTTTATAGTGAAAGGTTGTTCTGTTGAATGATTGGATATCTCAGGCTCCTGCCACTTACTTTCCAGTAGATACGTGACCACACCATAATCCTTTCAAGTATATTTTCAGGATTGCTTTCCCTACTCGAGTAACAGGAATTGTTTTAAAAGAACTGTCGTTGGCTGGAGAGATGGCTCAGCAGTTAAGAACCCATACAGCTCTTTTCCTTCCCTTTCCCTTTTTCTCTCTCCTCCTTCTCTTCCTCCCTCCCTTCCTTCCTCCATCCCTCCCTTCTTTCTGTTTTTTGAGATGTGTTTCTCTGTGTAGCTCTGACTATTCTGGAACTCACTCTGTAGACCAGACTGGCCTCAAACTCAGAAATCTGCCTGCTCCTGCATTCTGGGATTAAAGGTGTGTACCACCTATGCCTGGCTCCCTAGAGCTTCATAATACCTTAGTACAGTTCCCTGTACTCAGACAGGGCAAGTTTGAGCCACCCATAACTCCAGCTCCACCAGAATCCGGTGCCTCTAGCTTATATATATATGCACCTGCATGCTCTCAATTACACACACACACACACACACACAATTTAAATAATAAAAGTAAATATTTTTGAAAGAACTATCTTCAGATATTGAGAGGCCAACATTGGTATCTGAAGGTGAGACTAGGCTGTGTACTGAGAGTATGCCAGTAGCATTTGCAGCTCAGGGAAGACCTTTGGTATAGTGCAGCCTGGGGTATGGTCTCACTACTTGCAAAGGAAGACTGCTCATAGGTGGGTCTTAAAGATGCCCAAGTGGTTCTAGAATACGTTCAAGTTCAAGAAAACTTGTTCAGGTGGCAGCGCCCAAAGTGTTCCTCAGGTCCTGTGGCTTGAAATATCCACATAGTCAGGCTTGGTGCTGTCTAGAGAGACCCTGTCTCAAAAACACAAAACAAACAAAAATAAATAATTAAATAAAATATTCACTCAAGTATTAAATCTGGGAAAGTTGTATTAAATAAGTTCCAGCCAGCCAACATGGTACCTTCCGGCTTTTGACAGTGGATGGGGAGAAGGGTGATGTGTAGCTCTTCCCAAATCCATTCGACCACAAACCTTATTTCCCTCCAGGTCCTCCTGAAACTGTTCCTTTAGTGTGTTTTGTGAAGCATTCCCTAGTCTGCAATAATGGTGGTCATTGTCTTCAATTTATATATAATTAAAGTCAATTGATTAGTGGGAGCATAAAAATATTTAGTATGTGTGTTTTCAAATACAAAATCCAAAATAGGGCTGGAGAGTCGACTCAGTGGTTAAGAGCACTGACTGCTCTTCCAGAGGTCCTGAGTTCAATTCCCAGCAACCACAAGGTGGCTCACAACCATCTGTAATGAGGTCTGGTGCCCTCTTCTGGCCTGTAGGCATATATGGAGGCAGAATGTAGTATACATAATAAGTAAATATTTTAAAAAATCCAACATTAAGCAGGGTGGTAAATCCACAGTGTTCCCTATTATTCAGTTACATCTAATTAGTTAGATATGTCTAGAATACTGGAAAATGTTCTGGATATCATTGATGAAAAATTCTGGTAAAAGGCGGTGACATCTAGAGGATAATCTGAGACCTCTGAGGAGTCAGGACATAGGTGAAAGGAAGACCGTTTCAATAAAATATGCATGCTTATCCTGGAAACATACTTTAGAAGAAGAGTAAAAATTGCCTTTTTTAAATATGAAAATAAAGGTTCAGTTTATTCTCTAATAGCTACCAAACTGGAACCATTAAGTTAAAAGGTAGCTAGGGAAACTTAATGGTAGAGTGGTTCTCTAACACACATGGGGTCTTGGAAGCCATGATGGTGGGGGTGGTGATGATGACGTGCAGAGCCAGCTCCAGTGGGCAAGTGTTACAGGGCTCAATTTGAGTCATGCTCTGTAATTCTGAGAGTTGTTCAGAGATAGGATGCTTGCCTTGTGTCTCCTTGTGTCTGACAAGGGCTGGATTGCTGCCTGTTAGATGTATTATAAGAACAATCAGTAAGAAATTGGATTAGTCCAGCCCAGTTTTAGATGTAGGAAAATAGCTGGGTGGTGGTGGCAAATGACTTTAATCCCAGCACTCTGGAGGTGGACAGGTGGATCTTCAAGTTCAAGGCCAACCTGGTCTACACTATGAGTTCCAGGACAGCCTGGTCTACATAGTGAGTTCCAGGACACGTAGGGACAACACAGGGAAACCCTATCACAAACAAAAGTGTAGGAAAATAAGAGCAATATAAGTTGTAAGCGCATATCCTTTCCTTTCTGGAGAGATGGTGGTAGTGTAGTGTGATGTGCGTGTGTGTGTGCGTGCATGCATGAGTGTGTGCATATGTGTGTGCATGTGGATGTCTCACGTGCATGTAGATGTATATGCACTTACTTGGCACTTCTCTATGTGGGAATCAGAAGTCAGCTTCAGGTATCTTCTTTAATTACTTGCTCACTGTTTTGTTTTATTGTTGTGTTGTTTCTCTAACATTTATTTATTGTGTTTGTGTTTAGGTCAGACAACAATTTGAGAAAATAGGTTTTCTCCTTCTGACACATGGGTCCCAGGGATAGAAATCAAGTCACCAGATTGGTGGCAAGGGTTTTTTACTTCCTGAGTCATCTAGCCAGCCCCTGTCCCAACCCCTGACTTGTTTTGAAAGAGGATCTCTCACTGAACCTGGAGTTCACTGGCTTGGATGGCTGGCCAGTGAGCTCCTGGGAGCTGCTTGTCCCCACCTGCTATCTGGAATTACAGATGGACACTATTATACCTCAAATTTTCATGGGTGCTGAAGAGCCAAACTCTGGTTGTCATGGTTATATAGCAGGTAGTGTACCAACTGAGATATCTCCCAACCCTAAATATTCATTCCAAATAGACTTTTAAAAATAACTCTACTGGGGGCTGGAGAGATGGCTCAGAGGTTAAGAGCATTGCCTGCTCTTCCAAAGGTCCTGAGTTCAATTCCCAGCAACCACATGGTGGCTCACAACCATCTGTAATGAGGTCTGGTGCCCTATTATGGCCTGCAGGCATACACACAGACAGAATATTGTATACATAATAAGTAAATAAATAAACAAATATTTAAAAAAAAACCCAACTTTACTTTGGGGCTGGAGAGATGGCTCAGTGGTTAAGAGCATTGCCTGCTCTTCCAAAGGTCCTGAGTTCAATTCCCGGCAACCACATGGTGGCTCACAACCATCTGTAATGAGGTCTGGTGCCCTTTTTTGGCCTGCAGGCATACACACAGATAGAATATTATATACATGATAAATAAATATTTTAAAAATATTTTAAAAAATAACTACTTGGGAGAGGTACACACCTTTAATCCCAGCACTTGTGAGTTCAAGGCTAGGCTGGTCTACATAGTAAGACCCTGTCTCCAAAAAGCAAATAAAAACATCAGACCAGCTGGGTGGTTTGATTCTTGTTTGAGGAAGGAAGAGTACAGCAGAATGCAGGGTTGATTGTATCTTAAATTCTCTCACAAGCATATGGTAAACATTTGAACTAACTGGTTGGTGCACGTGGTGGTGTTTTGTTTTCTGTGTGCTGATATCTGGAATTCCCCTCATTATTGTTCCCAATGCTCATCTCAGTGATCCGTCTTCACTAACCTATTTCTCTGTCTGTTATAGTGACTGGTGCCAGTTTCTTTGTGTTCAGTGGTGCTCTGAAGTCCTCTTCAGGATACCTTGCCAAGTCCAGTATTGTGGAAGGTAAAGGATGTGCCTCAGTTCTTTCCTGATTGTACAGCTGAAAAGTAAGCTCTAAACCGGCTGCACAGACCAGATGTACAGGGAAACGGAGGCAGGCGTGCACGCTCATCCTAGATGAAACATTGGGGGTGGGGGGGGGGCTTGACACTGAGCTGTAGATGTCTGTCTTAGGGTTTTATAGCTGTGAAGAAAGACCATGACCACAGCAACACTGATGAAGGAAGCTTTTAATTGGCTAGTTCAGAGGTGGGAAGCATGGTGGCGTGCAGGCAGACCTGGTGCTGGAGAGGTAGCTGAGAGTTCTACATCTGGATCTGCAGGCACCAGGAAAAGACAGTGAGCCACTAGGCCTTGTTTAACTTCTAAAACCTCAAAGTCCACCACCAGTGACACACTTCCTCCAACACGACTACACCTGTGAGTCTGTGGGGACCATTTTCATTCAGACCACAATCTGTAACCTGTAGTTCTGTAGTTGTTTTTTTTTTTTTTTTGACTGCCAGCTAGCTACTCAGGAGGCTAAGGCAGGAAGTAACTGGAACTGACTAGAACCCAGGAATTCCAGACCAGTCTAACTAATATTACAAAAGCCTGGCATGCAGTTGCCTAGTTCTCCAAAGAAGGGGATAAGTACAGGTACCACAGACACTGGTGAAATGTCAGAGATGGCCCTTCATTTTGATATAGGGTGCCTGAGGGTTTGTAATATAGGGACAGATACCATACTGCAGATCTACAGGAGTGTAGGTGCTGTCCCTCCCTCCTCCCATAGAAATACTGCCACTGCCATTGAGGTGCAGGTGAAGTGTGCTGTGATTAGCCGTGGCTCACCCTGATAGAGGCTGATTAACACCTTGGGAAGGCAGGCCAGCCTGCTGTTGATTTTCTTTTTGTCGTTGTTCCCTACTGTATTTTGGTCTAGTTATTCTTGTTGCATTACAAATCTCTCCAGATTTGATGGTGTAAAGCAGTTTCTATCGTGCTTGCCGACTCCTCTAGCAGAGGGACTGTGATAGGATAGTCCCGAGGGAGAGTTCCTCTCTGCTCCAGGACATTTGGTGGTCTCAGCTGGGATGACTTAAAGGCACAGAGTTATTTTCTAGCAATAAAACAGAATTCCCTGAGGATTTTTTTCACGTATCTGTCTAGATCTGTTGATTTGGAAACCAGTAGTGTTCCCCAGAGGATTCTAAACACAAGTGTCCCAGCAACAAAGTAGAGACTGCATTGCTTTTTGTGCCCCAGCGGGAGGCTCTTCTAGTGTACCTTCCTAGCGCTGTAGTGCTGGTGGGGCAAAGAGAAGACTCCAATTCCTGATGAAGTAGTAACAGGAAGTTTTGTGTCTTTATATTATAATTGAATGTATGTGGCCATGAGCTGGGATTTGTTTACACCTAAGAGTTGCTGTAGTTTTGTGTTTGGTTTGGTTTGATTTTCTGAGACAAGGTCTCACTATGTAGCTTTGGCTAGCCTGGAACTTGCTATGTATACATCATAGCCTTGAACTCAAAAAAATACAATTACGGGCTGAAGAGATGGCTCAGAGGTTAAGAGCATTGCCTGCTCTTCCAGGGGTCCTGAGTTCAATTCCCAGCAACCATATGTGCTCACAACCATCTGTAATGAGATCTGGTGCCCTCTTCTGGCCTGCAGGCATACACACAGACAGAATATTGTGTACATAATAAATATTAAAAAAAATACAATTACTGGCAAAGTCCTGTTATAACAGTTCCAAACAGATCAAAACCAGTTCAACAGTGATTGTTAAAAATGCTGCAAGATCCCCTGCGGCAGCATGCAGGCCCACAGAGCAGCCAGTACTAGGCAGAGATGGCTGCCATCCTGAACAACTCGGAGAGGGTCCCGGGTGGGCTGGTGCATGGTGGGCAGGCTGGTCCCAGCGAGCCCAGGGGTGTGAGCCCGTGGCGGGTAGAAGGCACATAGACAGACACATCGTACAGAATAGAATTTGATATTTATTACTTAGAGGAGAGAGGAAGAAAGAGAAGAAGAGGAGAGAGACAGAGAAAGGAAACGGGAGAGAGGGAACTCACGTGTGCCAAGAGGGGACAGTGAGAGTCAAGATGACGAGAGGGGGGCAGGGGTCGCCGTGAGTGGGCTTGTCTCTTAAAGAGACGAAAACCATAACAGTGATGATGCTGTTGAGTTACATTTTAATAATATAGTAAATGCAAAATAGATTCTTACTGGATTGTGTGTTACATTAAAAATAAATTTTTACTACTTTAAATGTAATAAACATTCCTGCTCTAAGAAACTATAAATCTTGAGAAAAAGAAGTTTACAGCACATTTTAAAAAATTTTACTTAGCTGCTGGGCAGTGGAAGCCCATGCCTTTAATCCCAGCACTTAGGAGGCAGAGGCAGGCAGATCTCTGTGAGTTCGAGGCCAGCCTGGTCTACAAAGTGAGTTCCAGGACAGTCAGGGCTTTTACTAAAGAAATCCTGTCTTGAAAAACAAACAACAATAACAACGAAAAAAGTACTTAGTCAACGACTGTAATGTAACAAGGGAAAAACTAAACAACTAAACGAGAAGAAAGGACAGGGTCCTGGCGCCTCCAGGTGGCCTTGAATCCATTGTGTTGCCACGGATGACCTCGGACCTATGGTTTCCCTTCCTCTGCCTTCCCGAATGTAGGAGAGCAAGTACTTAAACCACCATCCCGGGTACAGGAATTTCTTGGGATCAAATCCAAGGCATCATGCACACTGGGAAAGCGGTCTATGAGACAAGCTGTCCAGTCAAACTGTTCCTTTCAAGCAGCCTGGGTAAGACACAGGTTTGCTTGCTGTGAGGCATTGTAGGGCTCCAGCTCAGGGCAAGTCTTTTAGTAGTAGTTATTTTTATTATCAGGATTTATTTAGTTTGTTTTACATGTGTGAGTGCTTTGCTTGCATGTGTGTATATATACCACATGCATGCCTGGGGTCGGAAGAGGTCAGAACAGAGTGATAGATTTCTTGGAGCTGGAGTTTCAAACAGTTGTGAGCCACTATGTGGGTGCTGGAAATTGAACCTGGGTCCTCTGAAAGAGCAGTAAGTGTGCTTAACCACTGTGCCATTTCCCGGTACTGTTATTATCTTTGAGATGAGGTCATACTATGTAGTTCAGGCAGGCCTGGAACTTGCCAAGTAGCACAGTTAGAATTGAACTTGTGTCCCTCAGTCGGTAGCCTCCCGAGTGCTGGGATCAAAGAGTGAGCTACCATGCTAAGCTGGTTCATTTCACAGAAAAACATTCCTGGGCCTGTGAGTTGGCTCAGTGAATAAAGGCACATGTCACCAAGCCCAATGACCTAGGTTCCATCCCTGGGACCTGCATGGTGGAAGGAAAGAGAACTGATCCTGCAAGCTATCCTCTGACTTCATGTCATTAACACACACTCTCAAATAAATAGAATTAATAATACTCTTTTTAAAATATAATGGTTAATTCCATACAGTGTATCCTGAACATATCCATTCCAACTCCCCAGAATCCTTCCCCAACCTCAGTGTTTTGAGACAGGGTCTTATGTAGCTTAAGCTGGCCGGTGTTGGAGCCACAGTAGGTAAAAAGTCTATATTATCTAGTCTAATAACATGGGTGGATCCCTAGAACCCACGTGATGGAAGGAGAAAACTGGCCCTGAGAGTTGTTCTCACCCCTCCCCCCCGAAAACAGAAGTGATCTTTAGGATTATGTTAATGAAGTTATTTTATGATTAAAATTAAATATATAGTGTATCTAATAAAGTATAATTAAATATTATATTAAAGAAATTATTTTATGACAAGATTATGTGTATATGGCAACAAATCAGAAAAATGTTCAATATGTGACGTTTTACTCTCAAAATTATATTGTTCGACTCAGATAGGTCAAAATAGAAAACTCAATATGAAAAATAGCTAACCGTCTGTTGGTCATGTATCCCATCTAAAACTCATTTTTAGTCTAAACCTACTACTGTAATTCTGTATGCAGTAATCATAGTTCCATTGCTATGAAGAGACACCATATCTAAGGCAGTTCTTATGAAAGAAAGCATTTAATTAGGGGAGGCTTGCGTACGGTTTCCGAGGTTGGGTCCATTATCATGGTATGGAGCACGGTGGCCTGCAGGTAGGCACTGGGGCAATAGTTGAGAGCTTCCTGCCTCAGGCAGACAGACAGACAGACAGACACTGGGCCTGGCTTGGGCTTTTGAAACCTCAAAGTCCTCTTTTGTTGACACACTTCCTCCAAGGACATGCCTCCTAATCCTAGACAGTTCATCATTGGAGGATTGAGCATACAAATACATGAGGAAATGGGGCCTTTTTTTTAAATTTTTTTTTCTTTTTTGTTCATTGTGTTTTGTTTTGAGACTGGGATTCTTTGTATAGCCTTGGCTGTCCTCGAACTCGACATGAAGATCAGGCTGGCCTCAAACTCAGAGCTCTGCCTGCCTCTGCCTCTCAAGTGCTGGGATTAAAGGCAAATGGGCAGTTTATATTCAAATTACCATAGTAGTTTTTATTTTTTTTTGTTGTTGTTGTTTTGTTTTGAGACAGGGTCTCATTATGTAACCCTGGCTATCCTGGAACTCTCTATGTATGTATACCAGGCAAGCTTCAAACTAGATCCTTCTGTCTCTACTGCCCAAGTACTGATATCTAAAGGTCTGTGCAATGGTGGCGCACGCCTTTAATCCCAGCACTTGGGAGGCAGAGGCAGGGGGATCTCTGTGAGTTCGAGACCAGCCTGGTCTACAGAGCTAGTTCCAGGACAGGCTCCAAAGCCACAGAGAAACCCTGTCTCGGGGGAAAAAAAAAAAAACCAAATAAATAAATAAATAAAGGTCTGTACCACCACACCTAGTCAAACTTTGTTTTGTTTTATTGTTGTTGCTGTTTAGTAATTTTTAAAACATATACTTACAGGGAGGCTATTCATATACTAGGCAGTCATGGTAGAAGTTAAGAGAGAGAGAGAAGGCCACACACTGTAAGAGGGCAAAGGGGAATCAAGTGCTCTGTGAGCCTGAAGAGCAGCAAGTTTCCCTCGGAGCCATCTCAGAAGAAACACTACATGGGGTCTGAAAGGAATGTGCCCTGTTAAAGCCAAGGACGTCTCCATGTTGGCTCTCACAGCTTTTTTAGTAAGGGTTTTAGCTCAGAAAGAAAACGTCTTTGTGTCTGTTGGCTTTGTAAAGCTTCTGTTTAGTATCAGAGGATCTGCCAGACACTAGGCTCTGTGTCTCAGCCCTCCCTGGCTCTGCACTGTGTCTCCATGCTGCCTGTCTTAGATGGCGTTATGGTCCAGATCACTGCTGAGAACATGGATTCCTTGAGGCAGGCGCTTCGGGAGATGAAGGACTTCACCATCACCTGTGGTAAGGCGGATGCGGAGGAACCCCAGGAGCAGATCCATATCCAGTGGGTGGATGACGACAAGAAGGTTAACAAAGGGTGAGTGGGCCTCAGAGCAGTCGGGGCAGCTCAGGCTTCGTCTACTGTGCACACTGTGTTACAGATCCACTAGAAGCCTGCCTCAAAAAAGGGATGTGTAACAGAATTCTTCATTTCTGTTTATAGCTTGATTTCTTTTTTAAAAAAAATGTTTTTTAAACATTTTTTAAATTTAATTGTCTGTATATATGCCTGTGTACATAACTGTGGGTGCCCATGGACACAGAGGCCTCAAATTCCCCTTGGTCTGGAATTATAGGTGACTGGGAGCCATCTATCCTACCTAGTGGGAGCCAAACCTGGTTCCTCGGCAAGCAATGTGTGCTCTTAACCACTGGGCAACCTCTCCAGCCCCTTCCTTGATCTCTGAAGGATTCGCTGTCTGTATTGAGGGAGAGAGAAGGCAGTGAAGCAAACACAGGTCTCCTAAAGTTGCACGCCTTTGGGGTATGAAGCATCTGCACTGTTAACTACCATTGATAGGACGGGTGTCCTCGTTTGAATAAGCAGGTACCTAAAGGCTGATGACTCGTCAGCACCGTAAAGCTAAGACATGGCAAGACTGATTTAAAACCGTCCTCCTGGGCTTCACAGCCAAACTCTTCCCTGACTAATGGCAACTCTATATTAATGCTGCACACTAAAACCTTGGATTCTTGGATTCATTTTAGACACTTCTCTTTCTGCTCTACCCCATGATTATCCTGTTTGCCGTGTTTCAGAGTGTATCCATCACAGTGGCTCTTACCACCTCCATTACCACCATCCTAGTATAGAAAGCAGCTTCCCCAGTTTAAACCCTCAGTCTGGACAGCTGCAGTAGCCTGCATGTCCCTCATTGAAGTCCTTCTCTCTGATCTGTCTCTAGTCTCTAACACAGCTGCCAGGGGCATGTCACTTCTGTCAGACCACCCATGGCTTCTAGTGTCTTTCAAGATGGAATTTAACACCACTTGTCACCTCGTAAGGGCCTACATTTCTTGCTGTTTTGAGCCAGGGCTGAACTCTATAGCCCAAGCTGCCCTGGAATCTTCTATGTCTCGAGGCAGTCTTCCTTCCTCAGCCTCTCCTCCTCCCTTGAGCACAGCTGTGCCTCCTCCCCAGACCTCTGCGTGTGGTGCTCCCAGCCTGCCCTCTTCCCCACTTCTCCAGCCACTGTTTGTATTTCAGCCCTGCTGTGCAGTTCTCTCTTCACATACAGCAAAGCTTGCAGTATTTACCATTCTCCAGCTTAGATTTCTCTGTTTACATTGATGTATTTGGGGGAAGAGAAGGCCTTGCCCTGGCACACATGTAGTTGGTTCTTTCCTTCACCTTTATGTAAGTTCTGGGGATTAAACTCTAGGTGGCCAGACCTGCACACAAGTGCCTTTCCCTGCTGAGCCATCTTGCTGATTTAGCTTTTGATGTCTAGAGAACTAAGAACAGAGCCAGGCATGAAGGAGCACACCTTTAATCCCAGCCCTCAGAAGGCAGAGGCAGGCCAGCCAGATTACATAGTGAGACCCTGTCTCAAACAAACTAAAAAGACCCAAGAAAATTAACAGGTTTGAACATTGTTAAAAAAGAGCTTAGAATCCTTGTCAGTCATTGTTTTCTTTTTAGAGTAAATGTGTATCTCCATATATTTAATTTACTTGCTATATTCTGAGGAAGAAATAACTGTCAAAGGAAACATGTGTTTTGGAACCTGAGCCTGAGGATCCGTTATGGTAGCCATGCTCTGTCGCTTCCCACAGCATTGGGGCTGTTGTTTGTCTATGTGTTATTAGTGGGGAGAGAACTCGGGTCTTCTGCCGAGTGGTAAGCAAGCTCTCTTACCACTGAGCCAAATCCCCAGCTTTAAATAGTTTTTTTGTTTCGTTTTTGTATTTTTTTTTTTTTTTTTTTTTTTTTTTTTAGACAGAGTTTCTCTGTAACTTTGGGGCCTGTCCTGGAACTCGCTCTGAGGATCAGGCTGGTCTCCACTCACAGAGAACTGCCTGTCTCTACCTCCCGAGTGCTGGGATTAAAGGTGTATGTCTGTCGTTTCAATAGTTCATAACAGACATCATTAAACTCCCCAAGTTCCAAGCAGGGGTTGGTACGTGAAGTACAGCACCCAGGGATGACAGGTTCTCCTCCCCTGCAGCACTGCCTTCCGAAGGCAGCCGAGCAGTGTTGTTAGAGCGAGGGGGGAGTGGGAAGCAGGCTGGGTGAGTGGCCGTGCAGTTATTAAAGAGATGTGGGAAAGAGCAGCGTGAGCAAACAGCCTGCTTCTGTTATGGTCAGCTTTGAAAAATGGCTCCTTGCAAGTGTCTGCCTCCGGCATGTGTGCTTGAGTAGGTCCAGTGCATAACCCTTTTTCATATGCGCACTCTGTGTCTTGTCATGGCGTGCTGCAGATGTCTTCAGCACAACGTACTTGGGATTTGGTAGTGAAATGTGATGTCCTATCTCCTTCCCCTTCCTCTGTCGCAGTGCCGTGAGTCCTATAGACGGGAAGTCCATGGAATCCATAACCAATGTGAAGATATTCCATGGGTCCGAGTATAAAGCCAATGGAAAAGTCATCAGATGGACAGAGGTAAGAAATAAACCTTGGAGCACTTGCCTTACTTTCAACACAGCCTTGTGCTAAGCCCAAAGCCCTACTCTAGGCTGATTTGGAAGGAAAAGGTGAGCCAGTGAGATGGGTCAGTGAGTAAAGGCTTTGGCCACCAAGCCTGAAGATCTGATTCCATCCTCGGGGCCTATGCAGTGGAATGAAAGAGCCAGCTCCCACAAACGATCCCTGACCTCCTCACACTCTGCATGGCACCTGTGTGACAGATACACATTTTTAAAAAAGTAAACGTTTTTAAAGAAAAAAGAAGTGTCTCTGAGCAAAGCTTTTCATTTATCTACTAGATTTAATCCCCTCTGGTCTGTCTTAGCTCACTGGGAAAGAAAATCCAAAGTGCAGCCTGCAGCACTCTGATGAACTCACTTCCAGGTGTGTTTGCTTTGGAAGGCAAGAAGGCTGTCTCTGTTGGGCACACCTTCTGTGCTGTGTTCCTCAGAGCGTTGAGTATGCCATGCTGCACTCAAAGACCATTGAAAACATGGTCTTCAAACAAGTAATGGTAAGTTTCTGGTACAAAGCCAGATCTAGCCAGCTCTTAATCGGCCAGCCAGATGTTCCCACACACCTGCAATCCCAGTCCTTGGGAGGCTGAGGCAGAGAGATCACAAACTTGAGGCCAGCCTGGGCTACCACCATCCTGCATCAGTTAATTTCTTTAAAGTCCCACCAAACACAGCCCCTACCCACAAGGCTTGGGGAAAACCTCAGGAGTCAGTGACTGGCACGCCTGTTACAGGGTAGTGCCTGTTGTGGGACAGGAAAGCGCTACAGTATGGTCGCCTATGACAGCCTCAGCTGACATGATGAAGTGGACTGGGGAATTTCACAAGTCTCCACTCTAGATGCAGGGCTATAGGCGATTGATGGCTGCCGGGTGAGAAAGAATCAGTCTTCTCTAGGACGAGCCCCGTTACAAGTGATCCATTCTCAAGTGGTCAGCCCTAAACACATGCACATATGAGCAAGTCGAAATGGTCTCAGCAGGGTGGGGGGGTGGTCTTGAAGGTTGAGCCTCATACGTGCTAAGCACGTGTTCTGCCACTGAGCTGCGTGCCCAGCCCCCTTGTGTATAGCATAGCCCCTTTGTGACCAGCATATAGGAGTTGTATATAACAATATATAAGCATTGTATATTTTTATTTATTTTTCTTTAAATATTGTCTTTATGTTGTTTACCCTTTATGTCATCCAGAGAAGTCAGGCAGTTGCCATATGTATACACAGAGACAAAGTAGGCATTATGGGATTTTTGGAAAGCTGGCCTAGTGGTGCACGATGTTATCCCAGTACTCAGGAGACAGGGACATGATTGCTGCCAGTCCAAGGCCAGCCTGACCCTACACAGAGTGTTCTAGGCCATCCAGAGCTCCGTGCACAGGGAGGGAGGGAAGGAGGAGAAAGGCAGGGCCTTTGAGAAGCAGGACTCAGTCTGTGAGCTGGTGATGTGGCTCAGTGGTTGGAAGCCCTTGCCATAGAGCCTGGCAATCTTGAGTTTGATTTCCAGGATGCATGAGAAGATGGAAGGAAAGAAGTGGCCCCACAGGCACACCATATCACATGTGCACCTGTACATATATGTGCAACCTCAGGTGTCACCATCAAGAACATCATCTCACTCCTTTGAAATAGTCTTTTTTTTGTTTTTGTTTTGTTTTTGAGACAGGGTTTCTCTGTGTAGCTTTGGAGTCTGTCCTGGAACTCGCTCTGTAGAACAGCCTAGCCTGAACTCACAGAGATCCACCTGCCTCTGCCTCCTGAGTGCTGGGATTAAAGGTGTGCGCCACCACCGCCCAACTGAAATAGTCTTTCATTGGCCTAGAGGTCACCAATTAGGCTAGACAGTGAGCCCCAAGGATCCTGTCTCTACCTCCCTAGTACAGGGATTGCAAGAGCACAATGCTACACCCAAGGTTTCTAGTTTTATGTGGGTTCTGAGGAATCAAACTTCATCCTTCATCATATGAGGCAAGAACTTCATCAACAGAGCTCTCTCCCAAACCCAGAAATTTAAGTTCCTTAAAGGTTGGCCTGGCAGTATGGCCCTGTGGTCACCGTGACTTGGAGAACTAAGGCGGGAGGCATGCTACAATCAACAAGAAATTAGCCTGGCCAATGAGAAGGAAGTTCTTTAGAATTCTTTTAAGTAAAGGGCTTGCTCCTGACCTCTGTTCTGTGTGCCTTGGCCTGTCCACAGCAAAGTGTATGGCTTGTGTGAACACGGGACAAGCTCTGGCCTCTGTTATCATCATTGTCTTCGGGGTGGGGGAGCAGGGAGTAATACAGGGTCTCTACATAGCTCTGACTATCCTGGAACTCACTATGTAGGTCAAACTGGCCTTGAATTCAGAGAGATCCACCTGCTTCTGCCCCATAAAGCATGTGCCACCATGCCCAGCCAGCTTGTCTCCCCCCCCCCTTTTTTCTTTTTCTTTTTTTTTTTTTTTGATTTTCGAGACAGGGTTTCTCTGTGGTTTTGGAGCCTGTCCTGGAACTAGCTCTTGTAGACCAGGCTGGCCTCGAACCCACAGAGATCCGCCTGCCTCTGCCTCCCAAGTGCTGGGATTAAAGGTGTGCGCCGCCACCACCACCCGGCACTTTTTTCTTTTGACATAGAGTCTTAACTATATAGTGCTGGCCGTCCTAGAACTCATGGAGATCTATCTGAGGCCTCTCCAGGACTCGGATTAAAGGCATGTGCTACTACACCCGGCCCCTGGCCTCTGCCTTTACCCACTTGGAATAATCTGTGGAGAGTTAGATCCCCAGTCTACAGTGACTATTATTTTAGACTCTCATATTACTCCCTATGAATAGTGTCCACATGTTAAATTGCCTTTCAGAAGTACACAGTCCATCTGCACATAGTGGTACATGTTGGGAAGATCAGGAGCTTGGAGTTAGCCTTGACTACACGATAAACTGGAAGCCAGCCTGGATTACGTGAAGCCCTGTCTCAAAAAAAAAAAAAAAAAGTACAGTACCAAATGTGAGCCTTTTTGTTTCTAAGTAGAAAGTATTATTAGACCGTGGTCTGTGTTTGCAGAGAGCAGAGCTACTGCCAGTGTGGATGCAGAGACTGGCAAACAGGGATTGTCTTGGGTGCTGCACTTTTCTACAGATCTTATTGTGCCTGTGTGTGCATGATGTAAGGCACACCTGCCACAGCACACATGAAGGAGTAGGTTCTTTCCAGGGGTAAACTCGGGCTTGTGCAGCCTGTGCCTTTCCTGACCAAGCCATCTCTCCAGTGCTCTTCCCGTCAGATCACCTTGTACATCTTAGAGAACTGGGTGCCCAAGTACAGTGGCTAATCTGCTTGTTCCACATCCTGGACACAAGGTGAAACCTCTTTTGTTTGGGGATAGGTGTTTTTCCTAGAAAATGATGACCAGCATAACTGCCTGAGCGACCCTGCGGATCACAGCAGACTGACCGAGCATGTTGCCAAGGCATTCTGCCTCGCTCTCTGCCCCCACCTGAAGCTTCTGAAGGAGGATGGAATGACAAAACTGGGACTTCGCGTGACCCTTGATTCAGATCAGGTAAGAAACATCTTGGGCAGCTTTTGGAGCTGGCCTTGAGTTGTTTTGTTCTTGTTTCTTTTTCTCTGAGAGTTTTCCTGAGTTACCCGAGAGGATAAATGACCTCACATCCCACCAGGCACAGATAAGCTTTCTGGTCAGAACCATTTGCACTGTGGATCCTAAGGACTGTAGGGTATGGAAGGAAGGGCCAGGGTCTGCCACCTCTGATAAGCTTGTGTCACCCTGTGAAACCCCCATGCCCACCCATGAATACTGCTCTGCAGCCCCTTAGGGGCAGGTTCTAGGTGTCCCTCATCGTTGTCTTCTTAGTCAGCGGGACCGAGTTCCTGTTCCTTGGCATCTGCAGTTGCCACTGCTTAGTAAAATTTGTCTTGCTACCAGTATTTTCATTTAGTTGGTTAGGTTTGCACTGTTTCCTCAACAATTTTCTTGTCATTGGGACTTTGTTTTTGATTTTTGTTTACCTTTTTTTTTTTTTTTTTAATTTTTTGAGACAGGATCTCACTAGTTGCCCTGGTTGGCCTTGAACTCAGAGATCCAGATCCATCTGCCTATCTGCCTCCTGAGTGTTGAGACTAAATGTGTGTGCTCCCATGCCTGGCTTGATGTTTGTATGTGCTCTCTGTATTAACAATCCAGTCTTCACCTCCCAAACCCGTTCCTTGTCCTAGTATCTCTATTGTGGCCGAGTTCTTCACAGCAGGTTCCATTGGGCCTGCATTGGGTGCCTAAAATTTGCCAGCTACCATTTCTACCCTCAGTCCTTAGTGTTACTAGAAATGAGTGGAGTGGGGGCTGGAGAAATGTGGTTCAGTTCCCAGCACCCACATCGTGGTTTATAACCATCCTAACTCCAGTTCTAGGGGGTCTGACTTGACTCCTTCTGACCTCCTTGGGCACCAGGCACACACGTTGCACATCCATACACACAGACAAAACCATTACGCACATTTAAAAATAGACGAAGTTTATTTTTAAAGAAGAAAGGAGTGTGGGCTCAGATTGATAGTCCCTCTGAGTCAGTAATTATTCTGCCCCAAAGCAGTTTCTATCCTGGGTGCTTACATGGGGAAAACCTGGCTTTTTCGTGCAGAATGTAATCAAATAGATTATCAGGGCAGGGTGAAAAGTTGTGTCTGGCTTTATTTCCCAACTAGGCATCGTCAGCCAGTGTTTATTTTCACTTAAGGTCTTGTCCTGTGCTGAAAAAAGGCCTATCTGGGGCTGGGGATGTAGCTCAGAGTGCCTGCCGAGCATGCACAGAACCCTGGGATTGATCTTCAGCACCATGCAAGCCGAGCATAGTGACGTACACTTGTATCTTAGCCTCTCAGAGGTGGAGACTGGAGGATCAAAACCTTAAGATCATCCTTGAGACCAGTCTGATCATATAAGACCCTTATATGACAACAACAACAAAAACCAAACAAGCCAACCATAACAAAAATCAGGCTCAGTGGGTGAAGGCACCCGACATCCAGGCTTGACAGCCTGAGTTCTATTCCCGTAACTCACGTACTCAGAGGAAGGAGAGGCTGTCCTTTGATTTCCTCATGCATGTCATGGCACATGCGCCGTGGTGCATGCACACACCCATACACATAAAATTAAATGCAATTTAGAAAAACGTTATCCGTGTAATACTAGTGAAGTGTCTGTCATGTTCCCATCTCACATGTACTGATAACCTATCAGTTATCAGATACTGATGGACAGAGAGGCTCCCTCATGTGGAACAATCGGATAGCAAATCTTTTTCTGCTAAGTTTGACTCTCTTGAGGGAAAGGGCCCTTTATCTTTGAATTTCTGTTTTCAGTTACTCAAAAAATGGTGTGTTGGTGACTGCATGGACTGAAGAATGTGATGTTGTATTCCTCACTTTAGTTTTTTTTGTTTGTTTTTTTGAGACAGGGTTTCTCTGTGGCTTTGGAGCCTGTCCTGGAACTAGCTCTTGTAGACCAGGCTGGTCTCGAACTCACAGAGATCCTCCCTCACTTTAGTTTTTACAACCAGAGGCTAAACTGATTCATCCTTTCTATTCCTGGAAGCGGACATTAGCGGATTCAGGAATAAGGTCAAGGTCTCACGAGAGTAGGTGCCAGAGTGGTAACCCACAGTTAACAGAGGAAGAATGTATATGCACTGTCATGTGTCTAGCTCATGGGAAAGGACTTGGCTCAGCCCTCTGGAGAGAGCTTCCCTCTCTCCCATAACCTGTCGTCCCTTCTCTCCTGGTAGGTTGGCTATCAAGCAGGGAGCAATGGCCAGCCCCTTCCCTCGCAGTACATGAACGACCTGGACAGCGCCTTGGTGCCTGTCATCCATGGAGGAGCCTGCCAGCTCAGCGAGGGCCCTGTCGTCATGGAGCTCATCTTTTACATTCTGGAAAACATCGCATAGAGGACGACTCCGTTTTCTCTGCTCAGACCTGTTGCAGCAGCAGTCATATCCAAATCATTTGCACTTTAAAACTGGAAGATTAAGCTTTTGTTAGCACTATTGGTGGGGAGGGTACGGGGTGGGAGTAGGGTTTAGGGGGAAGGGTGGGGCGGGTGGTTGGGGGACAGATGTTCCATGATTTTAAGTCTTCTATGCATTCTCCAAGAAGACCTGGGCAGCTTCTTACTGCACAACAGTTACGCTATCTTTGCAGCTAACCCCCTCTGTTCCTGTCTAGACAAGAAGTCTGCTCCTCTCTTTGGTCATGTGCTCAGAAATGCTCATATGGGTACAGCCATCTCCAAGATCAGGGTGGGGGGCAGAAAGGAAATAAACAATGAAGCGTCAAGTTTGCACTTTCTGTATAGAATTGGCATAAAAGAATGTTACACTGCTACACTTACCGTCCTGGCTACACCCCAGCTGCTTACAAGAATGTTTAGATTTTTTGTTCAGGCTACTGACTGAATCAAACCAAAGGGGTTTCTTGTCTGCTGGCCATGGAATGGTAACTCAGTATAAGCCAGGCAGTTTGGATAGCAGAGTCGAGTGCGGAGTCACTCACGGTCTGCCTAAGTGAATGGCAGGTAGTAAAACGAGCCTTTTGTGAGAGCCGGCAAGGGACACCCAAGGCATTTTCGTTTACTGTACACTAGAGATATTTTTAAAGAGCATTTTACTAAGAAACTGCTTAAACTTCCAGGAAAGTTGTAAATATAAAAAGAGAAAACCTGTGTCCTCTCTTAAACAGCCTTATGTACTCATGCCCACACTGACGCTTGCCCTGCTCGACTTGTTGGGGTCTTGTCTTTCTCCCTCCTCTGTAATATTGAAGTGCGTACGACAGAGTCCCTTCCCCTCTACGGTAAATGTTATTCCTTGCCCAGATAGGATGTTAGTCGAGGTCACTGTTTAGTCGAGGTCACTATGACTGGCTTTAACTTCACTCCTGCCCAGCACTGTCCTGGGAACCTTTCCTCAATGGTGTGCTTTCCAGCCGGGGTCAGACACTGCACATAGCTCTTAGACTGGATTTGGTTTTTTGTGGCATGCATATTTTTTGAGTATAGGCCCTCACATCCTGAATTTTTGTTTTGTTTTAGAAAACATGTCATTTGAGTTTGTTGCCTTGACAATGAATGGTACTCATTGCATTCTCAGCCTGATTCCTTGATGTCCCTCTGCCTCTCAGAGATGGTGGCAGATTTCATCATCACTGTGCGCTATGTCTGTTTCCCTCTTAATGACAGATTTATGTAGAGGCGCTTTTCACACTGTGCAAATGTCTGCTCCTCAGATTGTCCCTTAACTTGCACCACGGATGCTTCTTGCCTACACTGATCTTTTACTCTGACAGCTGCAAGATGGTTTTCTAATTCCAGCATGCCCTTTCTTTGCCAGCTGGACTTAAAAACTATAAACAAACCAGCCCTCCCTCCCTCCCTGTTATTCTTTTAGTTTTCATGTTGGTCTTGTGGAGTTCTACTTTCTTAGTTTGGTACTCAGGTGAGCTCATCTTTGGCTAAGTTGAGCACCTTCAAGCTGGCTCCTGCATCCTTTCATGACACATTTATTTTTACTCCTTCCTGTGTAGCCTAACAAGATGCTCCAGACTAATCTTGCACTTACCTGCCAGGTTTGGAATCGCTTCATCTCTGAGTAGCCCTTTTAATTGGAATAGTACAGGAAACCAAGGTCTGGTTCTGATTTTATCTTTGTTATATTTATTTTGGTCACAGGCCAAATGCATCTCTCCATTTGAAATACACTGCTCTAGGGCAACTAACACTTGTGTCCATGGCATCTTCCCAAGCCCAGGCCACCCCGGATCTCCTTCCTCTACAGCCCTAGGTTCAAATGCAGGCCTCTGCGACAGTGGAAGGCTGCTCCATTCCTCTCCTGAGCTGGTAGACCTGCTTGGGGAAGTAGCTGTTTTCTAAAGGCTCTAAGGTCTGGCCTGGCCTATGTGTCTGACTGTGACTGTCTCTCTCTCTGCTGGGTGAAGATTGCACTCCACACCCATTTCTCCCAAGGTTTTGCTGATGGAAGCTACAGAACTGGGAACATGACCTTTCTTTTAGATGTAGGTACAAAGCCTTAGAAGTGACCTTTGGCCCTGACCAGCACTGATTTCATGTAAGAAAAGAGCCCTTGAACCGGCCCTGAACCTGTAACAGGAAGTACCTTAACAGGTGTATTTTGGTGTTAATATACCTCAAAAGATGGGCGCTTCTACAGTACTGCCCCATCCTCCTGCTCAGCTAACTGCACCCTGCTGTTGGACATGGATCTCCTAGAACATGCGAGGATTTTTTGTTTGGTTTTTCAAGACAGGGTTTCTCTGTGTAACTGCCCTGGCAATTCTGGAACTCACTCTGTAGACCAGACTGGCCTCAAAATCAGAGATCCTCCTGCCTCTGCCTCCCAAGTGCTGGGATTAAAGGCCTGTGCCACCATGCCTAGCTCATAAACAAGGTTTTTAACCCCTCCCCCACAAAGGACAGATTCTGGAGCCATAAAAACAGGTCCATTCTTAACTCATAAAATATCCTTTGTGTGTAGGAAAATCATCTTAGAAAATCGGGCTTACGCCATCAAGGATGCTCAGTCTTTTCTCCTTTTTAACTTTGGTTTTATATGATGTGTACTGTAATTTATATTATAAAGTGCTGAAGCAGCACATTCCTAGTCAGGCAGGGTTTTCTAGATTTAACCTGAAAGATAAATGCAGAGTTTTTACACAAAGAGCAGAATTGCATCCTGGTAATTTATTGTTTTTAAAAATTGTATGCTTACCGAGTGTGTTTGTAAGCGTGTATTGCATTATGTATTTCCTGGATTTTAGAGATGGCCCTCTTGTAGCCCAGGCTGGCCTCAAACACTCAGTCTAGTCAAAGATGACATTCAATTCCTGATGCTCCTGCCTCCTCCTCCCAAGTACTGAGATTATAGGAATATGCCACTATACCTGGTACTCTCTATTTCCCAAGCCCCCCCTGCTCTCAAGGCGGCAGAATGATGGGATTGTCTACAGTCCCATCTCCTGTCTTCTCCATCTACACTGGGTCCTGCTGGTGGCCCAAATTCCAGTTAAACTTGTCCTTGGTCATCTCAAAGACAGTTATGCACTTAATGTATTTCTAACAGTAGCTTCTATTTTACTGATACTAAAATTAAATAATGGTAATGGGATTTTTAAGAATCGTATACATAGGACTGCATGAATAGAGCCGGACGCTGAGCCCATCTTGGAGGCCAGTCATCTAAGGCCCATTTGATCCTCAACACATTAGGAACAAGAGCAGGTACATGCTTCCTGGGATTACCAGCCCCGGCCCTGTGGTTTGATTCAAACTCAAAACAGCTGACCTCACTTAGTGCCAAGGTCTTTTAAGGAAAGCCACACATATTTGGAGGGGGGTGACCCATAAGTATGAGGATGGCAACCATATACGTTTTAGACTGGTGCTACATAAAGGGAAAAAAAAAATCGTACAATCCTTGCCTTTCATGAGCAAAACTTCCTGACTCTAAAATTCTGTATTTTATTCAGTTCAGGAATTTAAAAGACATTCAGTGTAATATTTAGAAATGATTTTGGTGTGGCTGGTTCTCAGTTATATCCATGAATAATGTTTGGTTACTGTGGCTGACTAAATCTTACATAAATGAAGCTTTATGCAGGCCCCTCCCCCTACCCAAGCATTCCTTGGCTACAACAAAGACCTTTTAAATCTCCAAGTCCAGTGGGTGGCTTTGTCAGGCCTCCCTCAGCCTTGAGGTGGTTTTTCAATGAGCAGAGCGATATAGTGGACTGAAAGTGAACAAGCTGTAAGGGCAATCCCTTAAGTCTCAGAACACAACACTCCCAGTAGAGGGAAGAAATGTGAAATGCCTAGGGCAGATAGGGATCATGGAGAATAACCCCAGGGGCTCTTCATTTTAGCAAGCCTTGAGCTGAGTCAGATGCAGGCTGAAAGGAAAGTGCGGTGGGACCAATAACTTCAGACCACACCCCTCTGCTCTGGGTTCCTTCATGAAGGCAGAGACCCTTTCATTCCAATTCGCCGCTGGACACATGATGTGACTATAATTGTTAAATCTCTTACGTATGCAAGATGGGGAGCTCACATCTGCTAGGTAGGATTGGCCAGAGAGCTCTGGGAGAAGTCACTTGTCAGCAGTTTCTGCCCTCTTATCCACTAACAATTTTGATATGCTCTTCAAGGGCTGGGAAGCATGGTCCAGCCCTGTTATCTCCAACAGACACACAAAAGCTCACCCCTGGGCTGTGCTTATGCAATACTGTAGTGACCAGCAGCTGAATGTACTTCCTACTTCCTTCTCGTAGAGCCTTCACAAATTATCCTGAGGAAGCTGGGCATGGTAGCACATGCCTGTAATCCCAGCACTAGGGAAGCTGAGGCAGGAGTTCAAGACCAGCCTGGACTATTAGCGTGAAACCCTGCCTCATTCAACCAAAATGATAAAATATGGAGGAACACTTTGTTGAGGTTAATGCTTTAAACCAGGGGAAAGAGTTGGGGTGATGACTTCTGAGAAATCTAGAATAATGTATTTAAATATTAACTCCATTGCAACTACCTGACCCTTCATTTCATCTGTTCACCATGAAAGCTATAGAACCTGGACAAACAGGGATTAGCCAAGAGATCAGCTCAAGGACAGGCCTTCTCAAAAGAGGAATACACAGGTACAGCAGAACTGCTTTGGCTTTTAAAGTGACAGGGAACAGGGCATTTGAAGACTTTGATAGTAAATTAATACTGTTTAGAATATAAAGTTCTTACAGTGAATTAGACCTAGTTTTAAAATAAAAACGGCCACATAAAACTGCTATTTTTTTTTCTTTTCTTCCCAGTTAACATCTTAGGTACATGGACCAAAGCGAAGAAAGCCTTCCCCTTCCCACCAATAGTACCAAAGTAACTTTCCTGTTCCCCAGTCCCCTGGGAAGCAGAAAGGCTAGTGCAGCAGGTGTTAGGGTCAAAGGCACAGGCTGAGGGGAAAATAGCTGCAGTCCCGGAATCCTGCCCCTCCCCTAAGCAGGGAAGGTTCCAATCACCCTCACGTTCTCCATCCCTTACAGTCACATCTTTGAAAGGCACATCCAGAAATGGTGCAACTGGGGCTGGGTTAAATGTACGTCATCGCTATGCAGAGGTTAAGGGGCAGTAGGACTCTGGCACAGAGCAATGGGGGTATCCTTGTCTTCACCCACATTCTGGTGGCGGGAGGCTGTACAGATGCTCCACGGAGGCCCAGGAGAGGTGGTGCAAGGACAGCCCAGGCCACGGTTAGTTTGGCGGTCTTTGGTGCTTGTGTAGCAGCAGCTCTCACTACAGAGGCTCTTGCAGCCGGCAGAGCTGGGTCGGTGAGCTGGTACCAGTGCCGACTACCTCACAAGGCAAAAGCACAAAGAAAACCATCCGAGCTTTAAAAGGTTTCTGAAGAACATTAACATGAGATCTCTTTCTGCCCTGAGTCTTAAGAAATAACCCACAAGCACTTCCCAACAGTTTTAGTCACCTTGAGAGACTAAATGCTTCCTTCCCAGAAATGACTGAAAAAGTTTTAGTAGAGAGAAAACTCTGGTGGATCGGAGAGCTACTCACCTCACAGGCCCCTAGGCTCCAGGACCAACCAGTTCTCAGTGACCACCTGCACATCCTGGCCACTCAAAGGCTCCCGCAGCCTCACCTTAACCTCCAGCTTCCCCCCAGTGGGCTTTCTTCCGTCCAGAACCTGTGACAGGCACAGAAATAGACTGATTGAGGGGACAGCCTGAGGCAGGTAGCAGTTGCATCAGGACAACCCTGCCTTCCTTCCACCTACAATATGGGAAGTGGTGGACTGCTAACTCTCAGGATATCTTAGAAATCAGTAACCTAGAAATCTAGATACGTATCAGTGCTCTGACTGGAGAAACCTGTAGCTCTATTCTGTTTTTCCTCTTGATCTTCATAACTCCTAGAATTAGCACTGGCTTCCACACCCTTGTGCATGGCCCACAGGTACAACTCAGGCTTGCGCCCTCCTCTAAGGCACATAAATAGTTGAATACAAAGTACAGCAACAAGCTTGAGAAATTCGACCACCCTTAAAGCAATTCAGACTAGGCCCCACTTTAAGAGAACTCCAGGTGGGGAGAGGCAAGCTCTAGCCTCTAAAAGCCTCTGTAAGGGTCTGTCTGGACCTGGATCTACAAGGACGTAGAAATCTCTTCTCCGCTGGCTTATTCCCCATTTGTCAAAGGCAGGTTCCAGCTCCTCAGCTGTACAACCCTGTAAGGTCATGAAAGCTCCCGAGCTACCTGCACAGTTTTCAATCACCATTTGCATATTATCTAGAAATACTCTACCCACTTCCTGTTTGGAGTTTGTTCTCGGCCTCCTGCTACTTGCCCACTGCCCCAAGCACAACACAGCCCTGTACCATGCTGAGCAATGGTCAGAATACTCAAGGGTCTTCTCTCAACTGTCACTCCTAAGAGCTTAAGTAGTCCTGGACTATGGAAAGAATATGGCTCCATCTGGCTGCCTTTGAAAGTTACTCAGACTTTCTTTACATCTTCCATGACAAGGGGATACAACCCATTCCGAAGCACACTAGATACAATTTTAAAATGTACATAGAACCCTCAATAGAGTTCCAAGAATATCAGCTCCTTCTGGGCCCTACCTCCATGATCTCTCTGATCTCACACTCATTCTCCAGCCTTTCCAATTTCAGGTGTGCTGTGCCAACCAGCTTGTCACTTCTAAAAAAGGATCTGGGAAGGCAGAAGCAGCAGAGGATTAGCCTGGGCAGAGCGGGCAGGAATGGGAGCTGGCTGCATTCAATGCAAGCAAGCAGTGGTGTGGGGAGCAGCAGGAACAGGCCTGCCATTCCTCCCCTCCTATCTTCCTTGTGGGACTGACAGCTCTTACTTACCCTTTGTGGAAGATCTCAAATTTGATTCCTTTGCTCTGGATCACTCTCTTAAAGCCCCGGTGATTTCGATTGATGTTTAGTTTAAAAACTTGTTCAAATTCTAAAAGGAGAGGGTTGGAATTCTTGGGGAAGTGGAAAAAGAAGCCCAGGGCAGGTATATTCTCTGGAGTTCACTGCCTGCAATTCAGGATGAACTGAGAGAGCCACCAGAGAGAGGCAGAACATGTAAGGTTTTGGCCTTGTAAACACTTTTGGTACCCAGAGACACAAATTATATATTGGAAAGCACTTGGAATCTGGAGTGAGAATTCCTAGATTCAAGTACCATCACCCCCACCCTGCTCACTGTGTAGCCCTGGCTGGCCTAGAACTCATTCTATTGACCACACTGGCATTAACCTTGCTGCAATTCTGCCTCTGCTTCCCAAGTACTGGGATTACAGATGTGATCCACACACCCAGTCTTCAAGTCCATTTTTAACACTTCCTTGCTGTGAGTCCCCAGACAAATCCCTTTACTCAACTAGCCACAAGCCCCAGTTTTTGTATTGCTTTTTCTTATATTTTCATTAATTTTTTTTTCAGGTGTGGTGATACACACCTTTAATCCCAGCACTCAGGAAGCAGATGTAGGTGGATCTTTCTGAGTTCCAGGTCAGGCAGAGCTATAAGCTATACACTGAGATACTGTCTCAAAAAAATTTAAAAAGACCTTTATTAGTTTTCATAGTGTGTGTGTGCTGGAGACCAAGACTGCCAGAGGCATCATATCCCTCTGGAGCTAGGTATAGGCGTTTGTGCAACCCCTGATCTAGGTGCCGGGAACCAGAAGCAGAGCCTCCACTATATATACATGTATATATATATTAGTTTTATGTGCATTGGTGATTTGACTACATATACATCTGTGTGACAGTGTGACGGTGCTGGATTCCCTGCGATTGGAGTTACAGACAGTTTTGAGCTGCCCTGTAGGTGCTGGGAATTGAACCCTAGTTCTCAACCAGTGCTCTTAACTGCTGAGTCATCTTTCCAGCTCTAGGCTTCAGTTTTCACAACTATATAAAGGAACTATTAATAATAGCTGCCTTTATTTTTGAGTTGGGTGGGCCAAGTAAGACAGTAGCTATTACAACACTGGAAACTGCTATCCAATATGGGTCTTATATGTCACTCACCTGGAGAGTTTGTATTCTTGACCACGGCTGTTTTGCTTTTTTGAGCCTGGTCCTACATCAGCGAGATGAGAGAAGTTAAGATAGCTCAAAAAAGCAGGTGTGCAGCTACAGTACTTTGGCTGTGTCAGTGGTAAGGAAAGCAACTCCTGCAGATGGACCAGAAAGTCTTCAACCCATCCCCATGGCCATGCCTCTTAAAGATGGAGAGGAACTAAATAGTACTGGGGTTCAGAGGGTCCCTAACCCTATCAGAACCTCACCGAGTTAGGGTAATGAAACTCAAAGCGTACAAACGCATCCAAGTCATCGGGAGTCACTCCTATAAAGAAAAATGGAGTCAGGTTGGAAAGCACGGTCATAGCCTGGTGCCCAGGCAGCAGGTAGGATATGTGAACAACATCCTTCAGTAAGATGACCCTTGGTTACCTGGTGGGGCCGGGAGGTTCATTCCCCGGACGATGATCAGATGCATTTCTGTGCTGTTAAGTTCTGAGAAGATCCTACAGACCAGAATGAAGAAAGTGCAGAGTGAAAGACAGTAGCAGGACAAGGGCCGCAGTGGTGGAGCTCCCTCTGAGGGCAGCACGTCCACCTCCCCCGCTCTAGCATCCATGGTACTGGGAAGTCTCACTACGGCTCTGCTCCAAACCTTTCGCCCTATCCCTGCACAGAGCCACAGTTTTCCTTAGGCTTTGGCACCTCACAGTCTGGAATGTCTTCAACTCAAAGTGATGGCTGGGAGGGTCAAGGCCCTGGGCCTGGGCTAGCTGCAGGATCTCAAGCTGTTTCTTTCGGTCCTGAGCAAGCTTCTCAAACCTGCCAGGGACAGGTAACCAAGTCAGCAAGGTAGGATTTGTTATCTGGTCCCTAACCCAACAAGCCCAGAACAGCCCTGGCACTTACCGGGTAGTCTCAGCCACATTGCCCTGGTGCATGAACTGCTTGGAGAACAGCAGGCACTTCTAGAAACAGGAGCCCAGAGTGACTCCATAGCCAGAGCAGGGCTTGCCAAGGCTAGCATTCAAGGCCTAACCTCTCAAAGCTCCTAACAATCGTCTTTAGCGTGACCCCTCCTGTAAAACATATTCCTGGGGCACTCTTCCTAAGGCTTAACACCCTTTCCTGCTCACATGTTTGTCAGTGTGAGACAGGGTCTCGGATACACAGCCCTGCTAGAACTCATAGAGTTCTCCTGCCTCACCCTCCCAAGTGCTGGTCCTGCGGGTATGTGTCACCTCCATGCTGGTCTCCTCTCAGAAGACCATATCCCAAAAATTCATTTGGCAAACTCCTTCCTTCAAAAGTTAATCCATGTGGGTGTGGTGACAGTGTATAGTTCCAGCATTTAGGAAGCGGAGGCAGAAGGACTTAGAGGTTGAAGTCAGCCTGGGGTCCATGAGGAGTTTCTAGGACATCATGGCATATAGCAAGATCCTGTCTCAAAGATCAACACCATCAAAAAATAAATTTAAGCATATACTTTAGAACTCTGTCTTCTCAGAAAAGGCAGCACTTCAGGTCAGCTCTCTCACAAAACCCATTCCCCTTCACTCTGTTTGAATTTCATAACTACATGAAGAGAGGGGCTGGGGAGATAGATGGCTCACTGGTTAAGAGCACTGGCTACTCTTGCAGGGGACCTGCACCAGGTTCCCAGCACCTAAACACTGGTTCACAAGCACCTGTAACTCCATTTTCAAAGAATCCAGTATCTTCTGACTTCCATGGACACAAGGTACATGTGATTATACGTACACATATGTGTAGGCAAAGCATACATGTTAAAAAAAAAAAAAACTAAAATTAAAAAGGGTAGCTTCATTTTGCAATTGTCCAGGGTCATACCTTAGGCCAGTGAGAAGAGTTAAACTGAACCCATGCTAGGACACAGACAAGCAGAGACAGGGGCTACTGACCTCATGCTGCTCCAGGAGTATTTTCTGTAGCTGGACATACACCTCCTCAGCCTTCTGGGAGAGTCGCAGATCTTCATGGTGGATGAGGATGAAGTCACCCTCTTCATCCGTCAAGGGTGAAGGCATCTGCCAGATCATAAGGCCCCCAGGCCCAAGAGTCAGATTATACCTCTCCTGCCATGTCACCTCTGACCCCAGGTAACCCATACTCCTTTTCCCTTCTATCTCAGGGATAAAAGCAAAGGCTCTTTCCCTGATGTCACCATTTTACACAAGTCCTACCTCCACCTAGAAGCCACCCCTTCACGCCCAGCAACCAGCTCCCACCTCTGCCTGAGGCAGACTCCTGGTTCAGTAGGTGGGACTCACCTTGGAGAGGTCGATGGGTTGACCTGCTCGGGCTTGGGCGATCTGGACCTCCAGATTTTTAGCTACTCGTAGATGGGATTTGGCCTGCTCTAGATCTTGTCTGCGCTTGGCCTGCAGGGCTGCTCGCTGGTATTGCAGTTTCCGAGCCTCCAGCAGTGCCAGCTGCTCCCGAGCTAAGGAAGAAGGCCACTGGTTAGGCCATGCCTCTCTCACTGGACCACCACTCCTCTTCCTGTCTGTCCCTAACTCACCAGATGGACTCAGTGATTCCTTAGAACTTGAGGCCTTGGGCTCAGTCACAGGATGAGATGAAGGGGCCAGAGGATGTGCTGGCTTCTTGGCCACTGGAGCCTGTGCTGGGGTATCACTCTGCAGGTAGCAACCAGTTAGGACGTTGTCAAATAGTTAACATTCCCCACCCTGGCCTAGACACTGGCTACCTCTGCCATGTTGCACCTCAGTTTAGAGGCTTTGCCTCCAGAGTCATAAAATTCAAAGACAGAACCTCAAAAGCTTTCTAGCCTAACTCCCCCAACAGCATAAGAGAGACTTGGGTTTAGGGTCAGAAATACCCAAGTCTGAATTCAAGTTCTGCCTAGGACAAAGCTTTTCTCTAGACTAGAGGAAAAGGTCTCTATTTTATAAGGTTAATATACTACAGCAGCATCTGGGTTTATTCCTTATCTGCTGGACCCCTGACTAAACTCTGAAGTCCTGGGCCCATAGCCAAACCTCCTCGTCTTCATCTGCCAGGACTGTATCTTGTGAGGCCAGTTTTTGGGCAGACGCCAAAGTTGCTGTCATTGAATCCTCCTCGGCACCTTTACTGGGCTCCAGGCCAGGGATGGGAGGAAATCCTGAGGAGACAGAATGGAGAGGGAGCAAGGCAGCAGCAAGCAGTAAGGAGACATGAGGCAGCTGTGGGTCTTGCCTGGCTCTGGGATGGGTAACTCACACAAGGTAAAGGCACACGAATGAGAAATCTCCTTCTCCCTCCCTTCTTGCTGAGAAATCACCTAAATGCCAAAGGCCAAACCACACTCACCTGGAGGAACAGGTAACTCAGCAAAGTCAACTTTCTGCCCTGCTTGATGAGCTCGAACAGCATCCTGATATTGCTACATGGGAAGGAAGGGAATTTCAGCAGCCTGCAGGCACCATGCCCTCATTGCAGAGGCAGAGAGATGACAGGGAAAGGCTGCAGCCCTAGAAGAAAAGAGGTCCCGAGGCAGCAAGAGCTCTATAAACAGACAAGGACTCAGAGAAGAGCAGGGCTTGTAGGGAAAGTGCACAAGGCAGGACAGAGCCAGGACAGGCCAGCAAAGGATAGGGGCTGCACAGCCACGGGCTCACCTTGGCAATGCGATCATGCATCCTGGCCTTGCGCTCATTCCCACTGGCCCGGGCCTGGATGCCTGCCTCACGGTACCTGTTCAGCCTTTGCTGTAAAGCATCCAGCACTGTTTTTGGCTCTGCAGGGGCCACTATAAATGGGGGTAAAAAGAGACTATCAGCTCATCCTGCCTCTTCCCAGGCCCCCACTCCATTGCCTCACTGTAAAGTCCTACCTGAGGCTGGGAGGTCAGAGGCCATCACTTTCTGTACTTGCTCCACTACTGGGGACAGGACTCGGGTTGCTGTAGGGGCCTCAGAAGCCTGTGGAAGGGCCTTCAGATCTGGGGACCCAGAGTAGCAGGGTAGGCAGAGTGTCCGGCCAACCCCACACCTCACAGTCCTCCCTAATCCAGCCTAGGCAGATAGCCCCATTATCTGACTGACCATCAGGTGCTGGGGGCATGCCACTCAGATCCACAGGCTGCCCTTTCTCCAGGGCCTCCAGGACAGTATCAAATCTCTGCAGAAGAGCAATTACAGACATAAGCCAGTGCACTCTCCCCCAGGTGCTGTCTGGTTCCTCTCAGCCTCTGCATCCCCATCAACGGTATGAAGGCAGGACGTCGTACCTTCCCAATCCTCATGAGCTCCCGGGCACGATCTAGATCTCCAGCCCGTTTGGCATTGAGAGCAGCTACTTTGTACTCTCTCTGTCGGGCTAACAACAGGGCCTGTGGGGCTGGGTCTGCAACAGGCAGAGGAGCAATGGCAGAGCTGTCTGGGAGGCTGGGCTCAGGTTGGTAAAGGTGCTCTACACAAAACAAAAGAACCCCAGAGAACTTGGCTAGAGGGTCAAAAGAGGAAGTTCCAGAATCAACCCCACCCCAAGTCTTGCTGGTCTAGGAATTCTTGGAGCGACAAGCAGGCAGGGGGGGTAAGCAGGCTATAGGAACCAGAACAGGATATCTTCAGATACCTGGCTCCATGGCACACGGAGCTGCCTCAGGGCTCCTGTTGGCTATTTCCTGGTGGGGTGGGAGCCTTTTACCCAAGGCTACTGGAGGTGGAATCTCATCCTCACTGATCTTCCCACCTTTCCTCACAGTGGCAAGCTGGGACTCCAAAGTCTGAGGAAAAGAATTATACTAGTAGCCCAAGTGGCTACCTGGGGCTTGCTGGAAGACAAGCCAGTGACCCAGCATGTTGACCACACCTGTGAATGGCCCTTCCTTTACTGTCACCTCACCTACAGCCTGACTCACCTTCAGGCCCCGATCACAGCGCCGGGCTTTGGCAGCTTCACCGGCCTCCTTGGCAATGGCTGCGGCCTCCCGGTAGTTATAGATCCGTTCCTCCAGCAAAGCCTGCAGCCCCCGAGGCCCTCCAGCCTGCAGATACTTCAGCTCAGGGCTGGGCCACTCCATAGCCAGCTAGGCCCTTGCCATTCTCTCCCTGTGAGGAAGCTACCCCAGAAGACGGATCTCTGGGACTCCGGGAGAAAGAGGTGCCTAAACCCCCAGAGTATGAAACAAAGTCCACAAGAGAAGCCAGACATTATATCAGGCAAACAGAGGCTCCCCCAGTCAGTAGAGGCCAAGAAATGATTTCCAGAAGTGGCTGGAACAGGAAGGCCTTTGGAGCCTGCCAGTTATGGCAGTTCCTCATGCCGGCTTTCTGTGTGAGGAGCTGGTAGAGTTACTGGGCAGCTCTGCTGTGTAAGCCATGCTACATGCATACTGTCCATGGACACACGGGCCAAGACACATGCGGGCCCTTCTGTAAAACCTACCTGAGGCACAGCAGGTAAAGCCTGTTGGAAGGCTGTCTGCACTGTAGGTTGCTCAGTGTTGTCCTGTGCCCTGTCCTCAGACAAGTCTGGACTTGTTGCCTCACTGCCATCTAGCAGCCCAGTTTCTTCATCCACACTCAGGACTTCCTGCAGCTCTGTCTGGGGAAACACAGTCCAAGAACTTGGGTGTCTCATGGCCACACTCATGTCTGGAAGAAAGTTAAAGGACCTGCTTCCCCAGCAGTATCTGTCAGTGAAATCCTGAGCTCAGTCCTCTTTACCAACAGCTCTCTAATCAAGGAAGACTGTGATAAAAACAGAGAATTCCAAACTGCAGCACTCAGACCAGAAGTCAAAGGAGACAAATCTTTTACTGTATAGCCACGAGGCCAGGCCTGGGAAGGGAAGGGCGCTCACTCAGTCTAACAAAGAGGAACAAACCCCAGCCCCTCAATAGCTCTCTCCTCTACCACACCAGAGCTTGATCCTTGGATACCAGCCTGGCAAACACACCAGCAGGTCTGCATCCTCCTCCAGCCCTTCCTCTTCCTCTCCCTCCTCCTCCTCCACATCTCGCATACAGTCTGCTGCCAACTTCTCAATGTGGGCCATGGGTAGGGGGGCTGAGGAAAGAGAGTGACTCAGGTAAGGTGCTGGACATCGACGGAGGATCTTTAGTTCACTGGACTGGTAGCCACCCCAGACAGAAATCCCCCATCCCTTCTACAGTGAAGTCCCACTCAGAAAGGGACTCTTCTTTCATGACTCTTGCTCTGCCTTCCTGGGATCCCAACAAGTAACACGCTGCTTCTTTCCCTGCATTTCTGCTTGCAGGTAAATGTACCTGTTATACACTGCCCCACCATGTCTTTCACATTTGTAAATGGTTTTAAATCCACTCAAGCTACTTACTACTTATAGTTCTGTAAGATGGGTAACATTATCCTCATTTTCTTGTTCCTTCCCTTTTGTTTGTTTTTTGAGATAGGGTTTCTCTGTGTAGCCTGTCCTGGAACTCTGTAGACCAGCCTGGCCTCAAACTCACAGATTCCCCTGCCTCTGCCTCCCAAGTGCTAGGATTAAAGGAGTGTGTCACCACCACCTGGCCAACATTATCCTCACTTTCTATACTGAATAAATTAAGATGCACCAACATACATTTCCTCAAATTCACAATCTTAGTAAGTGGCAATATTCAAACCCAGGCTTGTCTTAAAAAAGCAGGGTTAGGATACTGAGCCCTTCCCAGTCATGCCCTGACTTTAGCTCAAAGGCATACAGGCTGCCTCCTAGGGTTCCCGCTAAAAGGAATATTCAGAACCCTTATTCTGATATCTAAAGGAGATTTCACTTACTCACTGACATCATTTCTGTTGGTTTACTATGTACACCATCTGTCTGTGCTAATGGCCCCTACTGTATACACTGTCTTTCTTATGTAGGACTAATACTAGTCACCTGAGTGAGGCTGAGAATCAGATTTGTTCGAAGAGGGGAAGAAGCTCAAAATACAGGTACATAACTGACCTCTCTGTGGCTGGACTACAGGAAGGATGTAATCATCAAAAGAACTAGGGGAGTTGGCTGTCTGACTCCTTCAGACTATGGGCCTGCACCGGCCCAGGGGCAAAAACTCACCATGCCCCTTGGGTGCGGGCTTCCTGCTTGTGCTCCCTGTCTCCCCAGTGAGAGCCAACAGCTCAGCCTCTAGGTCTCCGTCATCTTCAGTCTCATCCACCCCCAGGAGCATGTCTTCAGTGTTGAACTCCACGAAAAGCCCCAGCTACGAACACAGAGATTTTTTTTTTTTAAAAAAGAGTTTATTTATTTTGTGTTCTCAAGACAGGGCCTCTCTGTATAGCCCTGGCTGTGCTATTATAACTCACTTTGTAGACCAAGCTGGCCTCAAACCCAGAAATCTGCCTGCCTCTGCCTCCCAAGTGCTGGGATTAAAGGCGTGCATTCCCTGGCATAGAGATTTTATAGTTTTATTTGTAAGAATGTTTTGCCTGCATGTATGGATGTGTACCATGTGTCTGGTGCCCGCATAAGTCAGAAGCCAGATTCACTGAAATTGAAGTTATAGATTGTTTTAAGCTACCACGAGGGAGCTGGAAACCACACCCAAGTGCTCTTAGTAGAAAAGCCATGTTTCCAGCCTCAGAGAAAGGTTCTCAAAGCACTCAGGAGGCAGAGGCAGGCGGATCTCTGTGAGTTCGAGACCAGCCTGGTCTACAAGAGCTAGTTCCAAGACAGGCTCCAAAACCACAGAGAAACCCTGTCTCGAAAAACCAAAAAAAAAAAAAAAAAAAAAAAAAAGACTCCTGTTCAGTCTCTGGCACAGCACTGGTGACTCGCAGTTGCCGGCAACTACACACATGTGGCACACATTCACACATGCATACACTGAGGTACTTTTTAAATCACACAATGAACCAGAACATGAGGGCTTAAGACAGGAGAACCATCCCAAGTCCAGGACCAATCTAGTCTACACAGTGAGTTCCAGGCTAGAACCCAAGAACATCCACAAAATAAACAAGCAGCAAGAAAGACTCACACAATGGGGTCAGGTATGGTGTGGCACATGCATGCAATTCTAGCACCTGGGAGGTGCAGGCAGGATGGTCAGGGGTTCAAGGATAACCAGGGCTATGCAGAGATCTTAAAAAAAAAAAATCACAGCCGAGCAGTGTTGGAGCTCTCTGACTTCAAGGTGGGGCAGGACACACCTTTAATTCGCGTGCTTGGGAGTCAGTGCTGGACAGGTTTCCGAGTTCAAGGACAGCCTGGTCAATAGAGTTATTCCAGGTCAAAGATACAGAGAACCTGTCTCAAAAAGTAAAAAGTACTCCAGCACTCGGGAGGCAGAGGCTGGTGAATCGCTGTGAGTTCAAGGTCAGCCTGGTCTACAAGAGCTAGTTCAGGACAGGCTCCAAAAGCTACAGAGAAACCCTGTCTCAGAAAAAAAAAAAATCACATAACAAAATTATGTGTAGTGGGCTCATGCTTCTGATCCCAGCACTGGAGGAGGTGAGGCAGGAAGACTACGAGTTCAAAACCTGCCTAGGGTACATGGTAAGCTCAAAGTCAGCCTAGGCAACTTGAAAGAGAATTTGTGACAAAAGAAAAATAGGGCTGAGACTACAGTTCAGTAGAAGGGCACTTGCCTAGGATTCTCAAGGCCCTGAGTTCCATCCCCACTCACTCTGGGACTCAATGTGAAGATAGGTAAACAAGTCGAAACCAGTAAGACGACAGTGCCCTGTTCTAGTTAACAGTAACAGCTGGTGGCCACAACACAGTGTCACTCATGACTTATATTAGTTCTTCTCACCATCCTGAGATCCTACCACAAACACCCTTCATCTTTTTTGGGAAGAGGGAGTAACTTGAGACAAGCTTTCATTGTATAACCTAGAACTCACACTCTTCCTGGGGACTGTACACGTGTACCACATTTATTTAACTGTGTAAACACATAGCATGAAATCTGCCACCTTACCTACTGTCAAGCGTGAAGTTAAATGCTAATATACATTCCCATTGTTATGCAACCATCACACTATCCATTCATAGGCTGCACGTGCCTATTAAACACTGACCCATCTTCCGCTCTCCACCTTGATATTCCATGTGACACAGGGCCTAGTTTACCCCAGTGGTCGGTGATGGCTGAAACTTTCTGGATATTTATGCACTTTACCCCAACCCACCTCTTACCTGATTTTTTATCTGTCTGTTCTAATTTATTAAGTCTTTTTATATGTATGATGGTTTTTGCCCACATGTATGTATGTGTAGTATGGGTGCAGTGCCCATGGAAACCAAAAGAGGGTGTTAAATCCCCTAGAACGGGAATTACACGTGGTTGTAAGCCATCCATTTGGTACAGGGAACTCCATCCCCCTCTTCTGCAAAAACAGCAAGTGCGCTTAACCACTCAGCCACTTCTCTAGCTGCCAACTGCTCTGCTGTTTGCCTCTAGGCTGACCTGAAACCTGAAACCCACACTGACCTTGAATTCATGACCTTCCTACCTCTGCCCCCAAAGTACCGGAATTTTGAATGTGGACCACCAAGCCTAACCTACCTGCTTCCAGAAGACAATAAAAATAGATGAAGACCCAGAAGAAATAAAGGAAGAACACATGGAAGATATACCTTCTTCAGACCCGCTCACTAGAGTCTGTCCCTGTCGGTGGGCTACAGCCCTAAAATCCTGGCATCCTAGAGCTAGCCAGGAAAGTTGTCACCTGTGAACACTTAGGTCTAATCAAGCCTCGGTAGCTCCTTAACTCTCAAGTTATTTATGTGGTATGGCCACAACAGGATGGCCAAGTGGAACCCAAGAAAGGTCAGGCTCTGGTCACTAAACTCTAAGGACTTCACCACTTAGAAGCACTGCCTGTCCTCTGTGGACTAACAGGAACACCACACAGGTGACGCAATTCATCACAGGTGACTAGAGAGCCCCACCCCAAGTTAAGAGGCCCATATCCATACCTGCTTAGCAGTTGCAGCACCCTGGCCTCTGGTCTTAGGGCCCTTCCGAGGTCTCGACCCTGGCATCCTGGTAGGCTAGATACCTATTAGGTGCAAAGTTGAAGAGACGCCTGGAGTAGATGAGACATGGCCCCAACAGGGGTACCAGTGATTAAGGAGCAAATTTCTTCAGGTAAAATGCCACTTTGTAACTAAAGAACAGAGGCAAGAGGTGGCAGTGGATGAAAGGCTGGGTACCACTGTCAACAGTGTGTACACGACAGTTGTTGAACTGACTGATGGACATTGGGGACAGATCGATGGAAGCAATGCTAGGCCCAAGTGCTACGTCGCAGTACATGCCTAATGGGTACCACTAGGCAACCCAGACACAGAGCGCTTTCATAGTCCCAGTTTCCTTGGACACTCTGTGCCTGACTCAGCATCCAGATCCTCTGAAAGATGTCACAAGTGATCAGCGGGTACTGTGGCACGACCCGCCAGGACTCATCTGCTCCCACCTCAGTCTTCAAGGAAACAGACCCATGGGCACACGACCATCACAGGGCTACTGCGGGAGCCATGGGTGCCAGAGGGGGCCCTTACCCAAGACATCAAAAAAGGCATCTTAGAAAGGATGATGCCTGTGCTGAGTCATAAAGTTTGGAGGCTGGGGAAGAGCAGAGTTCCAAACAAATCAAACAGATACCAGTTCTAAGATGAGAAATGACTTGGCCTACACAAGGAAAAGGAAGACCCATCATCACTGAAGCATGAACCAAACCAGGAGACTAGAATGGAGACATGACCCAGGGGCGAACCGTAAACACCTTTAAGGCTCTAAAGGTATTCCGGCGTTATCCTGACAGCAGTGGGAAGCGTCATGGGCTGCAAAAGGTGCACGGGGAAGTGGGAGATGGTACAGGGCGGGAAACTTTGGCCCTGAGCATCAGGCAAGCCTGCGAAGGAGCGTGGGATGGCGTGGGGACTGAGACTCAGACGGGGTCTCGCGTCTGGAGCTGGAGTCGACAGAGCTGCGAGGTTCCCTGGGTGAGAGCGCCCAAGCGCTCGTCACTCCAAGTGTCAGATTTCGACTCCGGTGAAGAGCGAGGGGTCAGCCGGGGCGGGATGCGGGGGGTGAAGCAGCTCGGGAGAATGAGGCTTTGCACTGTCGCTCGGGTGCCGGAGGCTGGTTGGGGCTCAGGAGAGGCGCGTCCTCGCCGGGCTCCCCACACCCGCGCGTCCTCCCACCGCCTGGCCCGACCCGGCCCAGGCGGCCTCCATCTCCCCGGCCGCCCCCAGACTCCACACGCCGAGAGACGGGCACGTGGCATACCTCGCGGCGGATCCGAACCAAAACAGGGCCTCCCACAGCCCGGAACCGCCAGGCTTCCCGCGGCCCTCGGGCGGCGGCCGAGACAGCCACAGGAAGCGCCCGCCCAGGAGGCGGCGGCTCTCGCTCGGCACGTGACCCCAAACCAGCTACCCGCAGTGCGCATGTGCTCGGGAAGCGGGTGGGGCGCGCAGCCAGGTGACGCTGAGGGTGGGGCAGGTAACGCGAGACCGGCGGACGGGAGCGCCGGGAGGGTTGGCGGGGGCGCGCCTTTTCCGGCCGGAGCATCTGCGCCTGGTGTCCTGCTCGTTCTCCCCGCTCTCGGAGACTCTCGCCCCCGTGTTGGGTTCTGGAAGGAGGCCCGAGGACCTTGTGCGCCTAGCCGTCCTAGGCGCTGAAAACCGAGTCTCCGGGAAATGGGGTTCCTTTGCAGTCCGATTAGAGGAGCCAAAGCACTCTGTGGACTGAGGCAGGAGGATCGCTGCGAGCTGACAGCCGCCGCTGCCTCCTAAGGTTTCGGGTTAGATCGGACTGATGCAACTGACCTGCAGACGGACTATTCCATCTCCAGAGTTGCCTTTTTTCCCCCCGCTCTGTAAAACCCCAAGATCCCCACACCACAAGCGCAGTGTCACTTCATGGAGAAACTGCAGGCTTCAGTTCTGATGGAAGGAACAGACCCACGTGTGGTGCACAGTTAATCCTCCTTAAAGTTATTTTAACATTTTTATAATAAAAATGTTTAAGATATATACAAAGACATACAACATTGCACGTTTACTGCTGGGTGGTGGTGGCGCCCGCCTTTAATGCCAGCAGAGGCAAGGGTATTACTGTGATTTCGAGGCCAGCCCGGGTCTACAAAGCGAGTTCCAGGATAGCCAGTACTACAGAGAAACTGTCGCGAAAAATAAAATGAAAAAAAAAAAATCCTTTCAGTTTCGGGCACAGAGACAAACTTTTTTTTGTCCCCCCCCCAACCCCCACCCGAGACAGGGTTTCTCTAACAGTCCTGGTTGTCCTGGAACTCGCTTTGTAGACCAAGCTTCCAAGACAAGAGGGACACACTCATTATGAGCACCTCTGTTGCAGTTTCCTCTGAGTTCTACAACCAGAACAGCTTCAAGATGACTGACGGAGCCGATTCATCCTCACAGGATACTCCAGTCAGGACTTGACCATAATTCTAAATTTTTTTTAAATATTTATTTAGTATACAATATTCTGCCTGTGTGTATGCCTGCAGGCCAGAAGAGGGCACCAGACCTCATTACAGATGGTTGTGAGCCACCATGTGGTTGCTAGGAATTGAACTCAGGACCTTTGGAAGAGCAGACAATGCTCTTAACCTCTGAGCCATCTCTCCAGCCCTCTAAATTTTCTTTGAATCCCCATAAGATTGTCAGTGCACCCAACAAGCACGAAGTAGCTTAGAAAACTATGCCCATATTCTCCAAAAATGGATTATGGAAGTTTTGTTTACAGTGTTGGTTACAAGCTGTTATGAATAATGATCAAGAAAAAAGCTAAACAAAGATTAGATTCTGAGTTTTGTTTTGAAAAGAAAAAAGGGGACATGCTGTGGGATGCTCTTGTACACTATAAAGATTTGTCACTCACATTAGTTTAATAAAATGCTGATTGACCAGTAGCCAGGCAGGAAGTCTATGCAGGGTGACTTAGACTAGGAGAATTCTGGGAAGAGGAAAGGCAGATGCAGTCACCACCCAGACACAGAAGAGAGATGAGAATGCCTGACTCAAAAAAAGTAGTAAACCACATAGATAAGAATTGTGGGTTGATTTAAATTGTAAGAGCTCCTTAATAATAAGCCTGAGTTAATAGGCCAAACAGTTGATAATTAATATAAGCCTCTGTGTTTCTTTGGGACTGAATGGCTACAGGACCAAGTGGGACAGAAAACTTCCATCTACGTGCAAGTGGCTTGAATTACAGCCAGTGTGAGCTGCTAGATGTAGGTGCCAGAATTCGGATTCTCTGCAAGAGCAGTATATACTCAACCAATGAGTCATCTCCTCAGTTTTTTTCCTCTGGCAATTAAAATTTATCATTTGTATGTGTGTCAAATCTGCTGGAGCTGGAGTTGTAAGCCATCTGAGCTGAGTTCTAATAACTAAATTCAGATCCTCTGGAAGAGCCCCATTTTAGCTTTTAGATTCATCTTTCTTTGATCCATTTCAACTGCTTCATTTTGCTAATCACCCATTTTTCTTCTGTAAACGACATCTTTACTCTTCTCCCTTTGAGTTAACCATGGAAATTATAAAAATATTCTGATACAGAGGCTGGAGAGGTGGCTCAGCAAGGAACAGACTTGGTTCCCAGAACCCACACGGCTACTCACAACCATTTGTAACTAGTTTCAGGGCAGCAGACAACCTCTCCTGGCCTCTGAGCAGATTACACACAGATGGTATTACACTTTGATGCAGATAAAACTGTTGTAAAAATTTGAGTGTTTGCCTGCATGAATATATGCACATGCACCATGTGCATGCTTGGTGTCCTTGGAAGATAAGAGGAAGGATTCAGACACCCTATAACTGGAGTAAAGATGGTTGTGAGCTGTCACTGGGTGCTGGGAACGAAACCCAGATTCTGTACAAAAGTAAGTCCCCTTAACCCCTCAGGCATCTCTCTAGCTCTGTGAATGATACCTTTTAAAACCTTATAACTATTATTTCTAACAGTTCTTAGGTTTTTTTTTTCAGGCTGGTTTTGAGTTTAGTATGTGGCCCAGGCTACCATCAAACCTTCAGAGCCAGGTGGTGGTGGTGCATGCCTTTAATCCCAGCACTCAGGAGGCAGAGGCAGGCGGATCTCTGTGAGTTCGAGGCCAGCCTGGTCTACAAAGGGAGTTCCAGGACAGGCTCCAAAGCTACAGAGAAACCCTGTCTCAAAAAACAAACAAACAAAAAAACCACTTCAGTAATCCTCTTGTTTCAGCCTTAGCACCATGCAGGGTACAAGGTACCAGGGCTAAAGGCATCTGGTTTGCATTTAGCAGTGGGAAATGAACCCAGTGCCTCCTGCCTACAAGGAGCACTGTCACTATGATGAACACAAAACCCTATCAGTTCTTTTATATAAAAACAATTTTACTTTATATCATTCACAATCAAATACATCATGACATACAATGAAGTCTTCCTATCACCTCTGACAAACCGCCAGGAACTTCCCAGAGGCAACCAGTGTAGCCAATTTCATATAAATTCTCCCAAAAGTACTTTAAATAGATAAATATACTATATACATGTCTTTATATACATAGTATGTTACCATAAACTTCTCAAACACTCTGGATAAAGCAAACTACATAACATAAAATCCAAAATCTACCACAACCATTTCCATTCTGTTTTTTCTTTAATTCCATGTTCTGAGGAAAAATAAATAAGGCTCTTTGGGAAATAGCAGAAGTCCTTGAAGCCCTTCACGCTTCTTTCAGAGCATACAGCACATCGTCTTGGCTCACGTTGAGCCTCACTCGAAGGAGTAGGTCATTCCTGCTGGACTCCACCAGGAGGAGGCGGCAAGACCCCAGACGTGAACACACAGCCATGGTCTCTGACATGGTCGGGTAAGGCAGCCCCTCTATCCTGCACAGAGCCACATGCTGGCTGTAGATCTAGACAGCAAGAGTAAAGCCAAGGTCAGGAGGAACAATAATCCTGGGTTTGTATCCAATCATTCATCTTTTCCAAAAACTGGGTCCTTGGGGCAGGGTGGGTGATGCTCTCTAATCTGTAGTCCAAGTCCCTGGGCTGCAGAGTTCCAGGACAAGCAAGGCTGTATAAGACCAGTCTCCAAACAATCAATCACTTGGTTTTAAATGGAGACTTTGCCTTTGTTTAGCTGCCCAGACCCAAATAATCACACAAACTATATTAACATTAATTACAACAATGTTTAGCTTAAGCGTATTCCTAGCTAGCTCTTATATTGTAAATTGACCTATTTCTATAAATCTATGTTATCACCACAAGACTGTGGCTTACTGGTAATGGTGTGGCATCATTCTCCTTCAAATGCTACATGGTGTCTCATCAACTCTGCCTACTCTATCTGTTTGGATTTCCTGCCCGGCTTTAATCTGCTAAGCCATTGGCCAAAAAAGATTTATTAACCAATAAAATCAACACATACATAGAAGGACACCCCACATACTTGGTACCTCAAGATACCAAATGCTTCATTAGTAGACGCCCTTGTGCCAAGGAGTAGAAAACAAGCCATAGAACAGGACACAGCACATCTGAACCCTACTTTTCTATAATTTACCTATGTGACACCAGGAAAGTTACCCCCCCATGCTTTCTTCCTTCCTCTTTCTTTCTCTCCCTCTTTCAACCCTCCCTCGCCTTCTTTCCTAGTCTTTTTAAGGCAAAGGCTGCATCTCAAGTTGGTTTGGAACTCACTATGTAGTTCAATCTGGCATCAAACTCTTGGCAATCCTCCTGCCTCATCTTCTAAGAGCTGAGATCACAGGTGTGAGTCAACATGTGCCTACTTCACATTTTAAAGCAAAGCTTCAGTTTTATAAGATGTACTGCACAACCGAACAATATTTGGAATACTGGTGTAGGAGGGTCTTCTATCTATATGTTACTTTCACTGGTTAAATAAAGAAACTGTCTAGGCCTTTTGATAGGACAGCAGCTTAGATAGGCGGAGTGGACAGAACAGAATGCTGAGAGAAAGAAAGCAGGGTCAAAGAGCCGCCCGCCATGAAGCTGCCGCCAAATCAGGCATGCTGAATCTTTCCCGGTAAGCCACGAGCTCGTGGTGACATACACATTATTACAAATGGGTTGAATCAATATGTGAGAGTTAGCTAATAAGAGGCCGGAATTAATGGGCCAGGTAGTGTTTAAATGAATACAGTTTCTGTGATTATTTCAGGAATAAAGCTAGCCGGGATCCGGGCGGGAACGCAGCCCGCAGCTCTCCCTTCTACAATCAAATACAGAACTGCTAAAGGCTCCTTGTGAGTTTTGTTGTTGTTGATTGTTTGCTATGTTAAAAGACAGGTCTCTCATACTTCAGACTGGTCTCAAACTGGGTATGTAGCCAAGGATGAATGAATTTATGAACCTCCTGGCTCTACCTCAAAGTCCTGGGATAACAGGCATGCACCACCATGCCTGCCTTAGAACTGTACTGGAGAATGGATCTCCAATTTGTTCATTCAAGGCCACTATCTACTTTGAAGTATATCCTCAGCCCCACATGTTCTAAGTGTTGGCTATTGAGGGCTTTCCCTGCCATACTCACAGACTCCTTGTCAGCCCTGCTCCTGGATACCTCTGGGTACCAGGTTCTAGACTATTCTGTCAGTCCAACCTGACCCCTTGAGATTGGTTGAGTGGCCACCTCATCCCATCTCCACTGGCTAAGCCCAGCCCCCAGATTTCCTTAATTGCCCTACCAGGAGGCTAGAGAATGGCAAGGCCCTGCCATATGGGGGTGGAAAGAGATTCAGATCACATAACCTCTCCAATCCCAGGCTACCCTGGAAAGCCCCACCCCCACCCCCCAGAAACCCTATCTAACCTTATGTTCTGCCCAGTTCTCTGTTGCTTCTCATCCCAGCAGAAGCAATCACCCCCTTGGGGCTTCCCATACCAAGGAATCTCTTGTGTGGGTTTGTTATACAGTGTGACTTTGTGGTGTTCCCTGGCACCCAAATGCCAGGATACTTTCCCCATCAGAGCTGTAACCCTTACATCAAGATGCCTGGACCCATATCTAGAAGGATCAAGAAAACAGCACTCAGCCAATACCTGTTGAAATGTCGCTTCTTCCAGTCCAGATCGGTGGAATTCTGCAATAATGGCTCTCAGGAAGCCCTGCTCCAGGAGGGAACAGTTTCTTAAAGGAAACCAAGAGATATGAATACTAAGAGGCTGCCTGCACCCCTGGCCTCATAGAGGAGAAAAAAAACCACAAGGAAACATTTCCTGCATCACTGAAAACATGTTCTTTTGGAAATGCAGAAAAGCAACTACTTCTGGAATTATACCTGCACCTCAAATAAATAAATAACCAAAAGAGCCCATCTCCAAATTTCACGAGTGGGTATGTCTCAGTTAGAAACAGTGACTTTCTGTTCATGTAACTTTCCTTCTTTTTGATTTTATAGATAGGATTTCTCTGTGTATCCCTGGCTGTCCTGGAACTCATTATGTAGACCAGGTTGGCCGCAAACTCCAAGAACTGCCTGCTTAGCCTGTGTCAGATTGAAGTCACATGCCACAACTGCCCAAACTGTTCATGTAATGTTAAAAAAGTTGTGTGTGTGAGTGCGCATGTGTACGCGCACAGAGCAGAAAAGAGTGTCAGATCTGAGACCTGTAGTCACTGGCAGCAGTTGTGAGCTGCCATGTGGATACTGGGAACTAAATTTGAGTCTCGGGTGCTTTTAACCGCCGACTCGTCTTTCTATCTACCAAGTGTGCTCCTTTCTTTTTTTGAGACAGAGTCATTGTGTAGCTCAGACTGGAACTCACTATGCAACCTGGGCTAGTCCTAAACTTGTTGCAATGTTAATAAGCATTCATCTGTTACCAAGGATTTTGGTTTTGCCTCCCCAATTGGCCCCTAAGGACTTTCTCTACCTAAGGTGCAGACTGAGTTCAGTCTAAAACAGAAGCACATTTCCAAAGCCCCAACGCTGCGATCTCTCCTCAGACCCTTCCAGAGGTGCGGGCAGCAAAGCATCTTACTTGATGGCAGTGATATAGGGTGAGGAGAACATTTCATCTATAGCCTCCATTAAATGGGCCACAGTCACCAGGCCCGGAGAGTCACCAGGCTGACGGGAAAGCTCGCAGATCTCGGTGGCACGCCTGCAGATGTCCAAGCAGCGCCGTGCATCTCCGGAGAGGGCTGCTACCTACAAGAGGGGAACATTTTATTTCTAATGTCCACTTGCCACCTCAACCTAGGTGAATAACCACCGGATCTGTGCAGATAAAAAGGCGGTGCTGAGAATGGCCTTGTGCCAAAGTCGACAGTTGGGGAATGTCTGGGAGCCTGGAATTATATCATTTAAGGAAGACTATTCCTCCATGCCAAACCACTGTTCCAAGATTTTATAGGTAACTCCAGAAATCTCCAACTTTAATATTTAGGAAATAAGTGGGGTTTGCTTTTAAGGATGGGTAAGAAAAGGTGCTTATTGGTTAAGAGTACTTGTTGGTGAACACATGGCAATTCACAAACACCCATAACTCCAGGATCCAGAGAATCCAGAGCTCAATTCTGGCCTCTGTAATGGCTGGGAATGACGGTATAGAAGGCCAGCCTGGTCTACACTGCAAGTTCTAGGACAGCCACGGCTACATAAAGAGACCCTGCCTCAAACCAAACAAACAAAAATACCACAAAACCAACCAAACAAAAAAATCCCACCACCACCAACAATAATAAAGAAACCCCCACGAGGATTCTCACTCCCGGGTTCTCATTCTGTGTGCCCCAGAAGCAGATAATTAAGGCCAGAAAATGAACATACTGGGAGGCAAGACCTCCTAGAGCATGTAGTGAATTTGGGAGAACTGCCCAACCAATTATCTAAAAGATTAAAATTAAGATGAAGGAGAAAAGGAAGAAATCCATTGTAGGGAAGCCCTTTGCTGAGACAAACGAATCAAGCTCTGCACGATGCCAAGAGTTAGGCTGCTGTCGCTCCTTCTCATGTCCTGAGAAATGGAGTTTCCAGGCCCGACTCACTCTCTCCCATGCCGGCTCAGAAAAATACCCAAGAGGCAGGCGGATCTCTAAGAGTTTGACATCAGCCTGATCTACACAGTGAGTTCCAGGAGAGCCTCCAAAACCACCCAGATAAACCCAAAAAAACCAAAACACCTCCCCCGAAGGGAAAAAAAAAAAAAAGAATGTTATCTGCTTGTTAAGTTTTGACAGGCTATCCCAGACCTCGCAATCCTCCTGCCTCACCTTCGAAAGTGCTTACAGGGATAAACTGCTATACCTCAGAGCTACTGCAGCCTACAAAGACCTCTTTCCCAGCTCTTATATTCCCAGTATTTGACAGCAACCTGGAATTCACCTGTCTTGGACCTCACCAAACTATCTCTAAAATGATCCATTCCTCTAAAATTGTGGCACATAAACCAAGAAAACTACTAAGTACATATGTATATAATACACTAAGACATTAAAAGTAGTCATCTTAGCATGGTGCATGCTTTCAATCCTAGCAGGCAGGCAGATCTCTTGAGATTGAGACCAGCCTAACCTGTATAACATACTAAGCCAGCCAGAGGTACAGTGAGACCCTGTCTCAAAAGGCAAACATGGCAGTCATCCCTGTACAGTGGGATTACACGCTATTGTATGTAGCCACTCCTAGTTAGACATGAGCAGTGAAGCCCAAACATTTCCTCATTACCTCCTGTCCTATCACCACCCTCACCCTGTGAAACAGCGCCCTAGCGACAAACAGTACCAATTGAAGAGCCTGGGCTAAGGCAATGAAAGGAAACACCCAAAGCAGTTCCACGGGGAGCCTGGGGCCCTTCTGAGGACTGACTACTGTAGTGAGGGTCTGCATACAGCCTTGTCTGTTGAATGATGGTTCCACATAAACAGGCCCAACTCTGACTAGTTGCTAAGCTCTCTTCATTCAGCGTACACAGCACAGGGCACAGACAACAGGTGCTCAGAAGGACTTGTGGACGGGCGTGGAGGTGTAGCAAGGAGCTTCCTGATGGTGACTTACCTTTCTGGCTACCAACTGGATGGCATCATCCTCAAAGGCCTTTAAATGCTTGAGTCGGGACACTACAATCTGTTTCAGTTGGCTGTGAGAATAGGGCTGGAAGGACATCCTGGTGAGACCCTGGAGAGCCGAGATGAGAGAGGAACAAGTTTCACCACGTCCAGGTGAGGACAAAAAAAAAAAAAAAACAAAAAAGCCACACTCAGGTCCCCCAGCCTGATTATCAAGTCCAACATAACAACACATTTCTTTCCATTTTCCCTTTCAGTTGCTGCCAGTACTGGCCATGACTGGGGTGTCCTGCAGGACAGCGGTTCTCAAATTCTTTTATCTTAGAACCTTTATTCTCTTAGAATCATCTGAGAGAGAGGTGCTCTACCGACCAGCACAGCTCCCGCCCTCCTTACCATGTTCTCCATGGTTTGATGTTGCTGTTTCCTGCCAAACCTTAAGGTCCATGAAGGCTAACAAGTCTGCCTAGTTCTCTGCTTCACTGTAAGCACTTAAGAGGTGGCAGGTGATACATGCTTAAGTATTTTTAAAACTAATTAAACTTCTAAGACTTTGTGTGATTTAAAATTGCACAGGGACCAGAGTGCCAAGTCATGGGGTATGATACGTGTAGAAAATGGCAATGGTTTTTTATTCCAACATAAAAATTACAATTATGGGGCTGGAGAGATGGCTCAGAGGTTAAGAGCATTGCCTGCTCTTCCAAAGGTCCTGAGTTCAATTCCCAGCAACCACATGGTGGCTCACAACCATCTGTAATGAGGTCTGGTGCCCTCTTCTGGCCTGCAGGCACACACAGACAGAATATTGCATACATAGTAAATAAATAAATAAATATTTAAAAAATTACAATTATGGCACAACAAATCATACTTTGTTGGCCTTCTAAATTTCCATTTTTACACAACACCCTGGACTTACCAATCGGCTGGATACGCGGTTCATCATAATCCTTTCTGGCAGGTCCATGGTGTTGGCAATGGCCAGGACAACCAGTCGGGCTCCCTTGTGAGTAGGCCAATCAAAGAGATTGTACATGACATCTTGTTTTTGAGTCCAAAGAAGGTCAAGCTGCCCAAGAACATATACAGTGTCGGTGAGACTGGTTGGGCACCTAAGTGACAGCTTGCCCACTGAGTTAGCGATGTGCTGCCTATACCATTCCTGCTCCTGTGCGCCCACAGGCACCTTACCTCGTCCACAAGCAGCACGGTGGTTTCCTGTGGGGACCCTTGGCTGCAGAATCGCTTCGCCAGCAGCTCTGCCGCATGGTTAGCGGTTGCCTTCTGGCCCGTCAGCTTCTGCATGAGGAAAAGCAGTTGCTGTAGTCAAAGAAGCTCATCTCCTTACTGTCTCTCACTCTAGTCCCTTCCCCAAGAGGGACATCACCGGTCCCAGGGCAACAGCTAATGAAACAGAGTTTACACCCTATTCCAGGACATCCTCCACCATTGTGAGCTAGTTTGTTGCACGCCGGCATGTAATCAGTCAACATTTAGCTCCTTTTTAAGATTTATTTATTGTGTATAGTGTTCTGCCTGCATATATGCCTTCAAGGCAGAGAGGGCACCCGATCTCATTACAGACGGTTGTGAGACACTGTAGTTACTGGGACTTGAACTCAGGACCTCTGCAAGAGCAGCAGTAGCTGCTCTTAACCTCTGAGCCATCTCTCCAGGCCTGGCCATGGTTTTGGAGTCTAAAAATTCTGCCTACCTCACCCTTGTCACCGCTGCATAAATATGTAAAATGCAAATAAAATTAAGTAAGCCTTTCCTTTCCCACGTGCTTCTAAAGAACTGTTTCCCAAAACCCCCCAACAACTTTGCCTACCTGTAAAATCTGCACATAGACTTGGTGGGGTTCTGTCAGCTTCATGCCATTGACCTCAACGTATTCAAAGGGAGGAACATCATTTGTTTGGGCTGCCTGCTGCAGACAGCGCATGACCTCGTGTACGGTGGCCGTCTTCCCTGTCCCAGGAACCCCAGAAATGTACATACACCTACAGCAAGAAAACAACACTCATAGCCTGGGTCTGTGCCGTCCACATCACACTAAGAAAGAGCAAGCCCCTCGAGATAGGGAAGTAGGAACAGTGAAGACTACCCTAGGAGACTCGTCAGAGTTGGACCATTTAGACACTCATTCTACAGTCAAAGCTATATGCATGCAAACTGATTACTCAAAGGTCACCCCCTCCTTTTTAAATGGAGACAAAACCCCATGTAGGTCAAGCTAGCCTCAAACTCACTTTGTAGCAAAAGATAACCTTGAACTCCAGATCCTCTCGCCTCTACCCTGCCACCACCATGTTCAGCTTCTGCAGTTCTGAAAGGCAGGATGCCACTCTTCTAGGCTTAGCAGTGGTTCTGCTTTCCCTGCTGACCCTGTGTGAGCAGCTCTTCCTCAGACTACCTGTCTACCCAGCACTACTCACCCTCCAGTCCCATCAAGAACTTTGCTTTCCACAAAGTTGTAGATGTCTTGGAATTCCTGCTCCCGACAGGGAAGAGAGTCAGGCACAGCAGAAACATGCAGCCTGCATGGAAAAGACACTATTATTTCTGCCCAGGAATGAAAAAAAAAAAAGAAGAAAGAAATTCCTTACTTTTCACCTCTCCACGGTGCCTCACCTACCCTCCCTTTTATCCACCAAAACCACAGGGCAGACCAAAACCTATGAGTTCCAAAAACTCTTGCTCTCGTCCTGCAATTTAAGAGAACTCCTACTTTAGGGTCCTGTAACTAAGAGACACCACCCTCAGAAACACCAAGAGGACGGCACAAGCCTGGGAGACATGTCCTCCCATCTGCATCTCCCTGGCCATTAGTTGTTCTGTAAGGACTTGTTTTACTGTCTTCCAACCATACGCACAAATGACCGCAACACCAGCACAGCCAACTCCTCCTCATGTGAAGAAAGAGGCCCCAGCACTCTGATCTATTACCTCAACCGGGCTTCTTCAAGCGTACTAGTTGGCTCCTGGATAGCGAGGTTTCTATCGCGAATCTGAGGAGTGGCGTGATGAGGTGTTCTACGATTAGGCTGTAGTCAATGAGAGCATAAACTGTAATAAAGCAAAACCACACACACACACACACACACACACACACACACACACACATACACACATACACACACAACCATCCAGGACACAGAAAATTGATCCGGGAAAAGAACAAGGTAGTCTTACCTCCTACATGAAAGAAATAAAAACTATTTACTCCTCATTCCCACCCCTCACATCAAACATTTTGTTCATAGTCCAAACATGATCTTTTTTCTAATACTTATAGGGATCAGAATTTGAGAACAGTTATTTTGAGAAAGGAATTAAAAAAAAAAAAAAAAGATTATTCAGCCAGGCATGGTGGTGCCTGCCAGTCCCAGGACCTGGGAGGCAGATACAGGCCAAAGCTACACAGTTAGACGCTGTTTCAAAAAACAAACAAAAACCCCAGGCTCCATACATACTACATGGGTACTCTGCACTGAACTACATCTCTGGCCTTTCATTAATTATGTCAAAGCTAGAATATTATTAGGAAACTCAAGTTACTCTGCTCAAGAAGAGGAGGCACAGGTGGTATGTGATTCCTGAGATCGTTTATTTGAAAATACGGTCAAGGTTTGATTCAGGAATTCCTCAGCCCATAACCTCGTACTTGGAAACATCAAGAAAACAACACCACCCAAATTTATTCTACATCCCTGGGTGATTCCTCCCACTCCCAGGCCCATTCTTCCACGGGGTTTGCTAACAGTGGAACTACAGGCAGCCTGAGGAGTGCTGGGAATCAAACTCAGGTCCCCTGGAAGAACTGCTCTTAGCTGCGGAGCCCTCGCTCCAGCCGGTGATGGTTAATCTACGAATCAGACCTATGCTTTCTCTTACTTCTCTCCACCTTTTCCTTGGCCAAAATGTGCAAACTGACCAACTGGGGAGAAAACAAAGGACCTGCAGGAAGGTAAGCACAAGACTAGTAAACTCATATGTTCAAGGGGCCAGCCATTTCTCTTTTTTTTTTTTTTGGTGAGACCCAGCGGATGTGAACAATCTGAACAGCGAGCTTTTTACACCTATATTTGAGTAATCCAAGTAAATATGCCTTTAGTTCAAACGGGATCTACTAGACTCCCTTCCTTAGAGCCTGCTCTTAGACTTCAGCCTCAGCTCCATCTTGATCTGGAAAAATGGAGAACAGTTTCTAAGCAAGCATTTCCCAACTGTATGCTGAAGAGTTCTACTGTGTTTAACACTACCGTTTCTCTAACCCACCTCTCTGCATGAGAAGACCCCAACATCATAATGCTGTTACAGTTGCGCAGGAATTCCCTTCCGTTTTCCTGTTGCACATGCATTACCACATGTAAGCAGTACCCCTGATCTCTGCTGTATTAGTGCAGCCTGGAATCCAATTCCCCGAGTGCCAAGGGAAATGCAAACACCAGGACTCAGCAGTGTTTGTGCTTCCCTTAGGAGGCTGTGCTCTTGGCCTTTTGACTCTGGCCCTTAAAAGGAACTTGAGTGCTGGAGAGATGGCTCAGAGGTTAAGAGCACTGACTGCTCTTCCAGAGGTCCTGAGTTCAATTCCCAGCAACACACATGGTGGCTCACAGCTATCTGTAATGAGATCTGGTGCCCTCTTCTGGCCTGCAGGTGTACATGCAGACAAAAAAACTAAACATAATAAATACATCTTTAAAAAAAAAGGAACTTGAACCTTTGAGCAGTCTGGGCCAGCCTAGGCTTTATAGTAACACACAATCTCAAAAGCAAAACAAAATAGCACAAGGGAAAAAGTCATCTTCAAGTAGATTAATTTTCAATCAAGTTCACGTAAGCCTGTTCATCTAGGAAACGCACTACTTTAACAACCCTAGCCCTATGCTAAGAATCCAGCTGTTACTGTGAGATCTTAGAACTACCATTCTATACCATACAGGAGGGACACGTCACTGGTAAACAAACCCAAAAAAGCCTTACTGTTTTCTTTGGTGTCTTGGAGGGGATCTGCAATGACGGCTTTGAGGCCATTCTGCGGTTCCTGGACTGCCGCTGGGGATTTCGCCTCCGAAGGGAGGGAACAGAGTCGTCCTGGTCCTCGTCCTCGTCCTCACTGGTGCAGTCTGACACCTCTGCTGAGGATATGAAATCTTCCTCTTCGTGGTCACTTTTATCTAGAAGCCTGAGTGGCGGAGACTGATTATTTTCCATTATTTGCTGTTCAAGTCTTAACAACTGTGTAAAAGTGTGCACAGGAAGCATTACATCTCCTCCAACACCAGGCAATATGGAATTTGTTTCACTTCTTAGATACTTGCTTGAGATGCTCTGCCAAAGGCATTATTTATCCACCGAATCCCTCAACAACTTTAAGACTTGTGTATCTTCCCTATTTTGTTCATGAGGGGGTAAGGATTGGAAATGTTCATCTTCTCAAATTTCAGTTTCAGAAGCCCAAATTCAAACTAAGATCTATCAAACAAAGTTAATGCTTTTAGGCATCCCACGCTCTCAGACTTGCAGGAAACAAGAGTGATGGAAGCCAAGGAACCACAAGCCTTGGCCAGCATTTCTTGTCCCTTTCAAACTATGACACTTGTACAAAATGCTAGGTGAAAAAGTATCAATGCACTGACTGGCCACTCACACACAAGGGATATGAAGGGACAAATGCTATCACAGATGAGAGCAAGGTTCTTCTGCTTGTCAGTGAGCAGTCTTACCAAAGCTGTTTCCTAATCCGACTCAAAGTCACAAGAGAACTCCTTCTATGAACACGATGGGAACTACAGCTGTGAGCTTCTTGTCCTTTTGTCTCCCTGTAAGGTATCACACCTGGATTAGAGGAAAGCGTTAGAGACAGCAAGGGTCCACAGTAGGTACCGGAGATAGTCAAGTCTCACTGGCTCCTATTCTTTCTATAAGCAACCTTGGAGTTAATCAAACTTGGCTCAAAAGCTCATCAAAGAAATTCAAGTTTTATTTAACACATCATTTAAATCAGACTTTACTGCTCTGCTATTGTGGATCAAAATGGATAAAAATACTTAGTATGGGCCAGGGGTTGGGAATTTCTATTTACGAAATACTGAAAATCAAGTTATTTCTAGTTTGTCACTTTTACTGTACACTTCATTAGCTACACAAATGATCAATGACCAAACTAAAGCTTGTCCTACATTTATTGTCTTCTTTTACTATATTTAAGAGTAGATTCCAACTTCATAAAAATGAAAAACCATCCAATTAGATAAAAATGATCACTACATTGTGGCAAAGAGCCACAGCCAACAAATGAAATCCAGACTGTGACGCAGTATAGTTTCAGACATAAATATCGATATTCCCAAGTGACGTCTGAAGAGAAAAGAATGTCTTTTTGGAGATAGTGTTACTATGTAGATCAGCCTAGCCTTGAACTCAGTACGTACCAATCGTGCCTTAGCCTCCAGATTACAGGCATTAAAAAAAAAAAAAAAAAAAAAGCCAAGGCCAACTTCAAAGAGCATTGCACAATACAGATTCCTGGGCCCAAGACATGGAGCCTAATTTACTAAATCCAGGCTCAGAAATCTCTATTTGAAAAAGATCCTCAGACCCTCGGTCTGGTCAGACAGCCGCAGCTCAACAGTTTCCCTCCACGACACCCAATTCTCATCACAGGAAGTATCTCAAGCTGGTCTGTGCGAGGGGGCAATGCCCCTGCTTACCTCCTAATGTACTCTGGTGTCAGAATCACGGTGGGCACCACGGAAGACCTCACCCTGCCCCTGACGGGGACAATGGTCCCCTCCACATTAATCTTGGCGGTCACCTCAGCTGGGCATTGGGCTCTCAGAGTCATGCTCTGTTTGGCACAAATGGAAGGAGCCTGTCCATTTTTTCTTAGAGTTTTCAAAGCTGAGGAGGTCTTGATTTCACCAGGCTGAGACCTTTTAGGTGGTGAGGCTGTCTCAGAGGAGGCTGTTTTTCGTTTAGAATTTTTTTGAGGCTCCAAGGAGTCACACGAGATCTTCTGTGATAGCCTCATGTTAGGCTTCCTGGGAAAACCTAAGCCTAAAGAGACAATGTGGGATGTTAGACTTGAACCCCCCAATCTCATGCTGTAACTGAAGTTACACAACAGAAGTTACTCATACTTTGAATTAGTCCATATTGTCTTCCTCTAGGCCAGGTGGCCTCTTTTTTCCTAAACCTCATGACTTTCCTATTTAGAAACAGACATGACTTTTGTTTTCCTATTTCAGTCCTGAGGACTGAACCCAGGCCCTTGCTAAGCATGTGCTCCACCGCCGAGCTCCATCTGCAGGATTTAGAATCTGACTTCTCAGTTAGCTTCCCCAAGGCAACACTGCAGGGTAAACACTTCCAGCGCAATGGCATTTGAAGAAATTTATAGTACAATACCGAGTGACACCAGACCCAAATTTTTCCTGTTATTTTTTTTTTCCCTAAACCCAGATTATATCTGGCAAGATAGAGGAGAAATCATTACATGTAGATCTGTTCTACTCTTGCCAAGACTATGGGAACCGGGGATCACAGCTCTTCATAGATACAGCTGAACTATTAAAAAGGCAAGGATTACATTAGGTCCTAGCAAGAAACAAAAGGTGAATGAGACTCAACCCTGGTACTTATCCATGGATACGCTGCTCTAACTCAGGAGATAGCAGGCAGGAATGCCTACAGTCTTAAAGCACAGATGAGCCAACTTTAGTCATACTTATGAGAGACAGATACAGACAGGGTTTCAAGAGCCATCTGATGTCTATGTGGCTTTATTCGCAATCATGAACAGCTAGAAACACCCAGATGCCACCTACTGGGAATTAATAAACTGTAGCTATTGATACAATAGAGCACTGCATATAAAGGATCAAATCACCAATAGGATAATAACAGGAATGACTCCCAAATGAATGAGAAACCAAGAAAAGAGAGCCAGACAAAAAGGCCAGACTGTGATTCCAATGATACGATATCCCAGAAAAGCCAACCATAGAGACAGCAAGGACATCACTGTGCAGCAGGCGTTGGGGAAGGAAGAACTGGTATATCACAAAGGATCACAGCACACTGAAAACTACTTTACAACCATACTTACCATCAAGTTCGAGCAGCTTCTTTGCATTGGGGGACACGGGAGGAGCAGGTGTCTGGCAAGATCTGGAAGTAGAGTGACGTGACTTGGGCTTTTGGCACTCAGGGCTATCCTCTAGCTTCTTCAAAGCTGAAAGTACTTCTGGTGGCAGTGGCTCAAAATTCTTCGTATTCCAGGATAGTTTCACAAACAGTGTCTCCTCACTATTCTGATCCATAGGGAGTACTTCATCTGGGGCTAAAGCCACGACCTGAATTTTGGAAGTGCAATAAACGAGAAACGATGAAGACTATACAGCCAAGAAAAAAACATCACGGCTGCAATGAAACTACTTAAGCTCACATCTTTATATGAAACGCAATCTTTTATATCTAAAGAGAAAGACATTAACTGAGAAACTGAGCATTTACAAAGTCATGAATAATTTGAGGAGGGAGTCAGTGAAATGGAAATCACCCCCTCTTATTCCGTCTTTTAAACGGCATCTCTTTGTGTAGTCCCAACTATCCTCCTATATAGATCAGATTGGCCTCAAACTCAGAGCTCCATCGGCACCTCCTGTGTGCTGGGATTAAAGTTATGTGTCAACACACCCAGCAAATTAATCTTGTCGCCCCCTCCATCGGCTTTACTTTATTTGCACAGGGTCTCCTGTAACTTCTGATCCTCCTCACTCTACTTCCTAAGTATTGGAAGTACAGGCATGGACCTCCATAGCTGGTTTGTATAGTGCTGGTGATTGAACCCAGAGAATGAATGATCCTCTGCCTTGGCTTCTCCACCCCCCTCCCTAAAACTTCTCAACATGTTGAACAGTTAGCAACACAGCTGCAAGATGACCCAAACTGTTTTTCAATGTCTTCTAAGCTCACTTCCAGAGCGTTCAGCATTCCCTAAATGGCCAACCATCAGTAGCAGAACTTGGCTTTAGTAAGAGTTCTGCTTGTAGTGTGATCTTCCCAAGCACCCCTTCTCTCCTGCCCTTCTGTTCTAGTTATTTCCTGTTGCTATAAATCACACCGACCAAAACTAACTCAAGGAGGAAAGGGTTAGTTACTCCACTTGACAGCCGACAGCCCTGCTCACCATCCATCACTGAGGGAACTGGAGACAGGAACTGAAGCAGAGGCCATGGAACAACGCGCTTTACTGGCTTGCTGCCCTTGCTTTCTTATGCCACCCAGGAGAGGGCACCATACACTGTGGACTGGGCCCTCCCACATCCATCATTAATAAAATGCCCCCATAGACTTGCCTACAGGCCAGTTTGTCAAAGGTATTTCATAAAGACTCTCATCAAGTTGCAGAAGCTAACGAGCACACCTTCCAAATCCACCTGCTCTGCTGCTTCAACTTCTACATCCACCTTTCCCACCTTCATTAACAATAACATAAATTACTGTAGCCAGGTGAGACCAGTCTCTGGCCAATTGCTAAACCAGTTCCCCAATCACCCAAAGCCAGACTTCACACAGGAGAGTCTAATCCTACTATAAAAGCAGCACTAGAAACAAGAAGCCTGCACACACACAGTTTTTAAAATGTTGTCTACTTCAACAGCTTAGTTCCTCAAGACAAAAATTCTCTAACACATGAGGTAGCACAAATAATAAAAGCTCAGAGACAAATGTTGGGGTTCAAGCTGAAAATCAGAAAAGCAAAGCAGCCAGCCTCTACTTCAGACTAAAAATGGGCGATCCTGCCTCCACTAAGCCCGAGGCCTGTCTCCTCCCATTTGATACTCCTCTCCAGTGCTGGAATTAAAGGTGTGTGCTACCACTGCCTGGCCTGTATGGCTGACTAGTGTAGCAGCTTTGCACTGATCTTCAGGCCAGCTTCATTTATTAAAACACAAATAATATACCACTGTACAAGGTTGCCTTTAGCAATGGGCACTTTTTCAAAGTTATTCAAAGCAAAGTCCACATTTTACAAAGCACACCCAACCTAACAATGTTTTGTGCCTGTCATAATCATAGCTATATATGATTTTTCACTAAGACACATTTTCTAATTCCTGCTCTTCTTTCAGGTCATAACTCAAATGTTACTTCCTCTAGAAGACCGAGAACACACCACTCTATGCTCTCAGTATCTGTGAGATAGGGCAAACAGCCAGAGAAGAGAATAATTCAAATTAGAATCAGTAATATTTCTCAGGTCATGCAGCATGGGCTGTTTAGAACAAGGCTTAAGGCCACCTACCTGAACAGGGCCGATGATGGTCTCCACATAAACACTGTTATCACAGCCAGAATAGTCATACCAGAATATCTCCTGGGCAGCAGGCTTCCGGCCTAATAAATGCCTTTTAGAGATAGGGATCTCAGAGAATCGGACAAACCACTGCACTCGAGCACATTTCTTGGGAGGAAATTGAGATCCTAGAGGATCAGGTGGGAAGTGGAGATTAAAATAGGAAGTAAACATTACAAGGCACCACTGAATATTGCCTCATGCCAAAGACTACACAATACAAATATGAGCCCCCCATAAGTCTACAAAGCAGGTACTATACCTATCCCCTTTATAGGCCAAGAAACCAAGTTTCAAGAACCTTATATAATTTGACAATGATCAAAGGACCAATCAGCAGCAAAATGACTCCAAATATGTTCTTTATGGTGCTCCACTTTTTATAAAAATATTTTATTTTTGTTTTATGTGTGAGTGTTTCGTTTGCATATATGTATGCGCTCTACTTGTGTGCAGTATCCATGGAGGCTGGGAAAGGGTATTAGCTTCTCTGGACCTGGAGTTAAAGACAGTAGGTCCCATGAACTAGCCCTGGGTCCTCTGAAACAGTGAGTGCTTCTAAGTGCTGAGCCACCTTTCCAGTCCCAGTGTTCTACTCTTAATAGTGTTCATCAGTATAAAAAGGAATTTCCAAAGGGAAGAAAAACAAGTTATTATAATCATAGGCACTTAAATTACCAATGGGAAAATTTTACAAATTAATGATTTAAAAGGAATGGTGGTTCATATCTGTAACTCCAGCACTTGGGAGACAAGGACAGGAGCATTCTGAGTTTAAGATCAATAGAGTTCAAGACCAGTTTGGGGACAGAGATATGTAAAGAAATCATACTGGTAAACTCTCATAGTAACTTCCCCGTGTCTGAACTCAGAAAATGTGGACCCAGCTGTTATGGAATATTATTTTAAGATGTGTTATTCACTTATGCTGTGGAATATATGTTTAATGATGCAAAGATGTGTTGTGTTCTTTTATGTTGTATTTGTTTAACTCTGTAAAGCTGTGTTTCTCTGCTTGTCTAAAACACCTGATTGGTGTAATAAAGAGCTGAAAGGCCAACAGTTAGGCAGGGGAAGGATAGGTGGGGCTGACAGACAGGGAGAATAAATAGGAGAAGACATCTTGGAAGAAGAGAAGATAGGGAACAAGAAAAGAGAGGCTATCAGGGGTCCGCTACCCAGCAAGCCATGAGTAAGAAGAAAGGTATATAGAATAGAGAAAAGTAAAAGCCCAGAGGCAAAAGGTAGACAGGATAATTTAAGAAAAGCTGGCTACGAGGCTGGAGAGACGGCTCGGCAGATAAGAGCACTGGCACTTCTTCCAGAGGACCTGGGTTCAATTCCCTGCACCCAACGGCAGCTTAAAATACTCCAGTTCTACGGCATCTGATACCTTCACACGGAATCAAATAAAATAAAGATGAATAAATTTAATAAAAGAGAGAGAGAAAAAGAGAGAGAGAGAGAGAGAGAGAGAGAGAGAGAGAGAGAGAGAGAGAAAGAAAGGAAGAAAAAGAAACAAAAGCTGGCTAGAAAAATGCTAAGGCAGGCATTCATAAAGGAGAGTAAGTTTCTGTGTGTGTATTCATTTGGGGGCTGGGTGGTGGGCCCCCAAGGAGAAGAGAGCGAAAGCGATAAAAAAAAATGAATAACACCCAGCAGTGCAAATCACCAGTCTTCCTCCTGTCTTCTTAAACTCTCCACCCCCTAATCCTGCACTTGACATTCTCACTCCTAAAAATAATGGAAAGGCTAAATTCTTGAGCTCATTTCATTTTCCCACACCTGTGCTGCTGAGTGTATGTGGTCCACTATGTGCTGCACCTCACAGTCCACGGTGCTCTGAGTGCCTGTGAACAGAGAACTCGGCATCCTCCCCTCCTGCATACTCTGCAATCGTGCCCAGTAAGGGAAGGCTTCCATTTCAGGCCCAAACTCACCATCTTCAAATAATTCCGTCAGTTTAGCAATATAGGGCTTTGTATTACAATTTGCTTTAATCAACACGAACTGTCCAACCTTGATGTGAATTTCAGTGGAACAATCATTGTTTTTCACACATATTTCTCTAGAAAGCACAAAAGAAACATGATCGTTAAAGTGGGAGTAGATTTTGAGGATTTGGCACAAAAGACAACATCCTTTTAAAGGACATTTCCTGTTCAGCTACCTCTTTTGAGATTTAATTCTTTATTTTATGTGTAGGCATGCTTGCCTGTGCAGTGCTCGTGGAGGCCAGAAGAGGGCACTGGATCCCCTGGGACAGTTGTGAGCCACACTATAAGTGAGAAAATCAAACCTGAATCCTCCCTCTGTAAAGATTAGCCAGTGCCGATAACCATGAAGCAATTTTTTTTTCTTCCATGGAACAATCTTTCAAGCTCAAAAACATTCTTAAGGGTTGGAGAGATGGCTCAGTGGGCAGAAAAAACACCAATGCACATAAAATAAAAATAAAGTTTTAAAAATTCTTCAAGTGGAAATTCCTATAAATGACTTCTCTAAGTTCTCCACTCGTCTTACTGGGAAAACAATGTATCCAGTCAAAGTACACAAAATGGGTCCAATGAATTGTTTTAGCATAAATGACTACTTTAGATGCCTTAGATACCTATATGCTAATGACAAGGAACAATAAAGGGTTCGAGAGGCTGGAATGCTACCCAATAATATCAAAACTGCTAAGGAATGGGGAGAAGGCTCAGTGGATGGAGCACTTGCTGAATGAGCAAGCACAAGGGTTAGAGTTCAGCTTCCCAGCACTCATATAAAAAGCCAGATCAGTGTGAAGTACAGCACTTGGGAAACAGAAGGAATCCACAGGGCAAGCTCACTAGCTAGATGAGCTGGAATTGGTAGTTCTGGGTTCAGCAAGAAAAACAAAGGAAACAACAACAACAACAAAAAACAAACCTGCACCAATAATAAAACTGAGGGTCTCCTACGATTCTGGGATCTCCATGGAAGAGGAGCCAAAGGTGGTTGTCAACACATCAAGGATAAAGCATTTTTTAGATACAGGGCAGTTGCATGTACGAACCCACAGCGATTTTGACAGAATGCACAAGACCTTTACAAGCTCCAGCCAGGCATAGAGGAGAGAGAGGTGGGCAACAACAACAAAACAAAACAAAAAAAAAAACCCATCAGTAGCTAGAAAGCGACTGGCATCTGACAGCTGCTGGGAGAGGGAGAGAGTCCGTTTTCTTTAATAATAATGTGGTCGCTACAGGGCAGACCAAGTGGAACATCACAAACTTAATCTTAACTCATTTGGTAAAGGAAAAAGAAAAGAAGAAATCTCAAATAGAAAGGGATGCGATGGGAGGAGGGAGGATGATGAATGTTCAAAACACACAGCAGCTAAGAAATTCCCAAAGAATAAAAATACTGCAATAAATAAAGCACAGAGCAACTGAAGAAGCGCTCATCATTCATCTCAGGCATCCAAAGAGCATACACGCCTGCCCGTATATATGCACACACACACATTACACATGCACACAGAAACAAGTTGGGAGGGACATAGTACCAACATCTCTTATCTTTTAAGCTTCAAAGAATCCACTTTAAGTAGAAGACATTATGGTACACCTCAAATTTTACTAACCAGCCACAGCAGATATTTTTATATTACACAAAACTTTTTTAAAGATTCATTTCTATCGTCCCTCAAACCTCAGTCTTTATTGAGTAGAACAGTTTAAATACAAGCTTAACGGTTTAGCCTGAAAAGTGACATTTTGCAGTCCCACCGAAGAGCTTCATCACTTACTTGTAGATTTGATAGTACTGTTTTCGATCCAGCAATGACCTGCCAACCCATGAGAAAGTTTTCCGGGTCTTCGGCCTTGTGACATAGGATGGCATGGCTCTGATGGGGTGTAAGATATAATCAGTCCCCGCCTCCACTGAGTTCAGTCACTGTTTCAAAACACCTGCCTCACGCTCACAGTTTAAACTGGGTCTCTTCACACAATCCTGACAATCCTGGAACTCACTGTAGACCAGGTGGTCTCAAACTCATCAGAGATCTGTCTGCTTCTGCCTTTCAAGAGCCGGGACTAAAGGTGTGTGCTGCCTCCACCTGGCTGGTAGGTCCGTACTTGTAAGCATTCAGAACTTGTTTTCCTAAATATCAGGCCCCAATTTCCCTGGGTGAAATTCATTAAACCATAATAAGCAATATCTACATAAAATATACTAAATTGCCTGTGTTTAATTCCCAACAAGATCGACTTTATCCACAAAAGAAATGTCATTGAGCTAGGACAAGCAAGGCCACAGAGAAACCTTATTTTGAAAAACCAAAAAAAAAGGGACTTACTGCGAACAAAGCACAACAGGTGTGAACAAATATCTAAATGAAATGTCTTCAAAATTCAGATGGGGTAAAAAATAAACGCAGTAATCTGCAACCAATGGTGCAAAGAGTCTAAAGGAACCACTAGAAGTTAGAGCACTAAGTCTTGAGATTTGGGGAGAGAGGGCTTTGCAAGGATTTGAACTGAATTAACTGAATATTGAATAATCAGGAGACACTGATAAAATGGACTGGAATGAGGGGTTACCAGGGATAGAGGGATAAATATGCAAAAGCAGCATTTGAGGGAGTGATGATATATTTTATCAAGTGTGTCATTTCACTTACATAAAATAAAAAAAATCAGGAGCTAGAGACCTAGCTCAGTTGGTAGAGTACTTGTCATGGAAGTATGAGGACCTAAGTTTATTTCTGAGAATAGTGTTTCTCAGAGTTTTATTAATGAGTATTTTTATGGAGGAGGGTATACTTCTTGTAACTAATTATTACGAGGGGTTGCATATGGTGTTGGATTTCAATAGTTTAGGTGGGTGGGTGGTTTATGATGGTGATGGGTTAAGATTAAAGAGTGAAGGTGGTGTTGGGATAGCTGCCTTGTATAGTTGTTCTGCATGAGTAATAGTGGTTTCTGGCTGAACTTTATTTATGGGTGTTTATTATTATTGAGATTACTCAGCGTTATTAAATGCTTAGTAGAACATGCTGTTGTTAGAGGTAATCGGGTGGAATAGGATCATTAGGAAAACACCTGCCACAACTATGGTGCTTGAGTGGAGGAGTGGAGACAGGGTTGGTCCTTCTATGGCTGATGGGAGTCATGGGCGGAGTCTGAATTGTGCTGTTTTACCTGTGGCAAAATGTTTGGGTTGTCTATTATGAAGATTTGTTATAGTTCTCAGGAGCGGGAATTTAAACAGAATCAGGCTATTACTAGAATGAAGCACATGTCTCTGATGCGGTTATAAAAAAAGGCTTGTAAGGCTGCTGTGTTTGTGTTGGCTCAACCATACATACCATCAGCCAATTAGTAAGAAGAATATAATACCTACACCTTCTCAGCCAATGAAAAGTTGGAATAAATTGTCTGAAGGATAATTATAGTAATAAGGAATAGAAGTATTTGATAAATCGATTTAGGGGTGGGTCTGAGTATATATATCATGTGATGACAAAAAGGGCTACTGGCAGGAAAATAACTGAGAAGTCAAATTTGAAGCTTAGTGATAATTCAATATCAGTTGGTGATTAGCAACTCTGCATTGACTTTGTGTGACCCAGGGTGACCTTGTACTCACAGAGATCCAATCTGCTTCTGTCTCCCAAATCTTGGAATCAAAGGTGTGTGACACCACTGCCTGGCCTCTGATGGCTTGCTTTGCCTTCTGATTTTCAGGCAAGCTTTATTTATTAAACCATAAATAAAATATCACTAGAGGTATTTAGAGTAAATAAACCACGTATATAAGATGAAAAAGGGACTCTGGCTCTGGACCCCTTCCTGTTGCAAGGAGTCTGCTTTCTCCCTTATACTTTGAATAAAAATTAGCTTTGCAAAGACCTCAGGAGGGAGGCAGGGAGAAGAGACAGCTGAGTGATGGCCTTGAACTTCAGCATTTGGGAGGGGGGAGACAAAAGGATTTCTGCTGAGTTCCAGTACAGCCTGGTCTACACAACACATTCCAGGTTATCCAGGGCTACACAGACCAAGACCCTGACTCAGAAACAAAATGATAAAACAGGCAGAAATCATTGTGTAATGATTATGTGGAGTATAATTCACAACACATTACCAGTGTCACTATTTTGTACTGCTTTGGCTGTGCTACTAAAATAAACCAATTTAAATTGAATACAAGGTAGACATAAGCAAAGAACAAAGAAGCCAGGCTGGGTAGCATAAAGACATAATCCTAACTATTCAAGAGTCTGAGGAAAGAGGATCACCAAGTTCAAGGCCTCTCAGGCAGACTGAGTTCAAAGATGCTATCTCAAGCTGTAAAAAGGCTGGGGTTATGGGTCACAGGGGTACCCACTTGCACAGCTATGTTTGTGGCTCTAGATTTAATCCCCAGTACTTGGGGGAAGGAGTGAGCAAACATACATTAAGGACTTGCTCGAGAGAAAAATAAAATTGGATTTGTACTTTTTTACCTTTTGGTAAAAATTAGTGAATGTGCTTGAATCCATACAAATGTTTAAGGAAAATCTCAACACTTACTTTCAATATATATTCTTTTTAATGGATGATGCAACACACAATTGTCAGAAATAATCTTCTAACTTCTCCCAGCTTTCTACAACGAAGTCATGCAAATGCCTCTGAAATATAAAGCAAAGACTCAAGTAAACTGTAATATTCAGCAAGTACTCATTTAAATAAAATAGGAATATCATTGAGTGATTTGTAACAAATTACTGTTCCATCAAAACTTATATAATCCTCCAATGATCTAACTTTAAGATAAATGGCATTTAAACTGGTCAGCATTTAGGCATGATGGCCCTTTAACCCTAGCAGTTGGGAAGCAGAGATAGGTGAATTTGAGTTTAGAGACAGCCTGATCTATATAGAGTTTCAGAGCACCAAGGGTGATACATTGAGGCCTTGCCTCAAAAACGAAACAACAATAAAAATCCACTTTGGGAAACAAAAAAAAAAAAACAAAAACAAAACAAAAAACACTTTTTTTTGTAAATTCTTAGACATATGTCTACTCTATGACTCAGTAATTCATATATATGTGATATATATATATCACATCAGAAATACATACACACCATGAAAAGACACAACAAACCAAAATGTTCCTATTAGTAGTATAGAGCAACAAAATTAATCCAACTATTAATACAACATCACTGTTGTGGCTTGGACCTGAAATCTTCCCAAAGGTCACCTGCTGCCTCCTAGAGAAGCTGACCTCTTGGCAGGTTCATGACTTGATGGGCTATTTGGGAGATGATAGGAACTCTGAAGTCTTTTACAATCCAGGAAATGGGGGACGGAGAGAGGGCTCAGTGGTAAGAGCAACTGCTGCTCCCGTAGAAAACCCGAGTTCAGTTCCCAGCACCCATGAGCTAGCTTAAAACCATATTTAAGTCCAGTTCAACGGGATCCAACACCCTCTTCTAAGCACTTGGTGCACAGACATACAAGTGGGCAAACACACAGGTTAAAACACAGCAAAAACAAGAAGTATAAAGGAGGACTTATGTACAAGGAGTAGGTTCTTAGGGGCAAGTCTTTGGGGAGTTTTATCTTGTCCTGACCCTTTCTTCTGTTAGGATGTTAGGGACCCTAGACAGAATGTCTGAAATTGTGAGCCAAAATAAATCTTTCCGTGTTTTAGGTTTTCTGAATATTTTGTCATAGAAACAGAAAGTTGACAAACACATGCACACACGAAATGAAAAGATGCCAAATCAGATGGCTACCGCACAAAAGGCCTGCTCCCGGCTATGCTTATGGTGGTTTCTTTCCAGAACCGAGGAATGACGTAGTAATACACAGTTCAATGAACTGCTCCGCCTCACCCTCCACCCGCCACCTCATCACAGTCAGCAAAGGAACGGTAAACCAACTGCAAAGCCAGGCCTGGCTTGGCCAAAAGAAGGGTTTGACTTCTGGAGATACCCGCTGCAAGGTCTTGATGTCACAGATACCAGAAATCTGAAATACACATAGCACCTAGGACGGAAGCCACACCCAAGACAAAGGCACAAAAAAAAAAAACCTCACTAAAAGCTGAGCCAAAACTCTTGACGTATCTCACTTAATTATTAAAAAATAATCCCAGAGAACAATATACATAATAGTCATAGTAGATCCTCAGTAAGTATTTGCCAATCAAAAGTAGGTGTTATCTTGGTACGGTAACAGGCCCAATTTTACCGATAATACAGCCACAACTCGTAATTTAGAACAGCCAGATGCCACTGACTGTTCTTAAACTACCTTACCTTATATGTAAGTGAGTAATAGACAGCATAACGTCAGAGCATTTACTTCTGCCAGCTTATTACAGTAAGTTAGATTTCCCAACGACAAGTCCACTAGCTTCAATTTCCTAACCCACAAAACGGAGAGAAGAGTATCTTTTCTATTCAATCATTAGTACTTGAAGCCTATGTGCTAAGCACTGTTCTAAGATCATCAGTAATAAGGTGGGAAAGTAATGCATGCCAAACCACATCTATCCTAAAATTTGAGTTGCCCCAGAAATTCCACCTGGGGAAGACTGAAGGTAGGGAAAACAGGAGCAGGGACTTGTCAGAGGCAAATGTGGGGAGCGCACCTTTGGCAGACTGCTTAGTTAAGGTACATCTCCTGCCTGTTTTGTTTTTGGAGATAGGGTTTCTTTGGAGCATGTCCTGGACTAGCTCTTGTAGACCAGGCTGGCCTCGAACTCACAGAGATGCGCCTGCCTCTGTCTCCCAAGTGCTGGGATTAAAGGCGTGCCCCACCACCGCCCAGTTTCTTGCCTTTTAAATCTTACCCTCACATCAGGATCAAGACTATGGAATGAGACAGGACTGGGCCACTGGATCTCTCTCTCTCTCCAATGTGGCAATACTGAAGAAATCTTTTTTCTGCTTTTCACTATTAACTTGGCCTTTAAAACATTTGTTAGGTGACAGCGACACACACCTTTAAGCCCAGCATCCAGGAGGCAGAAGCAGGAGGATCTCTGTGAGTTCGAGGCCAGCCTGGTCTACAGAGAGAGTTGCAGGACAGGGTATAAAGCTACACAGAGAAACCCTGTCTCGGAGGAAAACAATTTTTTTTTGTTAGGTGGAAGCGACACACACCTTTAAGCCCAGCATCCAGGAGGCAGGGACAGATGAATCTCTTCGAGGCCAGCCTGGTCTAAAAGTGAGTTCCAGATCACTCAGGCCTGTTATACAGAGAAACACTGTCTCAAGAGAAAGATTTTTTTTAATTTTGTGTGTGTGTGTTTACCCAGTGCCACAGCACACATGTGGAGGCAGAGGACAACCAACAGAAGCAGGTTTTCTCCTTCCAAACTCCGAGTTCCTGGGTTCTAGCTTAATGTCAAGGGGCAATATTGAATGTATCAATTTGGAGATCCTAATTTGGCTCTTTTAATTGGAATGTTGAGGACAAGTGGCAGAAGTTGGCGTGTTAGGGCACAGCTTGTGATCCTAAATCTGATGATGCTGCTTTCTTGAAGTTGTGTAATTCACAGTTCAATGCAAAACACTGAACTCAATTTCACAGAATTCAGAAATCTCTCAACATCCAAACATTGCCCTCTAATACAGCTTTTAAAAAATTAAGCCGGGGGTTGGTGGTGGTGCTTGCCATTAATCCTAGCACTCTGGAGGCAGAGGAAGGCGAGCTCTGAGATCAAGGCCAGCTTGATCTACAAGTTAGTTCCAGGTCAGCCAGAGCAACAGTGAAATCCTGTCTCAAAAAAAACAAAATAGGAAAAGAAAGTATAATCATTCGACTTCTAAGGACAACTAAAATGGCCTTATCACTGCAGTTTTACCCGTACTAATCCTGAGCAGGAATCTCGCATCTCAAGCCTTAGAACCCCACTTTCAACAATTGTTACAAGAGAAGGGCATTCGGCTTTAAGCTAGACCCTTACAAAGTAGAAAGCGGACCATCAGACCTCTTCTGTGATTGGGTTGAAAGCCCACCATTTGGAGGAGTCCTGAGAAGGCCGGGACGCCCAAGTCACAAGAAGTAACTTACAGAAAGTCTCTCTATGGACGCAAACACTAGTTGGTAAAGCGGATAACAGCGTCAGCTCCCGTTCCAGGGAAAAGGACGCGAGTGTTTATCGGAGGCAGGGCACGCGGAAAGCCAAACTCTTAGGCGCCAGAGGGCAGGCCACACCCACTTCTCCGCAGTGGGCTGCCTGCTTCCGCAAAGCAGGAAGTATTCCAGGACCGCGGTGGGGCAAGAAGGGTCTGTCCGCTGAGGATAGTGCCCGCCACTTTACAGGCTCTTGGTGCACGTGTAGGGAAAGAAATCAGTGAGACTGTGGAGAACGCCCGGCAGGCCGGGAGCCGCACTCACCACGCCGAAGCTTGCCAGGTCTGTCCGCTCCCCTGCACTTCCCACCGCTTCCAGTTCAGATCCTCGGGGAGCTGCACAGCGCTCGCCCGGCCGAGCTGGTCTCCCCCGTGTACAGCCGGCCACACCACGTAAGCTCGGCGCGCGCCGAGGGAGGACTGGAAAGTTTTCGCGCCACTAGCCGTAACCCCGCCCACAGCCTGATTCCGATTGGCGTTCCCAACCACCTCGCCACGCCCACCAAGGGCTCATGACGTACTTCCGCCAGCTCTGCCGCCAGCCGTGCGCAGTCCCGGGAAATTGTTCTGCGCCGCACTTTCCGGTTCCAAGCTGTTCGCTTTCTGCTGTTAGAAGCGCTTCTCCAGCCGCCAGACGTCTTTTTTGAAACCTGGATGTGACGTATTGAAGAAGCCGACGGAAATAGAATTGAAAGCGTTCTAAAATGGCGAACCGTACGGTCAAGGATGCGCACAGCATCCATGGCACCAACCCTCAGTATCTGGTGGAGAAGATCATTCGGACGCGAATCTATGAATCAAAGTACTGGAAAGAAGAGTGCTTTGGACTTACGGGTGAGTGACCACGCGCGACCCGCGTCTCGGCTTGCGGCTGGTTTCTTCTGACTCAGTGAGGAAAGATAGACCTTCGGGTGCTAGTCCTGGAGAAGAGTATGTCAGCCCTTCACATAAACTGCTCGGTGCCTAGACTTGCACTAGACAGGACACAGACAAATCTGACAGGGTCTTTCTTGATGCTGAAGGGTTTCGTTAGGTTCTTTGAGACATTCCAGGCTGGCCTCGAACTCAGAGATCCACCTGCCGCTGCCTCTCGTTTAAAGGCGTGCGGCACCACCGCTCAGCATCTGGGGGGTCATGACAGGCGCTTTTCTCCACGATTTGTTTGATAAAGACTGGGGACTCGCGAGTCCCACCCTTCCTTGACGGACTACAATTGATGGGGGCTGGGATAAAGGGTATTTCTTTCTTCAGTGGGGTAGTTCCAGGCAGGCATCCCTATTACTATTGTCAATACGCTCTTGTTCTCCTAATAATACATTCTTGCTGACTATTTAGGAGCTCTAAACCTTTAACCGTTTTCACCTTCCAGCCAAGAAAAGCCAAGATCTATATTATATCTAAGATGTCTCTATTTGTATTTGGTTATTTCAGCTGAACTTGTCGTCGACAAAGCCATGGAGTTAAGGTTTGTGGGTGGTGTCTATGGTGGAAACATAAAGCCAACTCCTTTCCTCTGTTTAACCTTGAAGATGCTTCAGATTCAACCTGAGAAAGACATCATTGTTGAGTTCATAAAAAATGAAGATTTCAAGTGAGTACAATGTGGGCTAGTGCAAAATTCTCAGTGGTTCAGAATTGGGCTTTGTTAGCTGCCTGGGTGTTGTGTGTGTCATTGCAGGCTTTTGCTCTTGAACTAGTATTTTGACTGTCGTGGTTCCGTACACCTTCTACTTTCATCAGTCTCGGTAGCTTCCCCTTCCCCCAAAAGCATTTCACAAATGACATAAATATACACAAATATATGTACATGTACACACACACACACACACACACACACTATCTCAAAAAAATGTTGGTAGACAATAGATGAGGGGGGTCACACAACAGAGGATTTTAGTTAACGGGTTAGAGCTGTATCTTATCCAGACTTTGACTGGTATCTTATCCAGACACCTGTTGACTGTTACCTTTAATTTGTTAAGCTTACAGACGCATGGCAAAGAAAATTAGCTGCTCCATAGTATCCGTTCTCTAGGCGTTTAGAGCCAGGTATAATAGCTGATCGTGTACCATGATTTGTTTTAGGGGCTTTATATAAAGTGATTCATTTTGTGTTCACACTATTGCTTTAAAAATATGATGGCATTTTACATGGGAAGAAGCTAAGGCCCAGAGAGATGGTTAAGTGGTTTGCCTAAGGACGGGCAACAGTTAAGTGGCAGGTCTGGGGCTGAGGTACAGCTTGGTAGTAGAACAAATGCTGGGCTCTGGGTTTGTTCTTTAATTGAGATAGTGCCTCACGGTGTATCCTGACTGACCTTGTATTTATGGCAGTTCTCTGTCCTCTGCCTCCCGAGTGCTGGGCCACAGGTACAACTCGTGTCAGATGCATATTCTTTATATACTGCTCTTCCGTGATGAAGCTTGAATTTCAAATGGAGATTTGAGTAAGGATTCAGAAACATGAGATAAGGAAAAAGAAGAAATATTACCAAAAAAAAATAACTAGAAGAATAGCTTATGCTGTAAGGACTTAACATGCTTGTGTCCTAATATAGTTCCCTTACGTTTGTTTATGGCACCAAGGCAGTTAGTTAGGCTATGGCTTCTCCATTATAGAAGTTGAGAAAACAAGTTACATGTCTGCTGTCAAAGTAATGTACGGAATCAGAATTTTAACTTCTATGACTTTGACCTTTTTCCAGAACTTACATTTATAGCAATATATGCTTGTTCTAACATTGTTATAAAATGTATATAATACTTTTTGTTGCCGGGCGGTGGTGGCGCAGGCCTTTAATCCCAGCACTCGGGAGGCAGAGGCAGGCGGATCTCTGTGAGTTCGAGACCAGCCTGGTCTACAGAGCTAGTTCCAGGACAGGCTCCAAAGCCACAGAGAAACCCTGTCTCGAAAAAACAAAAAAAAAAAAAAAAAAAAAAAAAAAAAAAAACCTTTGTGTTGCTAAATTTATTATCTTTTTGGAATCTTAAGCCAATTCTGTGAAGTTTTACACATGATATATCTGAAAGTTGAGCAACATATACCAATCTCCACAGCTAGTAATTGATTAGGAAGTTCATTGGGTTTCCATATTTTAGCCATCATCTCTTCTATGCTACCTTCAAAATTATGGCTTTTTGTTTGTTTGTTTGTTTGTTTTGTTTTCAAGACGGGTTTCTCTGTGCAACAACCCTGGCTGTCCTGGAACTCAGTCTGTAGACCAGGATGACCTCAGACTCATAGAGATCTGCCTGCCTATGCCTCTCGAGTATTGGGATTAAAGGTGTGCGCTGTCACCACCCAGAAATTATGGCTTTATTATCTGATAACAAGAAAACCAAACCAGAAAACTTTTATCTAATATTGTCATGAGAAAAGCTAGTTATAGAACTCAGAAACTCTTAGGCTGGCCTGTTGTTTCAATGTCCTCTCTCTGTTAGGTATGTCCGGATGTTGGGGGCACTTTACATGCGGCTGACAGGAACTGCAATTGATTGCTACAAGTACTTGGAGCCTTTATACAACGACTATCGAAAAATCAAAAGCCAGAACCGAAATGGGGGTGAGTATGGTACAAGTCTCTAGACTGTTTTCCTCGGCCCCTTGTATTCTCCTGTGTCTCCACTCGTGTTCACCAACACCGAATGCTCCTCTTCATCTGCATCGTTGCTGTCTCCGTCTCCCTCACTGGACGCATAGCATCTGGTTAGCCTGAACCCTTGTGCACATGACTGCCTCCCTTTCCCGTCAGATTGACCTTCCACACCTACTCCATCCACAAGGTCTAGAAGCTTCAAATTGGTCTCTCTATAAAACCTGACTTAGCCTGCCCAAAGTCATTTTCCAAATACCACAGCTTCACTTTTTTCCCCTGTAGGCTACTCGATGTTATACTTTGTAGACTAAATGGACCTGTGTTGTTCATGTAGGTACTCCACTGAAAATACTAAGCTTATCCAAGGACAGAGATATCTCTATATGTTTTATACATACACCCTGGTTTTGTTTTGTCTTGTCTTGAAGGCATGTGGCCCAAGTGGACCTTCAACACTGTGTAGCTAAGGAGGACTTCAAACTTCTGATTCTCTGGTCTCTGCCTCCTGAATATGGGAATTACAGGTGTGCATGACCATGCCTGTCTTTGTTTGGGGGGCGGGGGTGCGTACTGGAGAAGTGAACCACATCATGCATGTGAGATCTGTGTTCTGCCACTGAGCTCCAGGCCTTGCCCTCAGAGATACACCTTATATGTTAAGAAAGGGTTTGTGGTAATACAAACAGAACCTCTTAATTGGAGACACACCTTTCTTTTTAGGAATATAGAAGATTGAAATTTAATATAAGTTGAATATTCCTTATTCAAAATGACTTAGAGCCAGAGTGTTGTAGGCTTTAGTGCATTTTAGATTTTGCAATAGTTGTAAAAACTGTCAGAAACCTCAAATTCTTCAAAATCCAAAACGTGGTGAATGTCATGTCCATGTTCAAAAAAGTTTCAGACTTAAGATCGTTAAGGATTTAGTTGTTTTGTCTTAGGCCTTCTCAATCTGTATTGCACTTTAAACTTGTTTATCATATTTCTTCACTGAACTAATGTGTATTGAGAATTGATGTTATGCCAGGCACTGGAAGCAACATGGTGAACAGATGGATATGACTGTGGTCATTTTTGAACAAGTTCCTTATATTGTGGTAAACTAAGATGGGATTTCTCCAAGCCTTGACATTTTAGGCTTTGGTAGTCTGCACATGACGACATGTAGGCAGCGTCCCTGTACCTTCCCTAGTGGACACACCTAGACCTCCTTTAAGTGGGGTGACAGAGGTCTGCAAAGTCCCTTGTTGAGAACTATAAAACTAAGATAATAGCAGTAAGGATTCTAAAAAACGTGTCCTTTTTGTGCTGTGAAAAATGAAATATTCTTTGTTTTAATATTTTATTTCTTGTGTGTGTCTGTGTTTGTAATAAGCACATGTGCTATGGTGCATGTGTTGAAGTCAAAAGATAAATCTAAGAATTGGACATATTTTCCCACTGTGGTTCCTGGGATCAAACTCAGATGATCAGGCTTGTGTGGCAAGTGCTCTTATCTGCTGGGCTACACCACGGACCCCTAAAATAGAAATATTATATATTCGGGGACATTGTAGGTTAATGGGAGAAATTACAACTAAGTGACTTATTAGTGTTAACTTTGGATATATAATCTTGACTTATCCATTCAGTGTTATCCTACATAATTCATAAAGCACTATTTGTGCTTTAATGTTTGTGTCTCCAATTTTTTGTTTTGTTTTGTTTTGTTTTGTTTTGTTTTGTGATGTTTGATAGGAATTGAACCTAGAACTTCATATATACAAGGCAAGTTCCTTACCACTGAACTATACCCACAGCTGATCTTTTATTATTGGAACAGCCTTATTCATCTCTTAGTTCCTTGTTTCTAAAGAGGCTTGATTGGGCTGGCACCTCCTGTCGAGTCTGACTTAGGCCTGGGACCCAGATGATTGAAGGAGAGAACGACTCAGTTTCCCTCTAACCTCCACACATGCACTGTGCAAGAGCATGCACACGCAGTAAATAAAAAATAAATAATTAAAAATGTTTAAAGAGGTTGGGGATTTAGCTCAGTGGCAGAGCACTGGCTAGGTAAGCACAGGACCCCAGGTTCAGTTCCCATCTCCAAGATAAGGAAATAAAGAGGTGTGAGCATGTAGGGAGCTTCATGGAAAGTTTCATGATTCTTTGACTTTTTGGTTAACTAGGTCTATCATTTCCAGGTTGCTTGAACTAATCGTTTTACCTTCCAGAGTTTGAACTGATGCACGTGGATGAGTTCATCGATGAACTTCTGCACAGTGAGAGGGTCTGTGATATCATTTTACCCCGGCTACAGGTATGAGACATGGGTCTGCTATAGAGTCACCTTTTACCTCCCACACAAACACAAGTACATACTAAAAACACTGAAGGGTTTTCTTAAAAAGTCTTTCTGTCACACTTTGTACAAGAAAGGGAATGAGGTAGAAGCAGGGAATGTTTCCGGGGTAGGACGTTGGAAGTGACTAGCTAGAGAGAACGTTTCTTCTTCCGGATATATCATCACAGGTCTTATAGCTGGAGTACCTTTTCTCAAACTGGTGAGCTTAGGCTATGAAACAGAAAAAAAGAATGTGACCATTCAATCCCTTAAACATCTTGTTTATCATCCTGCCTCACGTCCCGTGAGGACTATCCATGAAGCACCCTTCAGGGTTGGAGGTGGCCGGTGTTCTTGCTTTGTTTTGTTTTTCTGATAGCCTTGATATGCAACAACTGGCCTGGAACTGACCATATAAACGTTGTTGTCCTCTTGCCTGTCTTCAGGTGCTGTGATTATAGGCTTGCACCACCATGTCTGGCTAAGACTGCATTTTTAGTTTTAAAGAGAAAAAAGATATGGTGGGTAACCTTAAATGAAATGTGCTGTAATGGAGAGTTGATTGGATAAGGATTTAACCTGAGTTCATGTATTATTATAGAACCCAATCTATAACATGGGAAATTCCTGTTGAAAAGAAAAAAAGCAGGGGTGGGGAGCTTGACTCAAAGGAAAATATGCCAGGTGTGGTGGTGCGTTCTTTCAGCCCCAGCACTCAGGAGGCAGAGGCAGGCAATTCTCCTATGAGTTTAAAGCCAGCTTGATCTACATAGAAAGTTCCAAGCTAGCCAGGGTTACATAGTGAGACAATGAAGGAAGGAATCAAGAAATCATTCTGCTCATATTAGTCCTATATTATTTGTGTTTTAATAAGTAAAGTTTTCCTGAAGATCAGAAGGCAAAGCAGCCACACTAGTCGGCAGTACAGGCCAGGGAGTGGTGACACACACCTTTAATCCCAGGACTCAGAAAACAGATCCAGCTGGATCTCTGTTAGTTCAAGGCCACCCTGGGATATACAAGATTGAATTTGTCTAAAAGAGAAACAGCTCACACATGGGTGATCCCAGCACTACGGAGGTTGGGACCGGAGTGATCGGAGTGATATGGCTGAGTGAAGAAGGAATATAAGGAAGAAGAGACAGGAACTCAGTGGGGTGTAGGCTTCAGGGTTTGTGGAGACAGGACAGGATCTCGCGCCCATTTTTGGTCTGAGGTAGAGATAAAAGCCCGTGGCTGACTGCTTTGCTTTTCTGATCTTCAGGTTGAACCCCAATATCTGTCTCTAGGTTTTTATTATTCTTGCTTCAGCTTAGTGTCTTAGCTAAAGGAAAGCTAAGTGACTGTCTCCACCTGTTCCTCCCTTACATCTCGAAACGAGACCTACAGGACAATTTACAGGCATGGAAGAGATTTTACTATCTTGATTGTAGTGAAAATTTCAAGTGTGTATTTTTATAATAAAACTTAAATTTTGCTGACAGTGATGGCACACACCTTTAATCCCAGCACTCGGGAGGCAGGCGGATCTCTGAGTTCGAGACCAGCCTGGTCTACAGAGCTAGTTCCAGGACAGGCTCCAAAGCCACAGGAAACCCTGTCTCCAAAAACAAAAACAAACAAACAAACAAAAAGTACAGTTTTCATTGTATGTCAGAAAAAGCAAGTTGACTAGGATAGCACATGTCCGTAATTACTAGTATTCCAGTGGCTAAAGCATGCAGATGTTGAGTTCAAGACAGCCAGTGACTACACAGGAAGTCTTATCTACAAAAAAAGAAAAAGGGAAACCCTTAGGGCTGAGAAAATGGCTTAGTCGGTAAAACACTTGTTGCACAAGTCTTAACGCCCTGAGTACAGATCCTCAGAACTCACACAGAGCGAGCATTTGCACAGTAATCCTAGCAGGCCACTAGGGAGATGGAAGAAGACAGGATAACTGCCAGGAGTTCATACAACACGCAGTGAAGAAGACCCTGCACTAGACAGAGTGGAGGCAAACCATGACACAGGTCTTCCTCTGCTTTGGCATACGTGCTCACACTCACAGATAAAGTTTTTAAGTATTGAAAGAAAAAAAAGCCTCCACTGAAAAGATTGGGGCACAGCCTTTAATCGCAGAACTTGGGAAGCAATCTCTAAATGTGGGGCCATCCTTGTATAGTTCTAGGACAACCAAGCCTTCATTGTGAAACCCTATCTCAAAAAACAGTGAAAACAAACAAACAAAAAATACCAAAAAGCAAAACAAGTCTGTGCTAGGAAAATGGCTCAATGGTTAAGAGTGCTTGTTCTGTAAACATGAGGACTCAATTCAAATCCCCAGCACCAATGTAAAAAGCATGGCTGCTAAGTGCCCACTGCCCAAGCTTGGCAGGCAGGAAACTTCCTTGCCAGATAGCGTAGCCAAATGGCAAGCTTCCAGTTCAGGGAAAGACTGTCTCCATGCAGCAAGATGGAGAGCAACAAAAGGTGCCCACGTCCTGTTCTGGCCTTCCACAAGTAAGCATGGGCACAGATATTCATACATTTATGTACATGTATCACACAAATTAACTAATTTGTCTTTATAAAATTAAAACATTTGTTTTTCAATTAATTTTATTTTTACTAATTATTATTAGTAGAGTGCTCACCAAGGCAAGTAAGGGCTAGAGGACAATTTTTTTTTTTTTAAAGATTCCATGTATGCCCACATTCCAGAAGAGGGCACCAGATCTCATTACAGATGGCTGTGAGCTACCATGTGGTTGCTGGGAATTGAACTCAGGACCTCTGAAAGAGCAGTCATTGCTCTTAACCTCTGAGCCATCTCTCCAGCCCATAGAGCACAATTTTTGAGATTCAGTTCTCACCTACCAGAGAATGCAAGAAGAGGGCATTGGGATGGATCCTCTGGAGCTGGTAAGCCACCATGTAGACAGGTATTGAAAACTGAACTCTGGTCCTCTCCAAGTGCAGCAAGTGTTTGTTCTTCATTGCTAAATTATCTCTCCAGCCCTGAGGTTAATTTTTGACTACATAGATACTGATTGACATTCTAGTGACCTTATAAGACCACAGGAAGTAGAACCAATTGAAAATGAGCCTGTTCTCGTCAGCATTGTTTATATTTGTAGTGGAACTTAAAAGAGCATATACGTGCCAGGGATATTAGCTTCTGAGGGAAGTCTTGAGGTGCAATACGACTTACTATACCTGAGCTGTTGCTTCACAGCCTTTCTGTCAACCCCAGAAGCTCAGTGTTGCCATCAGGACTGGAGGAAGCAGCAGTGACTTACCTTTACTGTGTTCTCTGTAGAAACGCTATGTACTGGAGGAAGCTGAGCAACTGGAGCCTCGAGTTAGTGCTCTAGAAGAGGACATGGATGACGTAGAGTCCAGTGAAGAGGAGGAAGAGGAAGATGAGAAGGTAAGGCATATGAAAGCTTTAAGGGCTAGGAAGAAAGGAAATAGCCCTTATTTTTCAAGCTTTAAGTTTTAAATTAATGATAACCTTTTATTATTACTTTTTTGTTTTGTTTGTTTTTCTAGACAGGGTTTCTCTATGTAGCTCTGGCTGTCCTGAAACTCACTCTGTAGACCAGGATGGCCTCAAACTCAACAGAAGTTCACCTGCCTCTGCCTCCTGAGTGCTGGGATCAAAGGCATGTGCCACCACCACCCAGCCTCTTCAAATCCTTCATGAAATAATTATTTTGGGGAGAAGGAGGGCCCTATTGTGTGGACGTGGCTAGATAGCCATTTCAGATCTGCCTCAGGGATGCTAGGAACACAGCCCTGTGCGCAAAAAAGGAGAGTTTATCTTCTTATTATAATGCCCTTTAGAGTAAAATATCCCTTGGCTTGAATGCCTCAGCTCTGTCATAGCAGTGGTGTGAGCCTAACAGTCATGATCCCCCTTGCCCCTACCCCCCATTGAGTGAGGGATTGAATCCAGTCTCGAAGGTAATAGTACTTTTCTCTGGACACTGCTGTATAAGGTCTCAGAGTATATTTACACATAATTGCAAATGTATGGTAGCTATTACATTTAGGGGGAAAGGCTTGAACATCCTCTAGAGGGAAGTTAGCTGCTGCAGAGCCATGTTGTCAGAACTATAATCACAGTGCTGAAAAGCTTGAAAACAAGCTCCCAACTGTCAGAGACTGAGGAATCAGATTGTTAACCTGATATCAGGCAGCCATTAATAACGTGAAATAGCTTATAGTAAAAGAGCTCTAAAGCATTTGTAATTAAATTCTAGGAAACATTCCTAGAAAGTGCCAGAAGGGTGGGTGGTGGTGCACACCCTTAATCCCAATACTTGAGAAGCAGAGGCAGGCGGATCTCAGTGAGATTGAAGCCAGCCTAGTCTACAAAGTGAGTTCTAGGACAGCCAGTGCCGTTAAACAGAGTGTTGGACTCTGGCGTCCAACCACCGAGAAGGAGTCGCCCCCAGAGACCATTTCACACACTACAGCCGATGCAAAAGCATGAGGATTTTATTAATTCTGTCATGACAGGGTCCCCCAGCATTCGGGAAGCAGAGGGACCACAAATAGCGGGTACAGTCTACTTTTAAAGGGGCCACAGAAGCAAGGGGGGTTGTTCTTTGACTATTCTGATTGGCTTATTTGAAAGGGCTATTACCAATAATTGACTGGAGAGCTGTTGCCAGATCAGATGAGGTAAGAGGTCATTTTGACCCCGTTTCCCAGGGGACTGAACCACAAAGCATAAGTATATGGGTAATTGTTCAGGAACTGAGTACGTGCGAGTGTAGATGTTAGGTCTTTGGTTCCAGGGGAGGAGGGGAAGCACTATGGCACAGAGGCTGAGAGGATTCAGAATTGTCAAAAATGGCTTCAGGATTGTCTTAAAGTCTTACAAGAGAAACCCTGTATCAAAAAAACAAAAGAAAAAAAAAGGAGGGGGAGGTAGAAGAAAATAAAAGGAAATGGTAACCTTGATGCACATGGCAGCACCTGCCTTTCATTCTCGCTTTCCAGAGATGCAGAAACAGAACAGCCAGAGTTGCCTCCAAAACTAAAAAGTTAACCTCAGATTAGATTTTCTATTGGAGAAACAGTAATCTATTTTTCCTCAACTTGGAATTATCTATTCCTGTCCCTTGTTTTATTTTATTTTTTTAATCTCTTTTCCTCCACTGCACTTCTATCTTTGGCACAATTCCAAGTTGTGAATGTCATTCATCTATGACCATTTTCTTCTGCTGGCACATGTGTACAAGTAGGACCCTGCCCCAACTGTATAGCTTCCTAGTACATCTTGACCAACATCTTGATACTTAGAACAGCAGATGTCTCTTCTGCTCTTCTTCAGTAGCGGCTTTCCTATTTTTGCTCCATTCTTTATTCTCTCTTTATCTCTCTTATTTCTATTTCTGTGTATGTGTCTGGGTATGTGCACATGAATGCAGGTGCCCTCAGAGACCAGAGGTGTTGGGTTCCCCTGCAAGGGAGCTTATAGGTTACTGTGAGACACCGACACTGGATATCCTGTTTACGGAAATAAGCCTTTTTCAAGACTGAATGGATTCTCTGTGTCCCTTATTGTCCTAGAACTTGTTTTGTAGACCAGCTTGACCTTGAAATCCGAGATTTGCCTGCCTCTGTCTCCTGAGTGCTTTGGATTAAAGGCGTGCACCACCACCGCTCGCACTATTTTTTCCTACTGTACTCACATTCATAGGCTGATATTGGTTAATTCTTTTTTTAAGACAGGGTTTTTCTGTGTAGACCAGGCTGGCCTCAAACTCAGAGATCCGCCTGCCTCTGCTTCTCAAGTGCTGGGATTAAAGGTGTGCGCCACCACCACCTCGCCTGGTAATTCTTTTTGTCACTAAGACTACCCATTTATGTAATCAAATCACAATTGTAGAGTCATTTAAAAGATGTCCATTGGAACAGATTAGGGAGGGAACCATAGCTGTGTTCTTGCGTGACTTCCTTTAGTAAAAGCCAATACTCATCCATCTTGTTTCAAGCTGGAAAGAGTACCATCACCGGATCACCGACGAAGAAGCTACCGAGACTTGGACAAGCCACGACGCTCTCCTGCACTGCGCTACAGGAGGAGTCGGAGTCGGTCTCCCAGGAGGTAGGGCTAGAACACTACAGCCTAGGAATCTGACTTCCAGGGAAGGAAAAGTATTAGCCTATAGAGATGTTTGCCAGGGTATCTGTTTCCTTGTTCCTACTGAATCATCATCACCCATAAAACCTCATTGGCAGAGGGAAAAGGCCATTTCTTTAATCTTAGCTTGTGGTCAGTGAATTAAGCTAGCCTTGGATATACAATTGAGTTTCTTTGCTTACCTGTTGTGATTAATGTATTTCCCAGAGAGTAGAGTAACCTTAATAAGGATGGCTAGTAGAGCTTCTCTGTGCCTCCCGTCCTCCAGTAGGTTAAGTTGGTTATGTTTTGAAGATGGTGACAGAATACAAGACACAACAGATCCTTCCTGCAAGTGTTTTTCTCGTATATGTATGTCTGTTATTATCACCTTGGTAAAACTAAATTGCACAGCTAGAGTGTTAGAAGTTGACATGTACTACATTTAAGACATAGATACAAGAAAGAATCAGGTCAGGGGCCATTGTTCAGTCCCTGGCACTCCTCCCCTCTTTTAAAAAAAAAAAAAACCAGAACGAGTAAATTTTATGTGTTTATTTTTGTTATTTACAAGATCCAGTGCACTAACCTGCTCTTCCTCTTCCCACAGGCGAAGTAGATCCCCCAAAAGGAGAAGGTAGGTCCTGAGTCATTTCTAACAAGAGGGTTCTGAGAAGGGACCGTGCTGAGCTGGCTGTTTTTTCCATAGCCCTTCTCCCCGCCGAGAAAGACATAGGAGCAAGAGTCCACGACGCCATCGAAGCAGGTCCCGAGACAGACGACACAGATCCCGCTCTAAATCCCCAGGTATAGTATTTGGGCTCTTTCCTGCTTGTCTTAGTAAAGAAATCTAAAAGGAGCATTAAGATCCTTCAACACAAATATATAACGGCACTCCTAACAGGAAAGGAGATAGATGGGCATGGGATTCAGAAGTGAGAGTACTCATTAGACTCGAGTGAGGGATTACAGTTATTTGTTTTTATCCAAAATTGTAGAAATAAGACCTGGTATAATATCGGTCAAAGCCTGAGGTAATGTTTTGTGAAGTCACTACTGCATTCCCTGCCACAACTAACAACCAAAAGAGGTGTAATAGTGAGTGGTGTCCTCAGACTAGGCCAACAAAGCCTAGTGAGTGAAAGGAATTGGGGGAGGTGAGAATAATAGCCTACAAATAAGAAAACAAAAACTCTCATCCAACGACCTTTTTTTCCCTAGGTCACCACCGTAGTCACAGACATAGGAGTCACTCAAAGTCTCCTGAAAGGTACGAGTTAAACCTCTACTGTAAGAATAATTCTGGGCTGGGAAGGTGGCTCATTGGGTAAAGTGCTTCTCATGCAAGCATGAGAATTGGAATTCAACCCATAACACCTGTGTTAAAAGCGCCTGAAATCTTACTGCTGGAGAGGAAGACAGACCCATTGAATTTGCCAATCAGCCAGCTTCAAGTTCAGTGAGACTCTGTCTCAAAAAATAAAGTGGAGGGGGCTGGAGAGATGGCTCAGAGGTTAAGAGCACTGGCTGCTCTTCCAGAGGTCCCGAGTTCAATTTCCAGCAACCACATGGTGGCTCACAACCTTCTGTACTGAAATTTGGTGCCCTCCTCTGGCGTGTGGGCAAATATTGGGGCAGAATGTTGTATACATAATAAATCTTAAAAAAAAAAAAAAGTGGAGAGTGAGTTAGAAAGACACTCGATGTTTACCTCTGGCTTCCACGTGTGCACATGCACACATTCAAATCTTTATTCACTAGTTAAAGTTTTAAATATAACCTAGATGGGGAATTTTGTTTTGATGTGGGTATTGTAGTTCATTACAAGGTAAAATAGGCTCCCCTCCTCCCCTGCCAATTTCTTTTGCACCTTGTTTCCCTTCTTGGAATTAAAAACTTTGAATGGTGGTCTCAGTGGTTCTGGGCTTTTTTATTTTTAATTGTGTATATGTGTTTATCTGCATACACATAAGATGCCAGTGGAGGCCAAAAGTATAGAATCCCTAGGAACTGCGTATGTATTTTTTGTGAGCCAAGCAATGTGGGTGCTGAGAACTGAACTTAGGTCCTCTATACCAGTGCCTGCTCTTAACCACTGAGCCATCTCTAGCCTAAGAACTAACATTTAAAACTTTACAGTTGAGTCCTTGAACAAGTCATTTTTAATTCATCTTTATTAGAACGTTGTGGGCCATGTACCCCATTAGGTACATTCTTAACCTATGAAGCAGTTGTTTGGTGGCAAATTCTAAATATCATCCTTGGCTCATAGTGCTGTTCAGAACCATTAAAAACAAAAACAAAAAATATCCTGATAGGATCTCAGTGGCTCAAAGGAAAAAGTGCTTGCTGTGCAAAGGGGTCCAAATCCTCAGAAACCACTTAAAAAGCTAGGCAGGTGATTTTCACTGCCTTGAATCCCAGTACTATGAATAGGATCCTCAGAACAAGCTGGTTGTCTAGACTAGCTTCATTTTGAGCTATAGTTTCCATTGTGATATCTGTCTTGTTTTCTGTTACTGGGATAGACAACATGACCCAAAGCAATAGGTTTATTTCAAATTATACTTCCAGGTAACGGTCTGTGATTGAGGAAAGTCAGGGTAGGGAGGGATTCAAGCAGGAACCATGGTGGAAAGCTGCTTACTTCCTTGCGCTCTGGCTAGTTTTACACAGCCTAGCCCCAACTACCTTGTGATGGTGCTACCCTCAGTGGACTAGGCCCTCCTACATCATTCAAGACAACCTCTCAGACATGGCCAAGGCCAGTCTAATGTAGAGAAATCCTCAGTTGAGATTCCTTTTCCCAGCCGAGTGTCAAGTTGATAAAATAAAACTAAGCAGCACATGCTGCCTCAAAAGAGCACTCGAGGAAGACACGGGGTCAGAGTCCAGCCTCTACACGTGTATGCACTCAGCGCATGTGCACATTTGCAGGCATGCAACACACACACACAAATAAATTTGTGCTGGGTAAGGTGATAAACACCTGTAATCTCAGCACCGGGGAGGCAAAAGTGGGAGGCCGTCAACAAAACACACAAAGTGCACCTAATTAGTTTGCATCATCTTTATTCATCATTGTCAGCATACGATGAATGTCTGTCTTCCTTGTTTGCTCCTTAATTTAATGGTTTATTATCATCTCATTTCAGGTCTAAGAAAAGCCACAAGAAGAGCCGGAGAGGAAATGAGTAATGGATTCATTTTTAGTCCAGATGGCTTCCTGTGAATATGAGAATATCTGTTAAAGGGAAATGTTCAAGATCAGACAGCTATGAGTATTGGGGTTTTTAAAAATCAAGTTCTTGTTTGTTTTGTTTTTATTTTAACATTATAGAGGTGCTAGGTTTTGTATCTCTTTGAATTATAATCAACATCTTTGAAGGATGTCTTTGACCAAATCAAGGTCAGGTTTTGACCTAACCAACTATGGTATTCATACTTACCAAGGTTAGAGAGGACCTGGGAGTTGGGGAGATTCAGGACAATGAAGAGATGTAGTTCACGGGAGACTCTTTTCTTATTTGTAATTAAACCTGATGCAGTTGTCATTTATCTCTAGTGCAATGGTTTATGCTGCTTCGACCCAGCTAGTGAAGCACTGACTACAGACAGCAGCAGTAACAATAAACAGTTACTAGTTAGCGGTTTTGTAAGAACAGAATACATTCAAACGTGAAAGTTTTTCTGTATTTTTTTTAATTCAGTTTCATTAAACAATTCAACATGATTGCAATTAACATCCTTTATACAAGCCAGGTATGGTGGTTCACACCTGTAATGTCAGCACAGGCTGAAGCAGAACGCTGTGTAGTTTTCACCTAGGTTGCTGTGAGAGGGTTGTGACGGTAACGAAAGTGACACACTCTGTTTAAGACGCTGCAGTATTTCTACATGGATAGAAAGAGGGACTAGTAGGGTTCAGCGTGATGATCTAGGCCAGAACTGACAACTGTCAAAGACGGTTAGTTGCCCAGGGAGTATCAGTAGATTTAAGAACAGCAGCACCATAGGCAATGCCAACATTTGTGACTAGTAATACAGGTCACCTAGTAAATACTGGAATGAGCCATTCACAAAGGTAGAATCAGTAGGTCAAGGACACTGAAGGGTCTGAAGATATAGAAGCAAAATAAAAGCTTTACTAAGTCCATAGGCTTAATACTGATATTAGAGAGTATTATTGTATTAGCTAAAACAATTCCTTCTGCCTGTACTTACCTTCCTCCTTTAAGAGGGTAGAAATGACTGACTTCTTGTCACTATAAGCCTAGGAAGAACTGTAAAGACCAGCTGCCTTATAGGATCCAGCTTCTCAGGAAGTCATAGCTGGTCCTAGGATAAACATTTCTATTGTTTGCTGTTGATTGGGGAACTTCTGTAGCAATATTAAAGCAGTTTTTATCAATTTGCACTTTCATATTCTTTGCTGATTCCTCTAACCATGATACCTAAATTAATAAGGGAATTAATAAAGTTGTAAGACCTATTATAGCTTATAGCTACAACTATATTTTGTGGCTTTTAAAATTAAATATATCTCCACTCAGGTCTGGTAGAGATTCCTAGTAATTTCTTACTGAGGTGATTTAGGTGGAAAAAGATGCCTCTGGCAAAATGATTCATGGGCCAACCAAGCACCATCAGTTTAAGTTTTAATATTAAGGTAAATTTAAGTAATAAACTTACAACAGAAAGACCCAACAATATTTTAAGAGAAACCTTTCCAAAAGTATACGTTAGATATGGTAGAATCTGGATCCATGGGCAGCAAGAAGCATACCATTCCTGCTACTTAGTTAGAACAAAGGAAATAAAAATAAGGGTGAGTAGGATATGTTGAATATTGAAGACAATTCTGACAAACCACAGAATTACAGAGATGACATTTGAAGGATAGATTTGTCACCTGTTTTACTTATTATTACATGAGGCCTTTGAATGGTAGCTTTGAAATTCTTAGGTTACAACATAGTCTTAGAAATATGTTTTACATCTCAGCTGTACACATGCATATATTCTTTGTGCTGAAACAGGCTTTAAGAAAAAATATGCAGGCCATGTGGTGGTGGCACACGCCTTTAATCCCAGAATTCAGGAGGCAGAAGCAGGCAGATCTCTAAGTTCAAGGCAGATCTCTGAGTTCCAGGACAGCCAGAGCTACACAAAGAAACCCTTTCTCAGGAAAACAACAAACAAAAAAAATCAAATAATGCAAAATGTATTCATATTAGTTTTACTAAGAATTTTTTTTTAAAAGATTCGTGTATGTGCATGTCTCTTAGTGCAGAGGTAATACGTGTACAGGTGCTGATAGGGGCCAGAAAAAGGTGTTGGATCACCTGAAGCTGGTGATTTCATTTGTGAGTAACCTGACTTGGGAGCTGGGGTCCAAACCCTACTCCTCATGACTGAGCTCAAATGCTTTTAACCATGGAGCCATTGTTCCAGTTCTTATAGTTAAGATTTTTAAACCACTATGTGGATTTCACTTTCCACAATTTGAAATCCAGTTCCTTAAAAGCTTACATAGAACACAAGGACTTTAACATTAATAAATTAAGCAAGATGTGTTTTCTGAGGGAAAAGTGGCAGATTTGTATTAGAACAACCCAATGTAGCCTCATTGACCTCTTTCTGTTACTGCCCAGTAGTGTGATATGAGTCTTAAACAAAGACCAGAGAACTGCACCCTGGGTCATATGAGGTTAAGTCACTCCACTCCTTGGCTCTTCACATGCAACCAGCATATACATATCCAATAATAAGGGTGAAGGAAAAAAAAGGTTTTGTTCATTTCTTTTTATATTAAGCATACTGACTTCTAAGAGAAACATGAAGCAAGCAAAATGAAAGTTGCATCTTCTGTTTTATATAACTGTCCTTAGTCTTGAGAGCAATCTTGAAATTTGGCTTTCTTGTATGGAGAAACAGTTGTCATTTCAATTTCCTAGCCGTCTTCTAAGTCTAGTGAATTCGTTTCCAGGAGATAAGCATGGGTTCCGTAGCTGTGTTTAAGACAGCACATAAGCACACTTTATAAAAGCGTTGTGCATATGCACTTATGATAATTCACTAGAATGATTCAAGTTCACCACATAATAGAATTCTTAACTGACAGATTTTACTGCTTTACATTTGTCTGTGCACACACAAGTAATATGTGATACCCTGTTTTCTTCATCAAGAAACTAAACTGTGGCTGTTTAGTCATCTTACTAGCCCTAAACTTTAACACCTTTTCTTTCAGTAAACACATCACATTATCATTTACAAGGAAAAGTGAGTTAGCAGCTTAATGTTTTATCTGGGAATCATTTTTATGGAAGACACTGCTTCCTGCAGAGACTCTGAATTCACTTCCTAGCATCTAATCAAGTAGCTCACAACCACCTGTAACTCAGGTGATTAAACACCCTCTTTTAGACTCAGGGCACCTGTACTCCCAACATGAAAATGTTTGAAAAACGTTCATCCTTTTACTCAACTAGAGTAAATCTACAAACAAACAGCATTATTTTCCCATTACTATGCATGCATTTTATTTACAGGAGAAAACAGCAAAATTGTCTACAGGGCCTCACTATTATAGCAGCCTTGGCTGGCCTGGAACTGGGTATATAGACAGGGCTGGCTATGACAGAGACCTACCTGCCCAGGTCTTCCAAGTACTGGGTTTAAAGGTGTGTGCCACCACATGCAGCTAGTAGTGTGATTTTTAATAATCTTATTTATTTTTGGTTTTTCAAGACAGAGTTTCACTGTGTAACTGTCCTGGCTGTCCTGAAACTTGCTTTGTACAGACTGCCCCCAAACTGAATGAGATCTGCCTGCTTTTGCCTCCCAAGTGCTGGGACTACAGGCGGGCACCACTATTGCCCATCCAATTTTTAGTTTTTATTTATGTATTTATTTGGACAGGATTTCTTTGTGTAACAGCCCTAGCTACCCTAGAACTAGCTCTTGTAGACCAGGCTGGCCTTGAACTCACAGAGATCTGTCAGCCTCTGCCTCCCGAGTGCTGGGATTAACTACTTGTGCCACTACCACCCGGCCCATCCAAGTTTTAATAATCTTAATGGGCCAAGGTAAAACCACCTTCATGTCAAATGGCATACAAATTCTATCAAAAAATATCATTTTAAGAGTGTGTATAGGACTGATCTTTTTTTTAACTATTAACTGCTTTTTTCAGACAAAACTGAGCTATTGTGTAAATTATATTCTGTTCCTCAGTTTAGAACACAGTTTTACTACACTGTCAGAGTAGTAAAATCTGGGTTAATAATACGCTGCCTTCAGGAAAGGGGGGCTGAGCTAACATGCTGCCTTGTTGGAATTTTTAAAAGGGTTTCTTTGGTTTTTTGTTTTTGGTGAAAATCTTAAATATACACAAAAGCAGAAAGAACAGTGAAAAGAATATCATCCTCTTAATCTCTTGATGAAATATTTCAATGTTTAAAATACTATATTATCTAATTATTTTTATTATTTAAAGTCTTTTGTAGCTCAGGCTGGCCTGGAGCTCTAGGTAGTAGAGGATGACCTTGAATTTCTAGCCAGTTGTTTGAGAGAGGCTCACTACGTAACCCTGACTAGCCGGGAACTTGCTATGTCGATCAGGCTGGCTTCAAACTCAAGATCTGCCTGCTTCTGCCTCTAGGCACTAGGATTAAAGTTGTACACCATCAAGCCTGACAGGCCTTGAATTTCTTAATCCTCCTGCCTCCACCTAGAGAATGATGGGATTGCAGGATGCTCCAAGTTGTTTTTAACACAGAAGTACGGGGAGATCAGGTATATTATTAACAAAAGAATTGACACCACTTTGAGTCTAATGTAAAAAACCAAAACCATTAAATATACCTGTCCTTAACTTGGGGCTGTAAATATGGCAGGGATATCCTCAACCACCAGCATTTAAGGAATATTCCAAGTGGAAAATACAGCAAAAGCCCAGTCTCTTATTTAAGTAATAAAACACCTGAGGAAGCAGAACAAAAATAACACACTCTATCCTTAAAATTAGACTTAGTTTTTGCAAACATCTGTAGTTTTATTTGGCAAATCTAATTTAGGGACTAGGAAAAAAATTAACTCACTGTAAAAGGAATAGCTAAAAAATATGCCACTAAATTTCAATATCCACACATTTTATGAAAACATTTTGCTTGATGACTAACTTCATGGCCTATAATGATGGGGCTGAAAATTCGTACTGCAGGTGTTTTAACTCAGAACTACCTATATACCACACACTGGTGAAGCTAGTCTATCAAACCTATTGTACTGCCAGTTATAAAAAGGTACAGCACCCACACTTGTGTATAGTTCATAAAGTGTATGTTTGTGTAGTTAAAAGCGTTTCTATTACTTTAAGGGTGTGATATATTCTGCTGGGAGCCGCCTCACACATCTCATGTTTGTGTGCCTGCTAATTGCAACAAGACGCCAAATAAACTGATTGACAGGATCTAAGTTTAAGCAAACTCTGATGTTTGAACAATGATGACATCACCACATCATGTATTTCTGAGAATACATCCCAGCAGCTACAAGACTAATGACTGATCACCAGTATTGATAAAAAGTAACAATCCTGGCAAGTGTCTGTCCAGGACTCCGAATGGACAGTCTGGCACATACTATTTCTTCACCAAAAAAAAAATTTCCTCTCCTTTTAAAAGACTGGCGGCAACAGGGGGGTTGTAGAGGTGGGGATGGGCTGGAGGAAAAGTATTGCTAGGGACTGAACCCAGTGTCTTGCACAAAGTAGGAAAGCTATCTGCAACTCATCTACTTTGAGTCAAACTGTAGCATGACATTGTTGCCTTTCTATTTCGCTTCACTGTTCTGCTCTGCAGTTTTCATTTCGATGATAAAATGGACATGGTACCTGCTTCTGTCACCTTCATATGGTAGTTGTGAAAATCCAATAAGATGAAAGAAAAGACCTTTAAATCTCTAAAACTAAATCTGATTTATAAGTCACTGTAAAGTAAAATCTTTCCATTATTACAACATATTCCTATCATCTAAACCAGATGAATTAACCAAATTTGACTCTTGTCAAAAAGATTTATTAACTTAAAATAGAACTTCAAAATACAGACAAAAGCAACTTTCCATTCAAGTTTGAATATATTCAACATACAAGTATGTAAAAGAAAATTTTTTTGAATCTTTGTTGTAATTTTATTTTTTTTTTTTGACCTTTTAAAAAGTTTTGGCACTACAAGATTCTGTAAAGAATAGAAGTGACAAATTTAAAACACATGAAATCCTTCCCTAATCCTTAAGAACAATATATATAAAGTCTGGAGCAACCAAAGTATGAATACAGCTAATAGAAAATAAAGAATGTAATTTTTTAAATTCTCTCTTTATACAATTCATCAAGGTTAAACAAAACATAAAACTCCCTTAAAAATAGGGTAATAAAATAGATGAAATTTGTATCACTTATTTTAGTGATACCAGTAAAAACTATAGTTCATATTTATATACAAATAATACAGTGTTTAAAAACAGTCTTAGAATTTAAATAAGCTATCTAAACGTGTGAAAATTTTAAATCAGGACCTGATTTGTTTTGCTTTCTTTAAATGTCACTTTTTCAGCTGAGTGTAACTGACACTGAGGTACGGGTACCCTTGAGGCAGCAGGACTGGCTGGCTGCTGTGGGTTGCCATTACTCCGACACGTTTCCTCTTGGTGGGTGGGGGCAACGCTCTCTACAGCGACGGGCAGCACATCTGTCTGCTGGAAATAACACAGACAGCAGGCTGAAAGGCTTGTGCCTACTCACCTCACAGTCCATTAAGATAAACTAAGATACTAGTTACACAGTGCTTTAAAAATTCTTATAATAAAAGAAGCAGGACAAAACAATTGGAGGGGAGAGGAAAAAAAAGAAGGGGGAAAAGAAAACCCACACAGAAAAACTGCAAACTCTTTTCTCACGACTTCCTCTACAGCTCTGCTCAAGAGATAAATTCAACAACCATAGTCAATTTTACCATTCACATTATACCAGTGGTTCTCAGCCTTCCTAATGTTATAATCCTTTTATAGTCCCTCGTGTTGTGGTGACCCTCAACCATAAAATTATTTTCATTGCTACTTTAATTTTGCTTTTGTGCTGAATCATAATGTGTTTTCTGATGGTTCTAGGCAAACCCTGTGAAAGTTACCTGATCTCCAAAGCAGGTTAAGAACTGCTGCTCTATCTAAGTATCCAGCATCCAGCAGTTCACAGATCAGGAAAGTTACTCCCTCCTGAGAGACTACTCCCCCCGCCCCCCAAGATAGGATTTCTCTGGAGTCTGTCCTGGAACTCGTTCTGTAGACCAGGCTGACCTCACTCACACTCACAAAGATCCCTCTGTCTCTGCCTCCCAAGAGCTGGGATTAAAAGCAAGCACCACACCTGGCTGGTTATTTCTTTTTTTATGTCACCCAAAATTCAGTGGCATATGTATTCCCTTAACTAAGAGCACATTCCTTCCTTCTACATTCTAGAGTAATAAATAGTTCTCATATTACAAGATGGAATTCAGATGCAATCTCTAGTACCTAAACCCTACCCAGTGGAGGGACTAGGTGACTTCATTCTTCTAAACAATATTTTGTCTGTTTTTTCCATGCTTGGCTCTCCTATTAAACTGTGCATTAATATGGGCAGCTTGGACAATAAATACTGCATATAGTCTGGCATATTCATACAATATGCTCTCAATAAATATTTACTGAATGCAAATGTTACTCCTAGATTCTAGCCTCCACTGAGATTCCCATTTTAGAATACCCACCCAGTTTGATAATTGATTTGTAAGTACTGGTACCTTGAGCGTAGAAGGGTTTGTTGGGTTGAAATCTTGGATTTCCCTGATGCATGAAGTTTTGATGCAAACCATAAGGCCACGAAGCTGGGACAAGGGGGAAATGGGGACGTGGTGCATGTTCCCATGGAATTGGAGGAGTGAGTGCTCGAAATCGTGGCTCTGCATTACAACAAGGAAAAAAAAAGTATTATAAAATATTAGTTTACTAATTCAAATATTCCTTCATTCCAGAGACATCATCATCCAGAGACTATCATCAACTATGTATTACACTAATCCAGATACCAAATTTCTTTTAAAGAATCAAGCATTATTATTTGTTCAAATTACTTGTATACACAATATATACAATAATACATCAGTTATATCAAAGATGGCTAATAGAATTTGAAGGTGAGTTTTCTTACCATCTCTAATTAGAATTTTAAAGAACAGACAAAAGTGGCAGAATGGGCACTTTAGAAGGATGAGAATGTATAAAGGCAAGGAAGTTTGGGAATACAAAACAATCACTATCAAACCGAGCATGGTGGCGCACACCTTTAATCCCAGCACTTGAGGCAGAGGCAGGTGAATCTCTGTGAGATCAAGGCCAGCCAGGGCTACAGAAACCCTGTCTCAAAACCAAAAAACAGACCCTTTCACACAAAACAACCACCCAACAAACAGGAAGATAAAGAAATGGTCAGGTTGGTGGGGATATACTTCTCAAAGAATCTTAATACATCATACTACAAAACTTAGGTTTTTACCATTATAATAATGTCAACTAGTCCAGAATTCTAGGACTGGAAGAAGCTTTTACAAAAAAGTTGAGGTACTGTGGCTGAAAACCTGGGTTTTGGAACCAAACATATATAAATTCAAATCACAATTCTGTATGGCTCCTTTTTATCCTCAGGTTGTAAATGGTGATTGAAAAAAAAAGTTAATCGGCTTACACACACACATACACTGGATCTAAGTAAAATGGGTACTTCCTTAACAGTCTGAGCTTGAGTCCAGGAATTCTCAGTGGAAGGGAAAAACAAACTCCTGAAAGGTATCCTCTAACCTCCAAACATGAGGTATAGCATATGTAAGCCTGCACAGGAGTACACACAGAAAAAAAAATTTAATGGGGGCTAGAGAGATGGCTCAGAGGTTAAGAGCATTGCTTGCCCTTGCAAAGGTCCTGAGTTCAATTCCCAGCAACCACATGGTGGCTCACAACCATCTGTAATGGGGTCTGGTGCCCTCTTCTGGCCTGCAGGCATGCACACAGACAGAATATTGTATACATACTAGATAAATAAATATTAAAAAAATTAATGGGAGTCACGTTCTTCCTATGGCCAATCTCAACAATGTCTGGTTGTGTCTTTAAGGTGCATTTTTTTCAAAGTACAGTACCTACCCAAACTGGTTGTTTTTAATCGTTTTTCTCATTTAGGTAACAATATATGAGAAAGGAACTGAAGGACACTTCTATCCTTCTGACTCCTGTTAGGAGATATCGAATGGAAAAGCTTGTATTTGCTACATTTTCATAATCAGTCTTCTTGGGAGGCAAGCAGAAAAGGCTGGTTTGCAAAGAAAGTCATCTTAAAACTAACAGTGCTAAACTTACGGACTTGGAGTTTGCAAATAACTGAGAATTAGGTATCATCATGGCCAATTAAGAAATGATATTTTACCATAAGATATTTTTTAAGGATTTACTTCAATTTTCCTTGCTCAATTTTCACAGCCAAATACATAACACTACTATGTCACTAGAAATAATTTCAAAATTGGTGAGATCAGGCATGGTAGAACAAACCTTTAATCCCAACCCTCTAGAGGCAGAGGCAGAGGCAGGTGGATTTCTATGAGTTCAAGAAGATACAGGGCTACACATAGTTCTCATTTCAGACAGCAAGAAAAAAAGAGAAAAATTACACAATCTTTCACTCCAATAAAACCCTAATCTTCAGACACAATTAGGTGAGTGCTATGGTATAAATACTTAAGGAAACAAGCAGACAAAAGGTAAAATTCAACTGGAGGAGAAGACTGGCAAGATTCAAAGGCTTCTTGAAGACAGTGGTGTAAATTAAATCTCTGGGGAAAGGTAGGAGGTATGAAAATGGGTACTGAAGTTAATGGAAGACATCCCAGGTAAAAACAACCACTTTAGTAACCTGGGTAAGAGACAATATAGTAATTTCCAAGATGTTTTGCTAATTAGTTCATTATGACTGAAAAAAGATATACCAATGGCAGGCTGAAGAAAGTACTTGTATAAAAAGTGAACTAATCTATCGAAGGACAAAATATAGGTTCTGTCTTTATGTAATAAGACTGTGACAGATACAAGCACAATGGCACAATGACTGGCTATACTCTATTCCCTTTGGTCTTAGAAACCAGAGTTCCATCTGCTTATTCTAAACAGATTAGAGGTGCCTTCTCTAAGAGATAACATACTTTTGGTTTGGAGACATAACTCTATGGTACAGTGCTGGCCTAGCAAGCATATACACTAGGTTTAATTCTTTTTTTTTTTTTTACATAAATGGTTTTTCTATGTAACTGTGTGCCACCGCGTCTAGCCGTGTAGGTACAGGTTTTTTGTTTGTTTGTTTTTGTTTTTGTAGGTTCAGTTCTTAAAACCACCAGATGGAAAAGCTAAACAATACTCCCTTGAAAATTAACAAAAGGAGTCAGGTGTGGCAGTGCACGCTTTTAATTCCAAAATTCAGGGAGTAGAGTTAGGTCAATCTCTTAGTTCAAGTCCGGCCTGGTCTACAAAGTGAGCTCCAAAACAGACAGTGCTATCCAGAGACACCTTGTCTTGGGGGAAAAAAGAAATATTAATAATGGGAAAGAACTGACCCAGGTGTCAGATATTAATCCCAATAGAAGCAAGAGAATCACTTCAAATTAGAAGCCATCCTGATCTACACAATAAATTCTAGGCATCCCACCACCCCAACTGAATTTCAAAAGCAATTCTTTCCTTCTGGTTTTGTTTGTTTGTTTGTTTGTTTGTTTTTTGTTGTTTTTTTTAAAATATTTATTTACTTGTTATGTATACAACATTCCGTCTGTGTGTATGCCTGCAGGCCAGAAGAGGGCACCAGACCCCATTACAGATGGTTGTGAGCCACCATGTGGTTGCTGGGAATTGAACCCAGGACCTTTGGAAGAGCAGGCAATGCTCCTAACCTCTGAGCCATCTCTCCAGCCCTTTTTGTTGTTTTTTTTTTTGAGATAGGGTTTCTCTGTGTAGCCATCCTGAAACTTGCTCTGTAGACCAGACTGTCCTCTAACTCACAGAGAACCACCTGCCTCTGTCTCCCAAGTGCTCTGCATGTGCCACCACTACCTGGCTAGAAGCAGTTTTGATACCATCTGAGATTTTAAAACTGTGGTAAGGGGTTAGATTAAAAGGAAAATAGTAAATTACTGGTAACTGATAGGTTCACTGGTGGTATTACACTCTCTCATTTTGTATATTTGAAATTTCCCACAGTAGTATTTAAGATGAAGATAGTCATCGCTGCAAATCTGAATATAAAATTAGCAAATACAGCAAATAAACTATCTTAAATAGGCAACTATAATAACATTTTAGTAATATATTAAGTAATCTTTAAAATTTTTATCATGTCTCAATGTGTATTTAAGGTATCAGAAAAAAAACTGTTTATTAATCCTACTAAATGCAGTTATCTTTTGCTTTTTGAATGTATTGTTCCTTAGCCAGGTATAGTAATCCAAGCAACAAGGAAGCAGAACTGAGGTCATCCTGTAACGAAGAAGGAAGGAGTAGAAAGGGAAGGAAAGACAAAAAACAAAAAGAAGGAAAGAAAGGGGAGACATTCCCTTGAGAAGCCGAGCCACACTCGGGCATGTCTCACGTTCTACAACTCACACCCATGTTCTTAGGTGTGTGTTACTATGCTCTGACCGTTTTCCTTCTCCTAATGCTTGTGCTTAAACCTACATTTTCCTACATTTTTATTATTCCTCTCCCAATTAAAAGAAGGGTAGAAATGAGCATAGGTTTAGTAAAACCCAAATCAAACAAACCCTAGTTTAAATCTTGAACCTACCACAATTAACTGGTGACAGTTAAGTTACTTCTTCAGTTTCATCTCATTTACCCCCGGGGGAGGGGCCTCTCACATTGCTTAGGCTGGCCTCAAACGCATTATCACACCTGGCTTCCCGCATTTTGTTCTTTGAGACAGGGTTTCATTTAGCCCAGGCTAGTCTTAATAATCCTGAGTGCTAGGATTCAAGTGTACAATACCAAACCCATCAGGCTCTCAATTTTATCATTTATAAAATGAGTACCAATAACACTGATGCCAAATAAGGTTGAGAGTGAAAGGAAAACAATAAAAAGAGCAATATTTATAAGTATTACATCATTTAATATTCTCAACACTGTTAGACACTATTCATATCCTTATTGTAGAGATGAAACACATGCATAGAGAGAATGTCAATACCTTGTAATAAATGGCAGACAAAATTTAATCTTGACAGTATGTGTCCAAAGCCTATACTGTTTACTTTTAATCTAAATTCTATATTCCACCTCTATGAATATAGCTCTTATCCTCCTTTCTTCTCATTATTACCCAAAATTCAACCAATAATAATACCAATTACTTAACCTTCCCACAACCATAGATAAAAGAGGAAAAAAGAAAAATTACCCGAATTACCCACTGCACCATTGTTCACCAGGGAATTTGGAGCCACAGTACGAGGCCAATGTCCATCATGAGAAGAGTTAGGGATTGCCATCGGTCTGGCAGCAGGCTGTGCAAAGATGATGCTGGGATCATTCAAGCCAATATTGCTGGGGGTACTGCCAGGTGCAGAGTGGAGCATTGGGCCATGGATGGGCCACGATGGGGCAGGGATCTGGAGGGGGTGCATTGGCAATAATCCCATACTATGCATGGGAGAATACTGAGCTGGTGGTGACTGAGGAAAGTTATACAAGGGCATCTGAACCTGATGAGGGGGCTGGCCTCCCTGTTGGGGTGGGCCAAGCTTAGGCTGGGATCCTGGCTGGGCTGGAGGCGGGGGAATAGCGGATGGCTGGGGAGAATTCTGTGGAAATGGCTGAGGCTGAGGAGAATAAGATGGTGAATCAGACTGCAGGAAAACAGAAAAGACAATTTTAAAAATTAATTTATAAATATTTTAATTTCCTAAAATGAAGATTAAAATATAATAAGCATAGTTATGTCCTTAAGACAGCATATACAGAACTATATGATATATATAATAACAAATAAGAAAATCTATTACGTGAAGTTAAAATTTTCCTCAAGGTGCTCAAATTCTCTCATATGGGTAATTGTTCATAAGCATTTCTCTTGCAAGAAAGAGCGAGAACTTAGCATCATTCCCATCATAAACAATATATTTCCTTTCTAAACTAGAAACAAATACGTAAATAACTCATAGAACTTTCATACAGTTCCCTGAACAATTGTGTTACCAGGCATTGCTACTAAGTACTTAAAATACAATACTAACATGTATGCCTTAAAAGTTTCCTGGGAGGCAGAGGCAGGCGGATCTCTGTGAGTTCGAGGCCAGCCTGGTCTACAAGAGCTAGTGCCAGGACAGGAACCAAAAGCTACGGAGAAACCCTGTCTAGAAAAACTAAAAAGTTTCCTGGGCAGGGAAACCAGGGAGCAGAAAAAGATTACACAAGTAATCACAATAGACCATAATGTATCATTACTGTGATTGGACAGGCAGGTACAGTAGTGTGCTATCTCTGAGCAGGCAGAAGGATAAAATCAGAAGATCCCATGTCCTGGTCAGCCTGGGCTATATATTGAGACTATTCCAAAACAAACAAACAAACAAAAAAAAAAAAAAACCTTTCACTTATATAATGATAAACAAGGAAAAACTCCCACTTTTCAAGAAATGTAGAGATCAAGGAATTTCCCAGAGGAAGTAACCTTTAAACCGAGACTAAATGTAAATAGAAGGAAATCTGGTAAAAGTCAAGAGGATACACAGAAGGGAAGAGTATTTAGCAGCAGGAATACCATGTCTATGGGCATGGAAAGACTTACTGTCTAAGGTAACTGAAATCAGAAAGAAGTATAATAGTACAGTACACAGGTAAGGGATTAACATATCTGTTGTGGAATAATTTTTTTAAGATTGATTGATTTATTATGGATACAATGTTCTGCCTGCATGCCAGAAGAGGACTCCAGATCTCATTAAGATGGTTGTGAGCCACCACGTGGTTGCTGGGAACAGAACTCAGGACCTCTGAAAGAGCAGTCAGTGCTCTTAACTTCTGAGTCATCTCTCCAGCCCCAGAATAATCTTTTGTACGCTGTGAAGATGTCTTTGCCAAGTTGCCTTCTAATTGGTTTAATAATAAGCTGAAATGACTAATAGGCAAGAGGGTAGATGGGACTTCCAGGGAGAGGAAGAAGAGGAGATGAATCTAGGCATAGGAGAGACATCAGAGGACAGGAGAGGAAGCAGGAGTTGCAAGATAGAAGAGAGATAAAAAGCCGTGAGACAAAACATAGATTAATATAAATGGGTTGTAATGGGTTATAATTTAAGTTATAATAGCTAATGGGACAAGCCTAAGCTATAGGTTGGACTTTCATTAAGTCTCTGTCTCATTTTTTTGTGAGCTGGCAATCCAAAGAAAAATCTGTCTACATATATCTCTCAGGCTGAAGAACTAAACAAAAAACAAAGCAATGAGAGTTCCTGTAACTTGTATATCCCATAATTTCTACAATTTTTAAAAAAGCAGTGCAAACTGCTGAAAATTAGAACTAAACCAGAATCCATTTGCAGTTAAAAATAATTATTCTGATTTAATAATAATGAAAAAGAAAAAAAAATGATGAAACTAATTAAAAGGGTACAATGAAGCCCAGTGTGGTTTCACAGGGCACACACCTTTAATCCCAACACTCTAGAGGCAGGGGCCATTGGGTCTCTGAGTTCAAGGTCAGGCTGATTTACTCAGCAAAAACCAGGACAGCCAGGGCTACAAAGAGAAGCCCTGCCTCCAAAAACAAAACAGAACAAAACAAAAGCTGCTACACCTCAGAAGTCCTGAGATGAAAATACAGGGACAGAGTGAAACAAAGGACTGTAAGGATTATCTGTTTATTTATTTATTTGTTTGTTTCTTTATTACTCAAGTTATTTAAGATAGTCTCAGTATATAACCCTACCTGGCCTAGAATTTACCAATGTAGACAAGGCTGGCCTGGAATTCACATAGATCTGCTGGCCCTAGTCTCTCAAGTGAGTACTGGTATGTTAAAGGTGTGAATCACAACACCCAAGCAATGATTTCTCAAATTTAAAATATACCACACAGGACATTGAATTTCTGATCCTCCTTTTTTTTTTTTTTTTTTACCTTCCAAGTGCTAGGATTACAAGTATGTGCCACAGTGCCTGGTTTCTACAGTGCTAGGATCAAACCCAGGGCCTTTGCATACTAGGCAAGCAAGCACTCTCCCAATTGAGCTACATTCCCTGCCACAATTTATAAGTAATTTTTAAAAAGAATGAAGAAAAAGAGCTTGAAGGAGAGAAAAATGTAAGAGAAAAACCAGACTGTAAGACAGACATTAAGGCCATAAACACAAGAAGACTGAGCAAATCTGTAGTACTAGAAAGAAACGTAACATTCTGGACACATTAAAGCTGTAGACATAGTTTCTGTTCCACCTGGTCCCACAGCCATTCATTCCCAAAGAAACATACAGAAGCTTGTATTAATTATAAACTGTTTGGCCTATTAACTCAGGCATTTTTTTAAAAAAGATTTTATTTATTTATTATGTATACAACATTCTGTCTCCATGTATGCCCGCATGCCAGAAGAGGGCGCCAGATCTCATTACAGATGGTTGTGAGCCACGATGTGGTTGGGAACTGAACTCAGGACCTCTCGAAGGCAGCCAGTGCTCTTAACCACTGAGCCATCTCTCCAGTCCTAACTCGGGACTATTATTAACTAGCTCTTACAACTTAAATTAACCCATAATTCTTGTCTATGTTTAGCCAATTGGCTTGGCATTTTTTCTCAATGAGGCATTCTCATCTTGATTCCTCTGTATCTGATGACAACTGGCTCTCTGCCTTTGTTCTTCCTAGAATTATCCTAGTCTGGTTGCCCTGCATATACTTCCTGCCTGGCTACTGGCCAATCAGCGTTTTATTAAACCATTATGAGTGAAAAGATTATCCCACAGTAGAGTTGCTTTGTTAGACACCAGAAAAACAATGTCCATTAAATTCTTAAAGAAGGGTCAGGTGAGAAAAAAGGTAAATAACAAAGAAAACTAGGAGCATCACAGAAAAATAATTAGAATATAAGTTTATATACACAGAACATATAGAGTTCAAGTTATCTACTAACCTTAGGCAAAAAACTTAAATCTTCATTCATGTAACTAATAATGTAAACTACCTAATGTTTCTATTGGGCTTCAACAATGAACTAGAAAATATAAACACCAAATTCAGGATCTTTGTCACCTCTCTTTAAGAAGCTCCTAGGGTAGCTAGACAGTAATGGAATACCAGCACTTGAGAAGCAGAGGTAGGTGGATCTCTGTGAGTTTGGAGGCCAGCCTGGTCAACAGAAACAGTTCCAGGACAGCCAGGGCCACACAAGGAGAAACCCTGTATCAGGTGTGTGGGTGGGTGGGGGAGGGGGTTGTCCTAGGCTCAAAGCATCACACTGCCTTGGCCTCCAGACATTAGGAACTACCAGTAAATGTACTCCACAGTGCCTGGCTACTAGTGCACTTTTACAGCAAGGAAATAAAGTGTAAAAGTTGTGAAGAGTCAGATACAATGACTCTCTTCCTGTCAAACTCATTCAAAGGCAGAATACTTACACATTCTGAAGACTGTCTAGTCCTAATGGACTGGTCACCCTGTTGCTGGGCTGAACCAGCCACCTGCTGAGCATTGACAAGGTTGCGGACCAGCTGGGCTGCTGAGAGACGACATCACAGAAAAAAAAGTCAAAAGATACAGAAAAAGTGGTTGTTTTATTTTATTTAATTTTTTTAAAAATATTTATTTATTTATTATGTATACAACATTCTGCTTCCATGTATGCCCACATACAAGAAGAGGGCGCCAGATCTCATTACAGATGGTTGTGAGCCACCATGTGGTTGCTGGGAATTGAACTCAGGACCTCTGGAAGAACAGCCAGTGCTCTTAACCTCTGAGCCATCTCTCCAGCCCAGGTACATTGTTTTATAACTATAATCTCAATGCTTGAAGCACTGAAATGTAAGGATTTCTGTGAATTCAAGACCTGAGTTACAAAGTTTGTCTCTTGCTTCCATCTCAGGAATACTGGACTTTCCAATCTCCTATATATAAATTGATTTTTTTCTTTTTCTGAATTTTTTTTTTTAAATGTCACATTGTGGGGCATCAAACCCAGGACCTGGTACATCACAGATTTGCACTTTCACTGAGCTAAACCCCCAGCCCAGATCAATTAAAAAGAATATCTGAAGTCAGGTATTATAACATCTGCAACTCAAGGGAAGCTGGTGTCGGAAGATCATAAGCTTGAGGTTAGCCTGCATTATATAGCAAAACTCTGTCCCCAAAACAAAGTATACTAGTACTGGGGCTGTAGCTCAGTAGTTACCCATGTCCTTAGCAGGCACAGCAGCCTTGATTAGACCCCTATCAACAAGCAAATAAACATTCTCAACTATTTTTGATCTTTTGCCATTTGAATTTTTTTTATTTTTTTCGAGACAGGGTTTCTCCGTAGCTTTTTGGTTCCTGTCCTGGAACTAGCTCTTCTAGACCAGGCTGGCCTCGAACTCAGAGATCCGCCTGCCTCTGCCTCCCAAGTGCTGGGATTAAAGGCATGCACCACCACCACCCGGCTATTTTTGATCTTTTGTACTTACCTGCCACACTGCTATTCCTCTGGCGGGCCATCTTGACCTCTGGGCATTCCCGGCGTACATGTCCTGCATCTCCACATATGAAACACCTAAGGTCTCGGGAATCAAGAAGGTCTCGGGAATCTTTTTCGTCTTCATTTCCTTCCTTCTCTTCTTCACTGTCTTTCTTCTTTAGTCTAAACAGTAAACTGCTGATACCAATAATGTGGAGCCAGGAACTTACAAACTGATGATTCACAAACAAACTAAGCCATATACAATGACAAATGAACTAACACATGCAGTTTTATGCTGTTTTTTAAAAATATACTTTCATTTATAACACACTTAAATCATATTTCAATACTTAATTTAAGTATTGTAATCATTTTATAACAGTATTTATTTATTTTTGACACTATATGTTCCTTCCTGGTCTGGAACTCATTATGGAGACTCCAATGGCCTCAATGTCAAATATCTTTCCTGCCTGTACCTTTCAAGTGCTGGGAATAAAAAGGTATACCACCATGCCCAGCCATACTAAAAAATTTTAATATCAAAGTTTTTTTGGTTTGTTTTGTTTCCGAGATAGGATTTTTCAGAAGCTTTGGAGCCTGTCCTGGAACTAGCTCTTGTAGACCAGGCTGGCCTCGAACTCACAGAGATCCGCCTGCCTCTAACTCCTGAGTTCTGGGATTAAAGGTGTGAGCCACCACTGCCCAGCCTAATATCAAGTTTTGAAATTCTATTTCAAACCTTAGAGATTGATACTTAACTGTTTCAAAGAAGAAACAGAGGTTTAGAGAAAATAAGCACTTGGCCCAAGCTTATTAAATAACAGTGATAAAAACTAGAGCTTATTCATTTAAAAACTTCCAAATGTTTTATTAAGCCAGATTTGGTAATGAATGTACACATGAACCTGGGACATCATGAATCACATGTAAATCTTTTCTTCCTTTGTCTTTCTTTCTTTCTTTTTTTTTAATTGATGCTGTTTTGAAACAGGTCTATTACATAGTTCTGGCTGTCCCGACCTCACTCTCACTAACCACAAACTCACAGAGATCTTCCTGCCTCTGCCCCCCAGGCACTAGGACTAAAGATGTGTGCCACCACGCCTAGACCCACAGATATATTTTGAGGCGGTACAGAGAACATGTACTTCTCAATTTACACAATACACAAACACATGTATCTCCAGGATTCAGCTTATTGTACTTATATTAGCGCTTGTGTGACTATGAAGTCTTTCTTTTTTTTTCTTGTTCCTAACAATTCCAAACATACAATGTGTCAATTAACATTTAATTTCTATTAAAAAAAGAATGAATGAAAATCAAATGATATAGGGTACCACTAAACATAAATATCACATTACAAAATTCCACTCGAGCAGGGCGGTGGTGGCGCATGCCTTTAATCACAGCACTTGGGAGGCAGAGGCAGGTGGATCTCTGTGAGTTTGAGCCCAGCCTGGTCTACAAGAGCTAGTTCCAGGACAGGCTCCAAAGCTATAGAGAAACCCTGTCTCAAAAAACAAAAACAAAACAAACAAACAAAAAATTCCACTCAAATGAAATTTGACCCAACTGAAAACCTTGAGCTTAAAATTTTAATTTTCATAGTTAAAACACTTCTGTATAAATATAAATCAGTCTTACATTTATCTATAAAATTGATAGAAAATTGTTTGCCAACCTTTTCCTTTTGGGACAGTCTTTCATATAGTGACCTATTTTTCCACATACACGGCAACAACGATCATTAGGAGCCAGTTCTCCATCTGTTAATACTCTTGAATCAAAGAAGTACTCCTGAAGAAATAATATAATTTTACTATTTAAAAAAATATAAAACTTCCCAAATACAAAGGAAATCAATATGTCAAAAAAAAATAATGTTAACAAATATTTAACTATAACTGAAACAATTGGTAAGAATTAAAGTTCAGAATTATTGTTAATATCACAGGTGGTAGAAGTACTATGTACTTTATAGTCACCAAATTATCTGTAAAATGAAGAGAGGCTACAAATTAAGTGAAATCTCAAAAAAATATATATACAATTTTCCATTTCAAATTATAGACAAAGAAACTGCAGCTCAGAGGATTCAAATTGTTTGTACATGGTAATGAAGTTGGCTAAATCTCATAAATATAAAACCTATTTAAGGTTTTATCTGTAGCAACTGCAAAACTCATGCTTTCTGTTACATCAGGCTATTTCTACAAAGGAACTGCTCATCTTTCCAAATGGTTTTATGTACAAAAATAATTTAGCTTATTTAAAAAGTAGATGGATTTGAAATTAAACAAAACAAAACAAAAAGCCCACATATATGGGTATTCAACTGTGAGTTTACATAGACTGTGTACATGCCGGGACCCAGGAGGCCAGAAAACAGCATCAGATCTGTTAAAACTGGAGCTACAGATAGCTGCAAGCTGCCCATGTGGGTGCTAAGAACTAAAAGTGCTCTCAACCACTGAGCCATCTCTCTAACCAATTAGCTTTTAAAGAATAAATAATGTTTACTATATAACATGGAATGTACCTGAAAAGGCCAGAAAACATTTTCCAACCATTACAACTAAGTTCATGTCTCTTCCATATTATACTATACTATAATAATACTGATACTTCTATACTAACACCTTGCTTATCAGTCTTAGTGCTTGATTTTTCGGGGACACTAGTTTATTATATCAGTAGCATACATCTGGAAGCCAAGAGAGCAAATCTGCTGCCTATATAAACCCATGTAAAAATCTGGGATAAAATTACAAGAAATCCCAATAGAATGGTAATAAAAATAATTTAAAAAAAAAATGGTGAGTGTAAAAAAACTGAAAACCATACCTATTTCTGGTAGGATTATAAATAGCACAGCTATGCTAAAACAAAACACAAAAGCACACACACAAGAACCAAATCAGTAATTCCACACAAACATTAATGAAACAAAAACTTAACACATATATTCATTCATAAAAGCACTGCTCACAATAGCTAACATAGAAGCAAACCAATTAAACAACTGAATGAATAAATATGGTATATTTATATAGTAGAATATTATTCACTCAAAAAGAAATGAAATATTGACATCTCCTACATCATGGATGAAATATGTATAGTAAAATATGTCTAGTGAAAGAAACCAGGACCCCTCCTCCAAACAAAAAGTATGATTCTAAATGAACAAGAACAAAAAGTAAAATCTATAAAAAGAAGGATAGTAAACTAAGAATGGGAAAGAGGGGCTTATTTTGAGCCCCTCGAAGTCTCAGGAGTTCTTTCTCCTTTCCTTAAAAAAAATCTGTGTTTCCTCTTCTTTAAAAAAGAGAGTGTGTATGTCTATGTAAAAGAGGTGTGGGAAACTGTAGCACGAATTCTAATTATTCTTAATAAAAACCCAGAGTCAGATATTAGGTGATGAAAGCCGAGAGATCAGGGAAGCAGAGTGGCCAGCCACTAGAGAGACCTTTTACCTCTACCTGTCCTCAGACTGCATCTCCAAACTGCACTAAACTCTTGTCTCCTCCCGCTTTATATTCCTCTCTCCACCCAGCCATATCCCTTTCTGTCTCCACCTCCATAGTGCTCGGATTAAAGGCAAACGACTCCCAAGTACTGGGACTAAAGGTGTGAGCCAACACGGCTCAATCTAGCGTAGCCAGGGTGGCCTTGAACTCACAGAGATCTGTGCCTCTGTCTCTAGGGTCCCGCGATTAGAGGTGTGTGTAGAGGCCTCTAGTAGCTTAGCTCTGCACTCTGAACTTCAGGCAAGCTTTATTTGTTCAAACATAAACAAAATATCACTATAAGGTAGGGCGAGAAAGATGACTCTACAGTTAAGAGCAATTGCTGCTCTTGCAGAAGACCCAAACTCACAAGAATTCACATCAAGCAGCTCACACTCCAGCTGCAGGTAGATTAGATACTTCTGTGTACTCAGGTGCACATACCCAGGCACCAACCCACACACATGCAAATAATTAAGTAATTAAAACACAAAATAAATCTCAAAAAAAACCTCAGAAATAAAAATAATAAAATTTTAGTAATATGACTACCAAATATTCTGAATAACTAAAAGCTCTGAATTATAATTTATCAAAGTTTTTCCTCAACAAAGCTGTTTAAGATAGCATGGTACATGGAAGCAGGTAGCCAAAGGGCAGGGAGGGAATCTTTAGAAAATGAATAAAGAAGCCTCAATTGTAAACATGCTTAGAATGGACAGAGAAATAAACTCAGGCAGACTTAAGAAGCCACAGGACTGAGACCTGTGAGTCATTGCCACACCCAAGTGCTGAGATTCCAGGCATCTTCTACTAGGTATAGCTACAGTTCTATTTTCTCACAACAACAAAGTCCTTTCTCATTTTATCAGTTGCTTAAGGCAGAAACAGGCATCACCCATCATTCTGTTCTTCTTTATCCATCACTTCTTTTTTTTTTTTTTTTTTTTTTTTTTTTTTTTTGGTATCCATCACTTCTAACTAATCATCACGCAGTGGTCATTCTATTCCTGAATAATCTTTAAAGTGAACTGATTTTGAGATTTGCAAAACTCAAATACTTTAAGGAGTTTAGGAGGTGGCCAAATATGAAATGTAATATAAGAATTTACATAATGAAAAATCAAAGTTTTGCAAAAATTTATAAACTTAAATTCAAAATTACAGTAATGAATATAATTTATACAATTTAAGTTCGCTAATTTAAGAAAAACATAATTTTTTTGAGTGTGTACGTGAAGAAAGTAATTTAATTAATTAAAATCCAAGGCAAATATTCATTTGTAATCCATTACCAACGATAACAAAAAGAAAGGAAAATAAAAGAACCAAGAAATAACAAAGTGGAACAAAGTACAGGACGATTTAATGAATTTTAGTAAACAAAATTTAAAATGCTTTAACAACAAAAAGACTTATTTATGTATGTATGATCACAATGCATATGCCTGGTGCCCATGGAGGCCAGAAGAGTGTGTAAGATCCCTTGGGACGATAGTTACAGATAATCATCATACTTCGGGTCTGTCTTTTCTGGTTTTTTAGAATGGGGAAATATGCATCTGAGGTTTTGCTCCCTTTCACTTTGCCATCTGTAAAAACCTCAATGACAATGAAGTTCTATAAAAAGAAAGAAAGAAAGAAAGAAAGAAAGAAAGAAAGAAAGGAAGGAAGGAAGGAAGGAAGGAAGGAAGGAAGGAAGGAAGGAAGGAAGGAAGGAAGGAAGGAAGGAAGGAAGGAAGGAAAATTCCAAGTAACATAAACTTACAGCTTCTCTGCCAATGAGTGGATAAAAGGGAGTACCAAAAAGTTTCCTTCCATTGATAAACGCCTTCATAATAAAATTGGTCACTGTAAGGAAAGAAGATAATAAAAGATGCAGACTTTACTATGTAAGAACTTTTAAAGCACATATTCTCTATATTTAAAACTTACTTTTTCTAGAAACACCAGCACCAAGGTTATGATTCAAGTCAAAAGGATCTAGGAAAAAAACATTTGTGAATTAATTATAAGTACTATCCCATAAAGTGGATGCTGCAGCAATAGGAGTCTAACTCTATATATTTTCAAACTAGTCAAGCCAGTGAATTATTCTTTTAAAATTATTAAGTGACAGAAACAAGAGGCTTACTCTTTCATATCAGTTCCTTGCTAATTTTTCTTGTGGTTCTTAAATTAACAAAAATGCATCAAAAATTAACAAAAATAATCACCTTCTATTGCAATGCATTTAGATGTCCACTGCTTTTCAAAAGTGGTCAACAGCTTTTTCTGCCGAATACTGATTACATACTCCTTGAAATCAAACTCTTCAGTATAAAAGCGAAGTAGTCCTAACCAAAGCTCTCCTAGTGATTCTGTGTTCTTTCCAAGAGAAGGTAAACGCTTTTTCTTCAGTTAAGGAAAAGGGGATGAGGAGAAAGATGGAAGAAGAGAGTATGGGGGAAAAAAAACAGAAATAAGTATATTATCAAAAATACAAAAATTAAAAACAAGTAAAATTATTAAACCATGCAAATCTTAATATCAGTATATCATTCTACAGTATAAAAATTAAGCAAAAATTACCAGTTCTTCTGTTTTATCAAAGAAGAAAGCATTCCATCCATCAACCATTCTCTGTGGAATCTGTTTTCCATCAAAGATCTGTATAAGAAATGTTATAATTAGATTTCAAGTTACCCAACCCAATTACCTACAAGCCTTCATATCATTTTAGAATTTACCTTCAGGAGACATTAATGAATTATTTCCCAAGGAAAAACACTAGGATGTGATTAACTTGATACCAAGTAATTAACTAATGAGACTATACCTAAAACCAAGCTGAGAAAGTACGTCTTAAGAATGTCAGACTCTCCAAACAAATAATATTGATGCTACCTGTTTGGCCTATCTAAATACATCCTGCCCATGATTAAGGAAGATCAAAGAAAATAAAAATGTGCTTGAATAAAGGATGATAGATAGATAGATAGATAGATAGATAGATAGATAGATAGATAGATAGATACATACATACATACATACATACATACATACATACTTATTATATATACCCAAAGGAAATCAATATCGCTGACCCTAGTATATTTAATCAGTTACTAATATTATATAAGATAGAAACATGCTTAGGTATCAGATTACGTTCAATGGAAAATTAGATAGCATTCCCTGACATCTTTATAAACAAATTATGAATTCTTATTAAGTTGCACAGTCTGGCCTCAAACTTGAAATCCTCCTGCCTCAGCCACCAGAGCAGCTGATAATGTGTCACTATGTCTGACTAAGAAATACTATTTTCTAAGAAAAAAAAAAGATCCACCAAAAAGTGATCATTTTAGATATTCCACAAGTAATTTTGTGATTTGCTTTTCTTTTTCTGAGACAGGGTTCAGGCTAGTCTCTAATCTGTTGTATAGCCAGGGATAACATTGAACTTCTGATCTTCTTGCCTCTAGCTTCTGAGTATTGAGATTATAGACATATGGCAAAATGGCTAGTTTATACAATACTAGGGATCAAACCTAGGGCTTTATGTATGCTACACAAGCATGCTACCAACTCTACCACACACCTAGCCCCTGTGACTTGCTTTTCTAAAAGAGGTTTAATACAATGACTCAATAAAATAGGTAAATAATACTGCTTCAAAGTTAGCAAAATTATTTTCTAGTATCAGGTCTACATAATCAGGTCAAGATAATTCCCAGTAAAGATAAAAGATTTCATTAACTACACAAGTAGTTTATAAATTGACTTTTTAAAAAAGCTTTATTTGCCGGGCAGTGGTGGCGCACGCCTTTAATCCCAGCACTTGGGAGGCAGAGGCAGGCGGATCTCTGTGAGTTCGAGACCAGCCTGGTCTCCAGAGCTAGTTCCAGGACAGGCTCCAAAACCACAGAGAAACCCTGTCTCGAAAACAAAAAAAAAAAAAAAAAAAAAAAAAAAGCATTTATTTTGCATTTACTAACATGGATACGTGTGTGTGCACAAGTGAGTGCAGGTGCCCAAGGAAGCTGAAGGCATCAGATCTCCTGTAGCTGAAGTTACAGGAGGTTGTAAAAGCTGCCCAAAAAGGGGTACTCAGAACTGAATTTGGGTCCTCTGCAAGAGCAGTAAAAGCAATCTTAACTGCTTAGGCCATTTTTACAATCCCCAAATTTACTGAGATTTTTTAAGTTTATTTTATTCTAGGTGTGTGTCTTGGTTATATGTGTCTGTCCACCATATATTTGCCTGGTATACAAGAGGACCAGAAGGACGTCTGACCACTCTCTCTTGGAACTGGAGTTATAGGCGGTTGTTAATTGCCATATAGGTGATGGAAATTGAACCCAGGTTCTCTGGAAGAGGAACTAGACCTCTTAACTACTGAGTCATATTTCCACACCCTCCCCCCAAATTTTACTTTAAAAAAATAATTACATTTATCTATTGTGCATGTGTTTGTACACATGCAAAAGCACACGGCATAACACACATCACATAGGTAGTCAGAAGACAACTTGCTCCTAGAGGTTAGTTCTCTTCCACCACACAGAGTTCCAGAGATAGAACTCAGGTCGTCAGGGTTGAGGACAAGGGCCTTTATCTGCTAAGACATCCTGTCGGGCTCCCTAAAATGCAACCTTCTTAAAAACTGACGTGTGAAACAAATAAAAAGTAGAAGTGTCTTACTAATTTTAATTTTAAGACTTACTGTTTTTATTTGTGTATGTATGTACTGTGTTGTTGGCTTTTATTTTTTCACACAGGGTCTGCCTATGTAGGTAGCTCTGTATGACCTACAACTCATTATTTAGAACAGGTTGTACTTGAACTCAGAGATCTGCCTTGCCTGCCTCTGCCTTCTACTGCTGGGATTTAAAGTGTGTGCTACTATTAAAGGGCAGAACTATTTTAAACATAACACAGCTTTTCTTTTCCCGTCTTCACCTCTCCCACCATACACACAGTAATGAGTCCAAAATATAATGAAGCAGAACAGTGTTTCAAATCACTTGATTAGTTAATCCTTGTGGCCCTTAGCAAGTGGTTTGCCCCATGTCTGGCCTCTCAGATTTCATTCTCATGTTTAAATTCTTTATGGTCAAAGAGTTATAGCCAATGTGTGAAGCACAAAACCTCATTAAACCAAAGCTTACTATATACAAATTGTTGACTGAATACATTCTCTATATTAAATATAAAGTTTACAAAGATTAAGCTAAATAAGCAGCTTCGGAATACTTAATCTATAATTTAGACAAATACTGCCACCCAAAATTGTTTAGTGTATGTTCTGGTATTTCATAAAACAAAAGAAAGCAAAGACTTAGGGACTGGAGAGAAGGCTCAGTTGGTGAAGCACTTGCCTCTCAGAACCCACATAAAAAGCAGGGCATGATAACCTATAACCCTAGTGAGGGAATGACAGGATGCAGATACGACAGTGAGTCTGCAGTTGGAACTGTAGACAAGTGGTAGAGTATTTGCCCAACAGTGCAATGCACTGTTCATGCTCTCGAAAAAGTGAAAGATTAAGAGGCTGAAGTATAAATTCTATCATTAAAGATTTAGATGTTAGGGTTAGGGATAGTTCAATGTTGGTATAGCTTGCTTAGGATGTAGAAGACCCAAGTTCAATCCCAAGTACCAAAAAAATCAAAATCATACTTGCTTAAGAAACTTGAACATTCCCATGTACTGTCATATTATAATAGTTATGTCTAAGGCTTAAATATTTGGCTCAGTGGCATTAAGTACATTCACAGTGCTGAGTTATCAGCCATTTAGTCTTTTTTCCTTTGTTGTAAAACAATTCTGCATGTGTTAAATTGTTATTTTCCATGCATTCCCTCTCCCAGCTGCTGGCAACTACCATCCACCATTCTACTTTGCGTACTTATGAGTTTGATTATTCTAAGTACCTAATTGGAATCAAATACTATGTCTCTTTATTAACTGGCTTACCTCATTTGGCATAATGTCCTCAAGGTTCTTTGATTAAATTTAATTTTCCAGTTGATATAGTTTAAGAAAGCATAAATTTTCATGTAATCAACTAAGAACAATACTCCTAAATCTCTTTACTGTTAATTTTTATGTAAAGAATTTTCTTGGACTTACGATTTGCTGGAACAGAAAAAAAAACTCTGCTTAAGAACGTTCCTTTTAACCTGAATGTATTATTGATCAACAACAATAACAACAACAACAAAAAACCTCCAAGGGTTAGGAACTCAGTTTGGTGGTAGAGCCCAAGGTTACCTAGAGGTTCAGTCCTCAGTACTAACAAAATTAATCACCAATTCAAGAGCCAAAACATAGTTTAGTGTTATACCTGAAACCCCCAACTAATCAGGAGACAGTGGCAGAATAATACCAAATGTCAGACCAGCCTAAGCAATTTAACAAAACTGTTTAAGATATAATCTATAATGAAATATAAAAATTATAAATACATAAAATATCTAACATTATAAGGGAACTTGGGATAAAGTTCATTTGTACAGCACTTGCTTAGCATGAATAAGGCTCTGGGATCAATAAACAGTACCACAAATCCCAGACTAAACCTTAATAACCAGCTACTTAAAGTTAGAGTTAATTGTAAATATATCCATTACATTAAAAAAAAAAAAAAGATTCATGCCACTGGCCCGTACTTAAATGATACCAGAAAACAGAAACCAGATGACAACCAGAAAAGGATAGAAGCAAAAATGTACGTATCAGTCTCAATCTACAATCAGAGCTCACCATTGATGGCTGGGTTCATTGATTGCATGTCATTTTAAAATTATAGCCTGTTAACCAAATAATGGGGTATTCTTTTTCAACAGTATGTATGCTAAGACTGAAACGACACAGAGAAGATCAGCATGGACTAGGCATGCGAATGACAGCATATTCACCAAACAGTCTATATTTCTAAGAGGCCATGAATCTGGAAGGGAGAAAGAACGGTACATGGGAGGTTGTAGAGGGAGGAAAAGGAAGAAGGAAATGATGTAATTATATTATAATCTCAAAAACTAGAAGATATATATTTAAAACAATGTGAAAGTTTATTTGAGGTGAATAAAAGAATTCTATCATATTTTCCCAACAGTAACAATAATTTTGGTGATGATAATAATCACAAAAAAAAAGAATGGTAAAAGAATAAATAAAACAACCATCACTATGAACACCTACTTTTATATCTATTGTTAAAAGGCATTCAATTTCTCGACTTTATTTATTATGTTGCATGAGACAGGTTCTCGCTATGTATCCTTGGTTGGCATGGAGTTTCCTATGTAGACCAGAATAGCCTTGAAACTCACAGACGTCCCCTGACTCTGCTATCTTGAGAACTGGAATTAAAGGCTGAGTGCATGCCAAGTTGCTTTTGTTTTCTGACTTTTGAGAAAAGGCATTACTATGTGGCCAGGTTAGTTAGTTTGGAACCGCCTTCTCATGCTCCTTAAAGACATGTACCTACTCATGCGCTACTTCAGTGTGTGCTATAACACTAGAAAACACTAGAAAAGTTTTATCATTATATTTTGTTTAATTTTGTCTGTTAAGACAGGATCTTCTTCCAGGTGGTGGCACACGCCTTTAATACCAGCATTTAGGAGGCAGAGGCAGGCGGATCTCTGTGAGCTCAAGGCTAGCCTGATCTATAAAAGCTAGTTCCAGGACAGGCTCCAAAGCTACACAAAGAAACCCTGTAGACCACCAGGCTGGCCTCGAACTCACAGATATTAACCTGCCTCAGTCTCCTGAGTACTGGGATTAAAGGCGTGGGTCACCATTGCCTGGTTGTGGATTATTTCATAAAAAGAAAGAAAAAAAGAAAGAAAAGAAAAAATTCTGAATTTCCCCATGTGGCTCCAGACAAGACAGGTAAATAAAATATTTTTCTGGAATGATAGTGGTAAAATAAGAACCTGGATGCTCACCCTCTGTGGCCCATTAACCTGCTCTCCAGCTTCAAGGTAGCAAAGTTCCATGACTGAAGAAGGTAAGGGAAATGAGACTGAAGGCCAAAAACTCAAACCTCAAAATTAATTAGCAGCATTTGGTTAAATAAGGCAAAACAAAAAAATTTAAAATAAAAGCTACAATCATCACCATCAATGAGTGAAAAAAAAAAAAACAAAACCCAGGAACATAAATTAACGTAAAAACAAAATACGCAACCACAACTCTAGATCCCATGAATAATAAAAGGCAATATTATCAACTCTCTATTCCCAGACATAATAATCTAATTTTTTTCCGATTTTTGGTTGTTTGTTTTCTTTCTTGCTTACTTAGTTTCATGGTAGTCCAACCTACTCTCAAACTCGGTATATAGCCCAGAATGACATTAAACTTCTGATCCTTCTGCCTCCAACTCCCCAGGTTTTGGGCTTACAAGCACGCACCACATTTGATGGATGTGGTACTGTGGAAGCAAACACTGGACTTCATGCATATTAGGCAAGCACTCTACCAAATAAGCTAAATCCCTACAATGTATGTTTGTCTGTTTGTCTTTTAAGATAGGGTTTCACTGTAGTACAGGCTGGCATTGATGTCACAGTAATCTTTGTCCCTCAGCCTCCCGAAGTGCTTCAATTACAAGCATGAGACACACTCAATTAGATAATTTCTTAAAAGAAACATTTCTGTCAAAATGCACACAAGGAAAAACAAAACAATCTGAATAGGCATTTATCCGTTAAATTAAACCAATACCTAATAACATTCCAAAAAACAATCCAACAATGTATCAAAATAATTATAAATCAAGACCAAGTGAGATACATCCCAAGTATTCAAAACTGGTTCAACATATAAAAATCAAACTAACCTATCACTAACAAGTAAAAGAAAAGTCATATTACTATATCAAGACTCAGAAAAAGCGTTTGATAAAACTCAATACCTATTAACGAGAATGAAAGAAAAGCCAGACAGAGTAGCACACAACTATTTCCAAGTTTAAGAAGGATCAGATAAATTCAGAGTTTAAGAGAAGTTTGGCCAACACAAAAACAAAACAAAACAAAACAAAAAACCTATATCCTCAAAAGACCAAAATAGCTAGGCATGGTGGTATAGGACTACAATCTTGACATTCAAGAAGCAGAAACACAGGGATCATCAAGACCAGTCTGGTGTATATATCAAGTTCTAGGCCAACCAAGGGCTACATACAAAATCATAAACTTTAAACAAAATTTAAAAAACAAAATGAAACTAAAATCACTACAATAAAAACAAAAAAAAATCCCCCATAAATTAGGTGAGTAGGGAATTGTTTTAACTTGATATGGAAAAAAGTCTACCACAATCTACAGGCCTCTTTTCTCTTTGGGAGTGCTTAAGTTAGGCACTGGCATTGTGTATGGTACCTCTGCATAGTAATAAAATTTTCTGCTCTTCCTTGAAGTTAATTTGTATTTTTCGTTCCAGTCCTTGCCTGATCCTCATGCTTGCTTCCTTCCTGAATTCAGTCTTCTCCTTGTGATACATACTACGTGAAAAATTTTGCTAAAGACCATGGCTGGAAAGATGGTTCACTGATTAAAATGACTTGCTGCCCTCACAGAGGACCAAAGTTTGTTTCCAAGCACATCTTGGGAAACTTGAACATACATAGTATATACTCATATACGAACATTAAAAAGATACTGGTCAGACTTTACCATACACCATCCTACAGATCTAGGGATGACAGATAAGCATATAGAAAGATATGTAAGGAATGGGGAAATGCTGACTGAAACAATGAACTACCACTGCACATCTAATAGAATGGCCAAAGTACAGAACAGAGGTAAGGGTGTGGAGCTCAGAGGCGCTTTCCCTCACTCTGGTGGAAATACAAAATGGTACAGCCACTCTGGAGCTCCACATTTTCACTTTAAAATTCTAAAAACTCACATGCATTGTTCAGCAATTCTGCTCAATAACATGTACCTGAAAGTCTTGAAAATAAACTGACCAAAAAAAAAAAAAAACAGTAATTAGGTCTTTGTCAGTTTGAAACAGGGTTTCATGTATTCCACACTATCCTCAAAGTCAGAATGTAGCAGAGAATAACTTCCTGTGCTCCCACCTCTAAAAGCTAGGATGACTGCACCTCTAGGCCTCCTTCATTTGGGTTTGGGAATCAAGTTCAGCATCTCATGTATGTTAGGCAATCACTTTACAAACACAACTACATCCCCAGCCTTGGTTTTTTGTTGTTGTTGTTGTTTGATTTTGAGACAAGGTCTTGCTCTATCTTTTAATCTTTCTGCCTCAGCTCCCAACTGCTGGGATTACTAGAACACATCAAGCCAAATTCATTTATGTGGATCTTTATATCATCTGTATTATAATTGTCAAAACTTGAGAGCAACTGCGATGTTTCTCAGTGGATAACTGAATAAAGAAACTGACATACAGTAAAGCAAATGAGGTATTTACTGATGAAAAGACATGAAAATATAAATGCATATTACTTAATTTGAATTTGTAAGGCCTTCTTCCCCATAGGCCATATGTATAATTTTAAACCATTTATTTATATTTTTATGTGTATGGGTGTTTTGCCCACACCAATGTCTGTGTACCACCTGTGTGCCTGATGCCCAGAGAGGCCAAAAGAGAACACCAGATCCCTGGGACAAAAATTGCAGATGGTTGTGAGCTGTCATGTGGGTGTTAGGAACTGAACCTAAGGGTTCTGCAAAAGTAGCTAGTGCCCTTAAACTGCTATGCCAACTCTTCAGCCCTCAGATAGTTAAGTGACAACTTTCTACAACTTAGAATCACCTCTGACAGAGAGCATGAGTGAGGGATTGCCTAGATAAAGTTGGCCTGTCCACATGACTGTGGAGGGCTGCCTTAATTGTTAACTCATGTAGAAGGACCCTCTCCATTGGGCAGCACCACCACCTAGATGCTGTGAGAGAAAAGACTATCTATAACAGGGACAGCTACCAAAAAGAAAGCAGTAAGCATGGACGTGTTGATTTCTCACTCTTGACTGTGGATGTGGCATAATCACCTACCTCAAGTTCCTGCTGTGTGACTTCCCTGAAATTATGAAACAAAGGGGAAACTATTTAAGCCAAATAAACCTTTTCCTCTCCTAAGCTACTTTTTTTTTTTTTTGCCAGAATACCTTATCATAGTAAAGAAACGAAACTGGAACAATCTGTTAAAGGCTTGGTCATCCAGATGATGCTATGAAGATCTTATTAGGCTTTTTATGGCAAATTATTAGGTTATTGAGAATGGGTTCTACAAGTGGATTGTGAAACCCCAGTTTCAGTGTCTCTGTGTCCTGGCTCATTAATATGTACCACCTGCTCCAACACATACATGAAACATGATATGCTAAGAGAGAAAGGGACCAACTAACATTAAACAATGTTTGCTAGAATCGTAAGCCTAAATATACCATTTATTATAGGCTAACTGTCCTAGTTCACTATATTAATGTGAAACTGATTCCTGCAACGAGTGAAAAAGAAGCCAAACAAAAAGGTTAAATACTGGGTATGAATGATTCTAACGATTTGATATTCTACACAAACACAAAATTATGGAGATACTAAAAAGATAAGTGATTACCAAGAGTTGGCAGGATGGAGGCTGACTAGACAAAGCAAATACAAGTTGAGAAAAAAAGTACTGTATAATAACAATGTGTACATAATTACCTATTCAACACAGAGTGTGACCCACAAACGTAAACTATGGATTTAGCGTGACTGTGACATGCTACTGTAGATTTACAGGCTTTAATAATGGAGGAGTGCCTGCCCAAGTAAGGTTATATGAGAAATCTCCACATATTCCTCTATTTTGCTGTGATCTTAAAATTACAAAAAAATACTCTTTTGACTGGGAATATATCTCAGTAGTATAGTGCTCACCTATTACATATACATGAGGCTCTAGGCTTGATTCACAGCACCACAGACTTGTAAAACCAAGAACAAAGACATAAAATACCAAGTATAGTACTTAGTTAGAAATTTCTGCCTGGGGAAAAAAATATTAAAAATTTTTATTTCCCTGGTACTGACTATAAAAAGGGAAAGAGGTACTGCTAAAACCACAAGATTAATGAGATTATTTGAAAATTTAGGACTGGCAATCAGATATTTACAACACATGACTTTATATTTTGTCATTTTCTTCTTTGCCATCATATTATAATTTATGTGAGAACAGAATATGTGGTTTTTCTAGCCAGGCATAGTAGCACACAACTTTATTCCTAGCACTCAGGAGGGAAAGGCAAGCAGACCTCTGAATTTGAGGCCAGCCTGGTCTACAAAGCAAGTTCTAAAATAGCCAGGGCTGTTAAGCGAGAAACCTGTCTCAAAAAACAAAAATCAAAACGAAAGAATATGTGATTTTCCAAATGCTTCTGGTATTTTTCTCCTATCTCTAAACTGTTATACTTCTAAGAAGACAGAACTACATCTTCTCTAATGCCCACAAATCCACTCTGTGCCCAAAATGGAAGATTGAGATTTTACACCTATTTCAGAGAGCATAAACTGGCAACAGAAACTGGCACTGAGTCACCAATTTTTGGTGAATATGAACATAATAACCTCCTTTCAAAGTGCATTCTTATGTTTAGCTAATATGACTTTAGAAGAAATGAGGCAATTTTTTCTACTCTTCTTTCTTTTTTCTTTCTGGTTTTTCCAGACAGGATTTCTTTGTGTAACCCTGTTACACAGGCTGTCCTGGAACTAGCTTTGTAGGACAGGCTGGTCTTAAACTGACAGAGATCCACCTGCCTCTGTCTCCCAAGTGCTGGGATTAAAGGCGTGAGCAGCTAGCGCCAATTTTCCTGCTTGTTCTTTTTTTTTTTTTTTTTAAAGATTTATTTATTTATTATGTATACAGTATTCTCAGTACTCTGCCTGCAGGCCAGAAGAGGGCACAGATCTCATTACAGATGGTTGTGAGCCATCATGTGGTTGCTGGGAATTGAACTCAGGACCTTTGGAAGAGCAGGCGGTGCTCTTAACCACTGAGCCATCTCTTCAGCCCCTTCCTGCTTGTTCTTGACAAGACTTTTCAAGGCTGTCAAAATAGACACTGGAATACATAAGGCAGGAGGAAGAAGTAAAGTACTCTAGAGAGAAGAAACTTTATCTTTCCATGTGAGGGCCTAGAATATGAGTGAGTCTGTGGTGAGCTAAAGGAACTTAATACACATCTGCAGGGTTTTTTTTTTTTTTTGAGGGGGGCGGGTGGGAAGGGTTTCCCTGTGTTGCCCTGGTATTCAACTCTGTAGACTAGGTTGGCCTCAAACTCAGAGATTCACCTGCCTCTGCCTCCTGGGCACTGGGATTAAAGGCTTGCACCACCAACAACCAGCTCATGTGCAAATATTCTAAGACTACAGCATTTTAAACTATTATAAGATATTCAACAGTTCCAGTTACCTCACATTCCTCTGGTAGTCACTATGCTCCTTTAATAAAAGTTCCCAACAGGATCACTATTTAATTATAGTATTAATTTTAAAAGAAAACTCAGAATATGCATGACAGAAAAATTTCTCATTATTTCATGAACTCAGCAAGTTCTGTTTAAATCCATAATTTGCTTGAAAACACCTGTAATACTTCGTTTTTAGACAAGTTATCACTCAATTGCTTAGGATGTCCTGAAACACACTATGCAAACCAGGCTGGCCTTGAACTCACGAAAATCATATTTCTTTGGCCTCCCAAATGTTGGAACTACAGGCCAATGTGCTCTGGGCTCTACAGTATTCTGGAAAACTAACCTCTTGTAGGACTGGGATAACTGGTGGCTTTCTTTGCTGCAGAAAGTACAGCACCATAAGGATATACGCATATGAAGATAAGCTTCCCCGAGATGCATCTCCAATGTCACAGCGCTAGAAGATAGAATGATTACAAATAAAAATTAATAGTCTAATTCCACAAGCTATTGATGACTCTGATATACCATTCTGTTTTTATTCATTCATTCATTCATTCATTCATTCATTCATTCATTTTTGAAGCAAGGTAATCTCTCTATGGAGTTGTGGCTGTCCTGGAACTCACTATGAGGATCAGGGCCTCAAATTCAGAGATTTACCTACCTCTGCCTCCTAAGCACTGGGATTAAAGGTGTGCATTTGATCATGCTTAGCAACTCTTTAAATATCAGTTTAATAAAATGTTAGAAAAAACAGTTAGGCACTATGAAAATAAAAGAAGCAAAACAAATTTAATGACCTAGTATTTCCATTCCAAAAATTATCTTTAAAAATGTATATAATAACAAAAAATTTGATTTTAAAATTGGAATATTTATAATAGCAAAACCTTAGGAAAAAATTAGTTTATCAGTAAAGTTTAGGATAAAAGTACTGGAGCTATCCACACAAACTAGTAGCAGTACTTACCACTTTTAAAAAGGTTAATTAAATTAAAAAAAAAATAAGGGCTGGGAAAATGGCTCAGTGGAATAGAGCAATTGCTATGAAAAACAAGAGGGGCTGAGTTCAAATCCCCAATTTCCACATAAAAGCACAGAAGGGCTGGCTACATGTGTCTATGAACCCAGCACTGAAAGGCAAAGACAGACACATTCTGGGAGCTTGTGGGTCAGCTATCTTTTTTTAAAAACCCTCAGAGACCAGCCAGGCATAGTAGCACACACCTTTAATCCTAGAATTTAGGAAGCAGAGGCAGCAGGATCTCTGTGAGTTTGAAGCCAGCCTAGTCTACAGAGCAAATTCCAGGACAGCTAAGGCTACGTAGTAAGACCTTATAACATAAATAAATTTAAAGTAAATAAATTAAAATGTAATAAAAGCTCAGATATAACTCAGGAGATTAAAACAGAAAGACAACATAAGCCAAATAACCAGAGCAAGACTCTATCTTAAAAGAGAATGAAGAAAAAAAAAAGAAAACTATATAAATAAAATTGAGACAGTATCTTTCACAAGTTTAACACCAGTACGTTTTAATTTAGCTATCACTGTACTACATAACAAAACAGATGATTTAACTTCTGCATAAATACCTTGGCAAACACTTTCATAGTATATCCCAAGTACTGTACTCTAGGATCAATAGCTGCATAAGTAGCTAGCATTCTTGTGTTGTGTTGAGCCTGAAAAAAATTACATATTTGAAATCATTTAATATATACTAATAAACTTACAAATCAGGTAAAAACATACAATATGCTGTAAATAGTATATTGTGATTTCAAAATGCCTAACAATTAGTCAAACAAATCAACCTCACTCTGAAATCAGTATCAAAGCTAAAATATTTTTTCCTTACACTGCTCAGAGTTGAGAATTTACACATACCAATAATTTGCCAACTTTTTTTTGTGAATAAAAATAAGTGGGAGCCGGGCAGTGGTGGAGCGTGCCTTTAATCGCAGGCGGATCTCTGTGAGTTCAAGGCCAGCCTGGTCTACAAAAGCTAGTTCCAGGACAGGCACCAAAGCTATAGAGAAACCCTGTCTCAAAAAACAAAACGAAACAAAACAAAACAAAGAAGAAGAAAGAAAAGTGGGAATGCAGTGCCCCCACTATCAAAATTTATACCGTTAAGTTTCCCACATTTGCAGGGATCATCAGCATATCCAATGTAAACCACCTAAGCAATCAAGGTATCTTCCCAGCCAAGGAAGTCTATCTGTCAACTTTTCAAATTAGAAGTATAAACCAATAATAAACATACTAAGAAGACGATCACAGACATTCCCATTCACAATAGCCTCAAAGAAAATAAAGTATCTAGAAACAAGGAGGTGAAAGATTTCTATAATGTAAACTTTAAATCATTGAAGAAAAAAATAAGACACTAGACATACCATACTCATGGACTGGTAGAATCAATATTGTGAAAATAACTTTCTGCCAAAAATCATTACAGATTCAATGAAACTCAATAAAAAAAATCTCTACCTCATTCTTTACAGAAATAGAAAAAAACTATCTGAAAATTCATATGGAAACATTAAAGAGCCTGGAGAGCCAAAAAAAATCTGATCTTAAGATATAGTACATAGCCATAATAATAGAAACACTATGATACAGGCATATAAAAAGCCATGTAGACCAATGACACAAAATTAAAGACCGAAACATGATATGCCAAACTACAGCCATCTAATATTTGACAAAAATGCCAAAACCATAAGTTGGAGAAAAGACAGCATCTTCAAAAAATGGTCCTGGGGAACTGGACGTCCACATCAAAAGAATGAAATTGTACCATTATCTATCACCTTGCATAAAAACTCCAAAGACCTAAATCTGAATCCTGAAAACACTGCAACTAGTACAAGAAAACAAAGGTATAGCTGTAGAAGAGGACTTTCTAAATGAAGAGTGCACTTGCACAGGAATGAGCCAACAATTAAGGACCTTATGTAACTAAAAAGTTTTGTATAGCTAAGAAACAATGGTGGCGTACACCTTTAATCACAGGGCTTGGGAGGCAGAGCAGGCAGATCTCAGGGAGTTCCAGGCCAGCCAGGTCTACAAAGTAAATTCCAGTTTAGCCAGAACTGTTACACAGAGAAAATCTGTCTTGAAAAAACAAACAAAACAAATAAAAATAAAGAGAGACAAAAGAAACAATCAAGGAAAGAGGAAATCCACAGAATGGTAGAAAATCTTTGCCATCTGTAAATATGACAAAGGATTACCATTCAGAATATATAAAGAATTAAAAATACAGTTAAAGAAAAAAAACACCAAATAATTCATTCAAAACTGGGCTTAGGATCTGAACAAGGAGTTCATTTTGCTTGTTTTGTTTCTTTTTTCCAAGGTAGGGTTTCTCTGTATAGCCCTGGCTGTCCTGGAACTTACTCTGTAGAACAGGCTTGCCTCAAACTCAAAAGATCCACCTGCCTCTGTCTCCTAGATTAAAGGTGTGCACCACCACCCCCAGCTTAGTAAGTTCTTTTTAAAAATAAAAATGGCTGAGAAATATCTCCAAAAAATGTTCATCATCCCTAACAATTAGGATAGCACAAAACAAAACAACTTTGAGATTCCATCTTACCCCATAATAAAACAAGCAACAATAAATGCTGGAGAGGATGTGGTGAACCCTCATCTTCTACTGGTGGGACTGCAAACTTCTATAGCTAGTCTGGAAATCAGTATGGAGAACTCTCAAAAAGCCACAAATAAACCCACCATGTAAGCCAGCTACACCTCTCTCTTTCAAGTTCTTTCAGATTACATGCTGAGTTCATGTAATCAAAGTTACAAAATGTATTTCAACTGATGGATGGTAATGAGAATTTGGTACATATACTCTAGGGAATATAATTCAGCTATAAAGAAAAATGAAATCATGGAATATGAAGGTAAATGGAAGGAACTGGGAAGAATAAAAATCTGGCATTGAGTGAAGTAACCCAGATCCACAAAGATAAACACATGATATTCTCTCCCATCTACGGTTTCCTAGGTTCAGATCTTCAGATGTGAGTATATAACCTGAAGTAACTAAAGAAGCCAGAAAAGTTAAAAATAAAATAAGAAAGAAAGAAACAAAGAAAGAAAGAGGAACCATGGGGAAGAACAGAAGAGCAATAGAGAAGTATAACAGTACAAGAGATTTTAGAAAAAAATGGGCAGAGGCATTTTAATTACATAAGGGGAGGAGGATTAATTCAGAGGGAGGAGAGTAAACTAACAAAGTCATAAGGAATCATGTTATTATTTATCTATCTAAAATTACATTTAATAATACATCTACATATATAGTTAAATAAAATTTCCCCATCTGGGCTGACAATGCTCCCCTCAAAAGCCACAGACTTAACAAGAAAACATACATCAGGCATGAAAAGTTCCTTATTGAGTCGCTGGTCAGAGTTATCTAAGTAAGAGACTTCCAAAATATAGGCTATAATGGTTGCCCTTGGTTGCCTCCCAGAAGTTTGCAGTAACTTCCTATTGCTTAAGACATCATGCTGTGTCACGGGTGGGGGTGAGGGGTTGAGAGGGTTGGCACACACCTTTAATCCCAGCACTCAGGAGGCAGGCAGATCTCTATGAGTTCCAGGCCAGCCTGGTTTATAAATCGAGTTCCAGGACAGAGAGGACTGTTAAATAGAGAAACCCCATCTCAAAAAAAAAAAAAAAAAAAAAAAAAAAAAATCTTCTGATACAGGACCTAAAAGAGCCAATCTAGTTCTAGCCCAAAAGCCTTCTCACTGAGGACTAGCTTTTATACCAGAAGATTCCATGCAAGTTTCCAAGAGAGGGAAGTAACCAATATTCCTATTCAGCTATGGTGCCTACAAGCTAAAGCAAAGATAAGCATGGCACCATATCAAAGGTGCAACAGTGGTGCACATGCCTTAATTACCTTGGCAGTAACCAATATCTTTTTAATTAGACTTAAGGCCAACTCAATAAGAGGAAAATCATGCCTGGTACTGGAAGTTTATCAACTACCAGAGTCCAGTAAATTCATGGATCTACACTCTATACATATTTATCTTTCCACCTGGAGAAGCTATGTCTCTGTGTAACAGATGGAGATCATTACAGAAAAGCAACAACAGTCAAATGCAAAAAACAACTGACCATGTGAAAGAAGCCCAGCCCTCACTGATCCACCTAAAATTCAACTCTTGAACCTAAGGCTCAGAAATCATAACATAAGAAGAGGCAGGAAAAATTTAAGGGTCACAGAAGAGGACATTTGCTAGAAATTTCAGAGACATGAAACCCATGAAGTTTCAACAACATGGCTGTCTAAACAAGACCTGAACAAGAACTACACCTTAAAATAAAAGTGAAATTCATGGGACCTCAACCCTAGAAAAGAGACTAAGGGAAACTAAGGAAGGCTTAGAGCAGGAGAATAGTCTTCCTAGGAAAGAACACAAATTGGTTATCTAATACCAAGTGATCAGCTTTGAAATCATATACACACAAGTTAGTAACTTTATATGAACTGAACAGGTTGTAGTTATCTATGTGTTTAGGAATATACATACATAATACATATGGAAGACATATATACACAAAATTAAAAAAATAGATACCAACAAACTGTGGAAAGAACACAAAGATGCATGGGAAGGGTGGAAGGAAAGGGATGTAGTTATATTTTAATATCATATATATATAAAATAAAACACAATTATAGCTGGGCCCATAAAGAAAATCTTACCAATGTGTTATACAGACTGATATCACCTTCTAGTCCACTTCGTCTGTGTTCAAATTTTACAATAGGCACTTTGGCAGTAGTTATAGGCAGAATGTTTCTTAAACCTGAGGGTGAGGGAGCAAAATCTTCAGCAAGTTAAATACATTTATAATGCTAAAGAGTACTTTTTTTCAAAAAGATATAAAATTTTACCTGGATGCCTTTTAAGAATTTTCGCCAAATTTTCAATTATTTCCTTACAGTTTAATTTCTGGAAAAAAATAAATAAGAAAGTAGGGTTCAATTCTATCTACTGTAAATTCTGCTTTAACCAATTAGTATTTAATACTAGTACTTAATATTTCTAATCATAACGAGCTGTATAACCTTGTTAACTAAGTAACAATTCAAGAAACCCCATCATCAACATAAACCTGCAACCTGGTATAATTGCCTTCCTAAGATGTATCCTAGTAAGATCCCAAGGTTATTCACACAGACTAAAGTCTGAAAAGCATGAAGAGAGTAAAATAGTTTACAGTATGTGAATCTGTTTTTTTTACAGAAAATTAACTATGATATCCACTCTTTAGGTTTTGAATGGGTAAAGAATAAAACAGTAAGCATCAAAACAATGAGTGTTAGATCAGACATATAATCCAGCAGAAACTACCAGAGAAGCCTGGGTAACAAAACAGCAAGACCCTTTGAACAAGAGGGTCCCGACAGAACATTTAGTCAGTTTACTTACTGTTTTACTGTTTCAGTTCTGGTACTATATATTCAATAAACTCACTCATTTAAAAAAAAAGGTACAGGTATTGTAGATCATTATTTAAACTATAACGTATAAAAATCTTTAAGATGCCATTTCTGCTAAAAGTTACAGAATGAAATTAAAGATAGGTTTAGTGAGGGCAAATCACTTAATGATAAAAAAAAAACATAACACAGGCACCCAATTTAGACAAAGTCAGATTCAAATTTGAATTATTAACTATCTGCACGATTGATCCTTAACACCCCCAAGCATCACATTAATACTCTACAAAGTCAAAATAATCGTAAGTTCCTGCCCTACAGAATTGCTGGAGAATTACATAAAACCTATTAACAAGCATGCAGCAGCAGGGAGGTGGTGGCACATGTCTTTAATACAAGCACTCAAGAGGCAGAGGCAAGATCTCTGTGAGTTTGAGGCCAGCCTGGTCTTCAGAGAGTTCCAGGACACCCTGAGCTGCTACATAGAGACACCCTATCTAAGAAAATCAAAACCAAACAAACACCCCCCCCAAACAAAACAAAACAAAAACCCTGCAAGTCTGATACAAGAAACACACCTGAAATTTTTGAGCTATTTATTATTACTGCTATTATGTGTTTTGTGGGTTTAGTTTTGCTTGTTTGTTTCTTTTGGTTTTTGAGACAGGTTCTCTCTATGTAGCCCTGGCTGGCCTTGAACTCAGAGCTGGGAATAAAGGCATGAGCCCTTGGGCCTGGTTTCTATATTATTATGTTGATGATGTACATAAACATATTTCTATTACTACAGCACCAATTTCCTCAAGGAAATTTAGCCCTCTGCAAATTTGAACAGTATTTTTTAAGAAGCAGAGACAGTAAAATATAGCGATGAAAACGGAAATAGTAAACAGAATAATAGCTTTATAAATTATCTGTATTAAGTTAAGAAGCATTAAAAATCAATCCTAACTATCATCATAAAATCACTTTTGTATAATTCAACTTATATTCTTTCGTTACAAGAAAAAAAGAGTCTATGCAGGTAAATCTGGAGATTTCAATAGAATTATCAGTTACTAATTCACATACACTAAAAAGAAAAGGTAACTGTTCTTTACTGTGTAAAATATATAATCATGACAACCTTTTAAAGAGTTAATATCTCATCTGGAATAAAGTATTTTGTTCTTCTTAACTGTCTCAACTTCCCTACTTGTAATTCAAATCTAAATATTAAAGTTAATAAAGAAGTTATCTAAATCTCTCTTCCCTATTTCATCAGTTTTTGCTCTTCAAATAGAGCAATCTCCTCTAACAGAGGTGAGAATTTAAATAAAGAAAGACAATATTTACAATTCTTCAGTTGGTTTCTTTTGAGGGGTGGGGCAAAAGGTTGCTCTGTGTAGACTTGCCTGGTGTGAAACTCACAGAGATCCAACAGCCTCTTACCCAGAATGATGGGGTTCAGTTTCTTTATAAAACAAGGAAACATTGAGCTTGCAAAATGGTCATGAAAATTTGATGACTTGAGTTCAATCTCTTGAATCCACAGCAGAAAAGTAATTGACTGCCAGACCTCTGAACTCTACACATTTGTCATGACTCAGGTGCGCGCGCGTGCGCGCGCGCGCGCACACACACACACACACACACACACACACACACACTGATAATGACAAATAAAATCTTTAAAAAATTAAGGTGACCAATTTCTTAGAGTCATAAAAAACCATGAACAAGGGGGCTGGAGAGATGGCTCAGTGGTTAAGAGCATTGCCTGCTCTTCCAAAGGTTCTGAGTTCAATTCCCAGCAACCACATGGTGGCTCACAACCATCTGTAATGAGGTCTGGTGCCCTCTTCTGGCCTGAAGGCATATACACAGACAGAATATTGTATACATAATAAATAAATATAAAAAAAAAAACCATGAACAAGATACCACCACCATCTTTACCCTAAGACTACGAATTTTAAAATCATCTTCTGGAAGAACTGCCTCAGGAACACAAGGCTACACAATTCTGTTGGATTATTTCCTTTAAAAGATTTATTTTTTTAATCATGTATATATGGGTATGGATGTGTGAGCACACACTCACACACGCTACATGTGTGGGTGCTCAAGGAGGCTCAAGTCCTCCAATCCCCTGCAACTGGAGTTACAGGTGGCTTTTGAGCTGCCTGACTTGGTTGCTGAGAATCAAACTTGGTCCTTTGGATGAGTAAGTAATGTACACTTTTAACTGCTGAGCCGTTTCTCCAGCTTGTGAATTATTCTCTAACAGAAGATACAGTGACACTACACCACTACAGATGACAACAAGTTTTCCCTTATTCCAATCTCACAAATGTTAATTTTGAAACATAAATACTAACAGCAAGACTGAGAATATGGCTCAGGTACAGAATGCTGGACTAGCATATACAAGGCTCTGAGTTGGGTCTACAGGAATATTTGGAATTAAGAAGTTGAGAGTGTGAGCAGTTCTAGGTCAGACTGGGCTACATAATACCATGTCATAATGTAGCATAGCATAGTATACATAACACAGTACATATAGCACAGCACAACATAAAAACAAAACTCAAAGAAATAGCTTGGTGCACTGGCAGTATTGTAGCCAATGAACTTTATCTGAGACATGATTATTAATAAGAAATAGTCAGTAGATATATGGGTCAAACAACGATCTCTACTAGGGTCCACTCCCCTAACTCCTCCAACAATGGACTAAGGCACTTCTTCCCCACCGAGTCCCTTTCTTCACTAGAGCTTGGACACTCATTCACATGACCAAAGTCTACAACACAAAGAAGAAAAAAAGCATGATCACAATCCCACTGCTGAGACTGTACTGGGAAAAACATCTCCTTATATGTCAAGGTTATTCAGAGAACTTTCTACTTCATAAAGTAAAGGTTAGGTTCTACGTTACTATTAATACTATATTTTGCTGCATTATCAGCTAAAAAAAAAAAATAAGAGAGGCAGTGAGATATAATATGAAGAGCAGGAACCACACAGCCCTGGACACAAATGCTAGCTTCATCATGTACAAGGTGAGGTGAAGTTAAATAAATGAATGTCTTTTCTTTTTTGTGTGTGTGGGGGGAGATATGTTTATTTATTTATTTACTTGTATGAAGGAAATAGGAGCACTATGGCACATAGAGAGATCAGAGGACAATTTGTTGAAGCTAGTTCTCGCCTTCCACCATGTGGCTCCCAGGATCAAACTTAGGTTTTCAGGCTTGGAAACAAGCATTTTTACTTACTGTATTATCTCTACAGCCCCCAGTTTATCTTTCAAAGCTTCAGTCTCCTTTTGAAAACGGGGTAATTAATATCTACCTCAAAATGGGTTAAGAATATATAAGTGGCACCCAAAGCAAAATTTCTAACCTTCAGTCATTGCAACATTGCTTCTATGTAAATAAGGTATCAGTACCCCAAAATTATAATTAATTTTTAGAATATAATCCACTTATAAATTGAACAACTACCTGCATTTTCTACTTGTAGAGTATATAACAGGGAGAGAGAGAGAGAGAGAGAGAGAGAGAGAGAGAGAGAGAGAGAGAGAGAAAACAAAGTAAGATTAATACTTACAACCAAATAGAAGTACCAGCATCTCATTGGTTCGAATGAAAGATTCCAACTTACGGTAAGCTAACTTTTTCACCCAATTCATTACTAGACCCTTGAAAGTCTCAAAGACCTAGTTGTTATATTAAAACAGGATGAACATCCATGTCTGGGTCTGTGGTTCATGTTGTCAGAGGGCTCTGTGGATGCCCAGGGTCTAGTGCCCAAGGGCCACGCTGCCACAGGTGCTTGTGTTGCTCTGGGTGGGGCCACCAGGGCTGTGGTGGCATCCAAGCCTTAACTGCAGCAGAAGCCATGTCTGGTCCTGCTGCAACTGGGGTGTGTGGTGATACCCAGAGAAAGAATTAAACGAGATCATTGGAATCATGCTGTACTGAGCCAGCCCTGCCCTTTACTGGCCTGGGATGGCTGGCCCTGCCCCTTGATGGATACTGCAGTAGGCAAGCTGTCCTTACTCCTCAGGGGAGAGCTCCTCCTGCCTGCACGAGGGAAAGATTCACCTCACCTGGATAGCACACTAGAGCTGATCTCCACCCCTCCCACAGTCTGCCAAGTAGTGAGAGAAAGATGCTTTCCCTGCTCACCCATTACCACCTGTAACAAGCTGAGAGAGGTCGCCCTGGGATCACAAGAGTGGGAGAGCTAGCCCTGACTGGCTACGGCGCACAAGAGAAGCAGGCTCTGCTTCCCCCATTGGGCAGCACACTAGGGACGACCCTGTTGTCAGGGAAGTAGGTGAGTCAGACCTGAGGGCGTGAGAGCAACAGAACTAACTGACTTACGTGCCCCCCAACTATCTGCCATGTGGTAGCATGGTTGAGGGAATGATGCCCCCCCCTATTCCTTACTACCTGTGGCAGGCAAGAGAACTGGTCATAGGGTCACGAGAGAGAATTAGCTGCAGCACAGAGGAGAGGGGTCCATACACCTTGCCTTGGTAGTATACTGGAGCTGACCACTAAGGGTGGGAGACACAAACACAAAAGTGAGCCTACCCCAAGGGCATGAGAGCAGGAGAGTTAATCCTGCACAACCTATCCTTGTATTCACAAGAGAGGGCCCTGCACCTTGCCTGAAACAGTAGAGCTGACCCTGGAGATGTGAGGAACTGAGAGCAGGACAACGGCTTGACTCCTATAGGCTGAATTAGGCAAGCTGGCCAAAGCAGGGCTGGAGAGCTCACCTGGGTAGTGAAGACGCGCATGGTTCCACTGACCCCCGTGGGCCGACCAATGAGGCTAGCGTCCAGGTCCAGAACCAAGGCTATGAACTGACCCACCCCAACATTCCCTGAACCTATATATAAACTGTTGAGCATGAGAAGCGGATGAGCCAACAGATCCAAAACAGCAGGACGTCCATGCCAAAGGACAACAACAGGATATCCAAGAGGAGCCCCAGTGAGAGCCCATTTATACATGGTGCAGCAAAAACCAAAGGCCTCCAGTCAGACCAATGACTTGCAAGAAAAGATGAAAGGATTGAAGGGTAAACTGTGTGACTCAACAGGCCCCACAAGATTCCACAAGATTCTTCTTTATTTTTTGCTTCTTTCTTTGTTTTTTTGTTTGTTTGTTTGTTTTTCTTTTAAATTTGGTTTTGACGGGGGGGGGGGGGGGGGTGTAAGGGCAGAAGGAAGATGTGAGGAGACGTAGAGAAAGTAGGATCAGAATACATGATGTGAAATCCACAAAGAATCAATAAACGTTTTTTTTTAAAAGGAAGAATAGTAATTTTACTTTAAGTCTGAATATTTTTTAAATATTTATTTATTATGCATACAATATTCTGTCTGTGTGTCTGCAGGCCAGAAGAGGGCACCAGACCTCATTACAGATGGTTGTGAGCTACCATGTGGTTGCCGGGAATTGAATTCAGGACCTTTGGAAGAGCAGGCAATGCTCTTAACCACTGAGCCATCTCTCCAGCCCAAGTCTGAATATTTTTAACAATTTCCACAGAGGCAAGTTTGAGAATCTTCTAAATCCATAATGCTAATGCTTCTATATTTCAAACACTATTACTAACACATTGATACAAAAATAACATGCATAATCATTATCACATATAAAATTAAAACATTAACCAATAGATTAAAAACAAACTTTTAAATCCCTTACAAATATTAACTCTTTTAACTTTTATTTATTTATATTTTATATATGAGTGCTCTCTTTGCCAGCAGAGGGACCAGATCCTATTATAGATGGTAGTAGTCACCACTTGGCTGCTGGTAACTCAGGACAGGACCTCTGGAAGAGCAGCATCAGCACTCTTTAACAGCTAAAGCATCTCTGCTACCCCTTACCTCCGCATTTTCATGGCCTTCCAGAGTCATACAAATATCCAGATCACTATCACGGAACCCAAATCCATTCTTTGAAGAACCAAATAAGCACAATCTTGCCTTTTCTAAGCTCGAGAAAATAAGTCAAAGAACAGGTTAGAGGAGTCATCTAACATCTACTATAGTTTAACACAAAGTGATACATTGGGAAATTCCAAAACATCCAACCCCAAAAGCTAAGATCTTTTGCTTATTCTTAAACCCAAGTAACTAAAACACCAACTCTCAGCAAACAGTATCATTATCTATTTAGAAGCTCACCAGAAATATATGAAATCCTTAATACCTTGTTCAACTTGCATAATCACTAAGACCTTCAGCTTCTTCCAACTGAACTATCTACCACCTACTGCTGTTCTTCAACAATACCAAAGACTAAGTTCAGTATCTGATAACTCATCTTTTAAAAGTAAACTAGTTCTTTCAGTGTACAATTCAAGTACTTTTAAATTATCGCCTCAATATATACGGTTAATTTTTCTCCCATAGTCACTCTAATTCACTAGATATAAATCATGTTAGGTATTTTTTCTCATTTAAGAGTTCTATAACAATTTGTAACTTAAGGTTTAATTACACATTTGTATTAATTTATTTATTAGTTGGGGCATACCAACATGCATATGTGGACAGAAGAAAACTTGTGTGGATTGGATCTCTCCTTTTACTGAGTGGGTCCCAGAGATGTCAGACTTAGTGGAAAGTGCCTTTACCTGCTGAGTCATTTTGCTGACTCTTAATTACATAGTAAGACAACAAATCCCATATTTTGAAAAAAATTCTTCCATGTAATACTGATTAAATTTGAATGATAACTAAGGAGGATAAAAGAAGTTACAGTGCTCACTTCAGCAGGACATATACCAACACTGGAACAATAGATTAGCTAAGTCTTTGTGTAAAGATGGCATATAAATTTGTGATACATTCAACATATTTTTAAAACTTTATATGAGCATGTGTGAGCACGCCATAACACATGTGTGAAGGGTGGAGAGCATTTCGTGGAAGTTCGTTGTCTCTATCCACCTCATGGGTCTAAGGAATCAATTCAGGTCAGTAGGCTGATCCAAATTTTTATGAGTTTTACTTTAAATTCTACTATAATAAAACATCCTTTAAAATATTCTCAATATAAAATGCTTCAAAGCATGAGACTTTATTTTTCAAATATACAAATATTCGTAAAAACAACTATGATGATCAAATAAAATTAAGTATGAGTTTTATTTAAAAGAGAGGGGGTACACTTAAAATTGGTCTGGATCTCATCAATTAGGATAGCTGGCTGGTGAGCACCAGGGATAGGAGGCCTGCCTCTGCCTCCTCAGTGCTGAGAGTAAAAATGTGTTACACATGTATGCGTGGGCATGTATGCACACACGCCTGCAACTGCTTGTAGTGAGCAAAAGAGTGTTGAATCTCTAGAATTACAGACAATTCACTGGACACTAGTGCTGAGAACCAAACTCAAGTTCCCTGAAAGAACAAATGTTCTCAAACACTGAGCCATCTCTCCAGCCCTTGCACCCTATGTTTTTACACTGGTTCTGGGAATAAAACTCAGGTCCTCATGTATACAACACTTAAAGTGAGCCATCTGCCCAGCTCTAAATAAATTACTGTAGATATCCTTTTCTAAAATATTTGATCATAAACCTTTTGATTCTTTAAGCTCATGCTAAAAAAACTGTTCTACTATTTTGGAGCAAAAGCCTTCAGATCGTGCTTAGTTTTTCTTTCCATTATATCACACATGCACTAGCAATTCCTGCTAGCTCTACCTTCAAATATAACCAATTCTGACCACTTACCTCCTCCATGTCTGTGCTTCATCTGTACTTACATCACAGTTCTCTGCAATGTTCTTGCTTGTACTCTTAGAGTGTTATACTCTGTTCTCTGAGATGATTATCATTTAATGATATAAATACTATATAGCTTTCATTAAACAAAAAGTCCTTCTACCAATGTCCAAAGGGTCCTAATGATCTAACCTTTAGGATACCTCTATGACCTCATCGTTCTATTAAAAAGTATCTTCCATTCCACTTCAAACACACTGAACCTCCAATCAGTCTTATAAGAATGTCAGTCATAATCTAAGACTTAGTATCCACCCTTTCTTTCTATAATATTCTCTCCTTGGAAATTCATATAATATGTTCCTTCATATAATATGTAAGTACAACTCAAATGCTATGTCATGAGAGATTTACTACACAACCTCTCACTTCTTTAATCACCATAGTCTTAATAGCGTTTACTATTTACTGATATATTTATATGTATTTTACTGCTATCCCCTCTTAAATATACCAATGACAGAAATTTCTCTTTTATGAGTAATAGTCATAGAACCTAGCATAGTACTTATAACAGTTAACAAACATTTTTAAGTCAGTCAAAATCAAAACCATGTGATTACAGTAACAATAAGCGCCAACATTAAGCCTATGACATACCATCATACTCTTTTTGAATAAATTTTTCCAAGCCAATTAAAATTTGCTCCCTGTTGTGTTGTTCAGAGCAAGGTGGTGATAATTCATCTATATGAAAAAGAGAAAGAAAAGTGAGGGAATTAGAATATGAAAATTTCTTCAGGCTTTTAACCTAAAAATTTTGACTCAATATTATCACTACTTACTTACTTTTATGAATTTAATACCACAAATGGTATTAGAGAAAGGGCAGGGGGCAGAAAAAGATTTAAAATATATGTATATTATACATGATAATTTTCCCTACAATCTACAAATACATTTACCTTTTGAAACCAATACTGTTTTCTTCAGACATGCATGCATGTGAACCATGTGCCTGCCTGGTGCCTGCAAAGAGAGCACTGAATACCACAGAACTGGAGTCACAGGTGGTTATGAGCCAACATGTGGGTTCACAGAACTAAACCTGGATGCTCTGCACAAGATGCAAGTGATCTCAACTGCTGAGCCAACCCCATAACAGATTTGAGACAAGGTGTTGCCATGTAGTCTAGGCTGGCCTCAAATTTGTAATACTACCTCAGCTTCCCTAATGCTAGGATTACAAGGGTATGCCACCATATCCAGCCATATTTAGTTAGAATTATGTTAATTTAGGTAAATATATTCTATATCCAGCGAAGAAAATACTGTCCAAAAGCACACAAGAAATGTTCTCTAGCTAGACCTCCCAACACAGTACCCATACACTAGTTTCATGTACACTAGCTTGAGATAAGCCAGTGATATTTTCTAACTTTACATAGCTTTAACTAACCTAATTCAATAAGCACAAAGAACTAGTAACTACAATATTAGATAACTCAAATATTCAGTCTCAGTTTTAACTCTTGCAATATCCCTTGCACTGTTGTGGGAATTCACTCAGCCAATAAAGTTTCTTAAAGTAGTACATATAGACTCCATTATACTTTCCTTTGCATTTAACACAGTACCCAGAATATGATTAGCACTTATTAAATAACTATGCTTGATCTTATCTATTAATAAAAAACCTCTGCCCAATCAAAACTGAAAATTGTTTTTAAACTAGAAAATAGATATTCAATATCTAAAAACCCACTTCCAGTAGTTTTAGTACCAACCACTTACCAAAACATCTTTTACATACTAAATCAAGTATTTCTCGAAATCGATTTGTCATTGGTGGTAGAGGTTTTAGATCAATTTTCCTGAAATCCTCTGGGCAATCGTTTTTTGAATGGCCGTCCTTTTTGCAGATGCTGCATACTATTGTTGGCGGCTAAATAATGATTAAAAAACAATCCAATAAACTCATTTCACCACTTAGAAAGCATACTCAAAAATACAGCAGCAACAAACACTATGTAGTTAACTCAGTTCTGATAACCTATTAATTTGGGAGAGTTTTGTAAAAACGCTGTTATGAAATACAAGTAATATAAAAAGCTGTTTTAACTGCTTTCCTTTCCCACCAACATAACATAATAAACAATTTACCTGGAAATATAAGATAGAGAAATTAACAGGCAATATAAAAGGTCTGCATTAATTCAAACAGCCTGATCAACTCCCAGAGGAAAAACATATACCTTGTATTTATTTGTCTGGGTTTCCCACCCCCCAATATTAATCCTTATTTTATGTGCATTGGTATCTGTGCACCACTTGCACATCCAGTGCTCCGAGGGCAGAAGCAAGCATCAGATCCCCAGGAACTGGAATTACACCTGGTTGTGAGCCCTCATGTAAGTGCTGGGAATAGAACCAAGGTCTTTTGAAAAAGCAGTCAGTGCACTGCTGGGCCATCTCTCCAGCCCCCATCTATCTGCCATCTATCTGGATTATAAGACAGGTTCTTAGCAGCCCAAGGTGCTCTTAAACTGGTAATGTAGACAAAAATAACCTAGAATTTCGGATTCGCCGTCTGTTTCCTGAGGGCTGAGATTTCAGGTATGAACTACCACACGGAGTTTATACAATTCTGGAAATCAAACTTAGGGCCTCATGCACATAAGTACACTACCAACTGAGCTGAGCTACATTCCACAGTTCCTACCTTGTGTGTTTAATTTACCGAGACCTAAAAAAGTTATTCAGAAAGATATTTTAAATTGCATCTTTCATTTTACTCCAAATATTTTCTGTCTTAAGAATCAATCAAGGAGCTGGGCGGTGGTGGCGCACGCCTTTAATTAATCCCAGCACTCAGGAGGCAGAAGCAGAATTCGAGGCCAGCCTGTCTACAAGAGCTAGTTCCAGGACAGGCACCAAAGCTACAGAGAAACCTTGTCTTGGAAAAAGAAAAAAAAAAAGCACACATGACTAAGGAAGATTGCTATACCTCACTGTTATTATGTGTGCCTAAAGAGTTCCTCCAATGCTAGCCTGGACATGTACATAGCCAAAAACTCTTGATTCAAATTATATAATAAAGGGGACCGCAGAGGAGAGACAACGTTTAAGCTCTTACAGAAAACTGGATTTGATTCCCAGAAGCTACAAGACAGCTCACAACCACCTATAACTCCAGTTTGAGTGGGACAGACAACCTCTATTGCCTCCTTAGGCACCAAGCACATATGTACTGCACATACACACATGTAGGCAAATACTCATACACGTAAATTTAAAAAACTAAACAACAGATTATATACAGAAACTTCTAGAGGAACAATAACTTCATAAAATACTTAAATTTATGTGAATATTCAATTAAGAGTACTACTTTTATTTTCTGTTTTTTGAGACAAAGTCTTACTATATACCTCTGGATGTCCTAGGACTCACTATAGAGACCATGCTGGCCTCCAACTCAGAGATCCACTCAGAGCTGCCTCCCAAGTGCTGGGATTAAAGACATACCACTATGCCCGGCTATCAGTTTTTCAAAGCATTCTGTTCTGCTGTTTTCTAAAATGATATATTTAGAGTAGAAATTCTTTCCTACTGTAAAACATAGTATTAATTTATAGGACAGGCTGTACTCAAAACTGGCTGTGTAGTCCAAGTGGGTCTCAAACTGACAACCTCCCTGTTTCGCTCTTCCGAGGCCTAGAATTACAGACACACCTAGCCAGCTACAACGAATATTTTTTAAGTTACATTTTATTAGCAAAGTAAAAGATATGGTACTTACCTTAGTATAAATTTGGGGGAGGGAGGAGTAAGTTATAAGGAATGTAAATTGTACCTAAGAGATTTTTCTAACAATTTGCCATTTAGTTAAGTTTTTTCAACAGTCTATATAAGTAAATACTATAACCTGGATAATATATAATAGATGTATCCTTATACAAAATAAAGAAATTCTGCCTGGGTGGAGAAGAAAAAAAGAAGGAAGTGTGAGACAAAAGGTACAAAATTTCATTTATGCAAAATAAACAGGTTCTGGAAAGCCACTGTTGTCTGGGCCTGTGTTTAATACCGTATTATGGCCTTAGAATTTTGCAAGGAGATTAAAGTTACCATAAAAGGAAAAAAGGGTAAAGAAAGGACTTTTTGAGATGACGAATATATTTGTGGCATTATCAGTGGTCATGATTTCAGAGGTGTTGACTTATCACACATCAAGTTGTATGCATGTGCGTGTGTGTGTGTGTGTGTGTGTGCGCGCATGTGTGCATGTGTAGTCTCTACAGTCTTTAAAAATATCAATCTGAGTTGAAGAGATCAGGTCAAAGCAATGGCTGCTCCTTGCAGAGGATCCTGGATTCAATTCCCAGCACCGAGATGGCAGCTCACAACCATCTTTGTTAACTACAGTTCCCAGGAATCTAATATCCTTTTCTGGCCTCAGCAAGTGGTGCACAGACAAACACGTAGACAAAATATTAAAACAGATTAAATAAAAACAGTTTTTAAAAATCCAATTTCATCTTAATGTTTTTTTAAATTTTTATTTTATATTATGTGCACATGTATGCATCTGAATATGTGTGGATGTGTACGTGTTTGCAGTGCCCAGAGGTCAGAAGAGGAGGACATCCCCTAGAATTGGAGAGATGATGTAGGCCAACAAGTGGAACCTCTTAGCCACCTAGTCAACTCCCCAGTACCAAAAAAAAGAAATAATGTACAGTAAATAGGTTAAGAAGCTTACACTTTGTAAATAAGTAATTATTGATAAAACAGTAAGTAATTTTCCAGTTCATTTTCCCTCAATAATCTACTATGCTTACAATTAAATTTAATAATCACTTTGCCATTCTGAATGCAGATATTTTAGTAATGTACACGGTACTTGAAGAAATGCAATGTAGCTAAAACTCTTTTATTAACAAAAGTTACTGCTTCTTTTCTATTCGCTGTAGTACTTTGAACATTCTGAAGAGTTTAAGTTCAGATCCTTCCACTTTAAAAGGACAGCACTCCTGCAATTCACAAAAAATATTAAAAAGTCCGGAAATGTTCAGTGTCAGAACAGAACCTACATTCTCCATGTTTTTGACTCTTGTTCTTAGTTTCAACTACAACTTAGCAACATAGTTAGTTATATGTTCACACCAAAAATAAAAATGAAAAATTATTTAAATTAAAACTTTGTCTTCTTTTTAAAGAGAAACATAATTATATATATGTATATATAAATAAGCAGATTTTTAAAATATACACTGCTTTGCTAATCTGATTTTCATAATACCAGATAATTTCATGTATGAAAAGGAGAAGAAAACCAATTACTAGTAGGATTATTGATTACATTTTATATGCTCTTTTTAACTCAAACAATAGGAAAGAATATAAGTAAAAGAATCACATTAAAATCATTCCAAAACAAGTCACGACCATAGAAGCTATTTTATGTTACTATTAATAAATCTAAAAACTATCAATAGTCATACAGTAACCACGATGTTTTACAAATTGTTTATCGTATCCTACCTTGCCAGAGGTTAAAATAAACTTATCAAACACATAATATAGTTCCTGGGAAGGGAGGTTATCATCATCAATAAAGTCAGAAGGAGCTTCTGTAGCTTTGCAGTTGCAAGAGGTAGCAGATAAGTTGTTGCACACAATCTGATGTGAACTCTCCATCTCTAAATTCGATCTGCAGTCTATTCCAGCAGATTCAGCTCCATCAGGGGACCCAGTGCAATTACACTGGCTGAGTTCCTTTTTTAAAGAAGTTTCTGATGGTGTTAAATCACCTTGTTTCTCAGCTGGTTTTTGCTCTAATTCACTGCCTTCCCTGGCAGTAGAAAGAGATGAAGAATCTTGTCGATGGTCAGCCAAACCTAGTTCATTTACCAACATACTGTCATTGTCAACAATACATCTCTGTGATGTAAGCTCCATTTCATTATATTTAGCAGATTGATCTCTCTCTGGGTTTACTTTTTCTGTGCTTTCCCCAGGAAGAATGCAACAGTTGGTTGCCATACCATCAGACTTCCCTGGTTTCTTATTGCTTATTTTCCCCTTCTCTTTTTTCTTGAAATCTGCTGTAGATTTATTTCCACCCTTCCTTTGAGGACAGGCAAAATATCGATAAGCTGCCCTGAATCTCTCCACAACATATTCATAAACAAGCTGGCTGTTCAAGCTCCGTGCAACATTCCTCTTGATTGAAAATGGATCTAATAAAAAGAAAATGATCAATGGCTAAGTTTCTACTAACAAATTATACTTCCATGCTTACACAAACATATCTTAACTGCTGCAATATCAACAGAGAATATGTTCCCAAAGTTTTCTAACCCAGGATCCAAACAAATTCTTAAAAACAGAGCAGAAGAAAGACAAATGTAGTATCTTTGGTTTCTTCCATAAGCTCAGAAGCTAAAAGAGAAAATTAATTTATAAGAGAATCACTACAGTCAATTCAAAAATCAGTTTCAGTCAAGATATTACTAGAAGCTGTGCCACTCTGCTTCCCCAAAACTGTCACTAAATGAAACCTTTCAAATTCCAGTACTCATATTAACAATTTCATTTCTTGTCATATGAACCAGGATCTCACTCTTATAATCCAAGCTGAAACAAAACTCATTATGGCAATTCTCCTGCCTAAGCCTCCCAAGTGCTACGACTAAAGGAATGAACAATTACATCTGGCTTTTTGTCATAGCATAATTATGTGCTTGGGATTTCATGTGGAACCAATCATCGTTTTCTTTAGCGTACCCAAGGGATAAAGTTAGAAACACAGTGTTAGAAGGTGAGGACCACAGCACTAAACAGCTCGCACATACACAGCGTATCATCTCACCTTCAATGGCTATTCGTCTTTTAGGCCAGTTTTTGTTTTCTCTTGTTAGAATATCTTGTATCCGAACACATATGACATATTCCTCCAAAGCAAAATCCAGTGTGTAAAATTTTAGCAACTCCAGCCACAACTGTCCCAAGGGTACCTGATTTGGTGCTTCCAATGTTAAAGGAGACTAGAAGAGAAAATACTTTTCATTAAAGTTTCTCAAAACTATAAAATCAGTAAGTTGTTAATTAGAAAAAAATTTAAGTGATTATGTTTTCAAACAGGCATAACAAAGCATTATCAAGAGCAAAAAAAAAAAAAAAAGTCAGTTTGAATTACAGAAATCCAAGGAATTCTGTGTTTTTTCATTAAGCCAGTGACTATCAAGTTTGACTGCACAAAACCATCACCAGGTGAGCATGAAATTCCATATCACTTCTAGGAATCTGATTTAACTGATCTGGGATATCTGGACTGATATCCAGAGACTAGGGTTTCTGTATGTGTGAGCATGTGGGGTGAGAATGCTGTGGATGGAACCCAGGGGCTTGCACAATGTTAAGCAAATGCTCTGCCGCTGAGGTCCATCTCCAGTCCTTTTAGTTTTTTTGTTGTTTTGCTTTTTAATCTTTCTTGTATTTGTTTTATTGACTAGATGTGTGAGCTTGAGACAGAGTTTCAATGTAATGCAAGCAAGATTGTAGCTCAAGATACAACCTCCCAAGTACTAGAATTACAAGCACCACACCTATATTTTTTTGAAGCTCTTTGTGAACCTCATGCACAGTCAAGGTTGTAAACTACTGGATAGCTATTACAATTTCATATTGTAAATTACTTTCAAATATTAAAAAAATGTCATTCAGCAAACATTTCTTTAGAACCTACTATGTTCCTGGATTTGTGCGAAGGCTATCGTAACAAAGAAAACTCACATTTACACATACCTTCACAGAATGCCTCCGATCCTTAAAAACACTTCTAAAGCTTAAACCTACATGAACAATTCTACAGCGCAAGAATCTGACTGAAGACCACCTGGCTACTGTGTCTGTGCTAAGAATCTCTCTCTACACAATACTGCTACCCAAAGAAGGAGAGGTCATATACAGACTATTAGGACAGAGAAATGATCTTAAGAATTGCAGTAAAAATTAAATGTTAAGGTGGGATTTGGGATAATCTTTTAAAAGAAGTCAAGGTTCTTGCCTTCATGGAGCTTATAAGAAGAGAACATGCTTGATAGGTAGACTAAATAAGTTAGAAGCAGCTAAGTACTATGGGGGGTGGGGATGAGCTGACCATAAAAAAAGGGATGGAAATAAAGGAACAGGAAAAAATTAAGTGCTAAACTGAGTATCAGGATCAGTTTTGTTCAGAAATCCTGACCTGATGAAAAGAGAAATGTGTTGTAAGAATAGGAAGCAGACAAACGCACATAACACCAAAGAGTGACTAGCTTTAAAAAGAAAACCATGTGAATTTCACATGGAAGGAGAGAAAGTGGAGGAAGAGGGGAGAAAACAAAAGAGAAGACTGAAAGCTAGTGTAGTAGAAGGAAATGGAAGAAGCAAAGAGTGATGCAATGATGACTTGAAATGAGAAACAACTGATTACATTTTTGTGCAAGGACAGACAAGGGCAATAGCTGACTTAACCTTTTTACGGCCACCCAGATTACGATGATGCTGAGTATAAATAAAGGTGGAGTACATGCAGGAATTAGATATCTGTTAAAAGACATGCAAAAATCCAGGCCAAGCCGGGCAGTGGTGGCGCACACCTTTAATCCCAGCACTCGGGAGGCAGAGGCAGGTGGATCTCTGGGAGTTCGAGGCCAGCCTGGTCTACAAGAGCTAGTTCCAGGACAGGAACCAAAAGCTGCGGAGAAACCCTGTCTCGAAAAAAATCAAAAAAAAAAAAAAAAAATCCAGGCCAGGATGACAGTGGCTAGAACTAGGATAGTAACAGTACGCAGTAAAAGGTGATGCTATTCTAGATATATTTTGAAGTAAAAATAACAAGATTCAAGATTTTTTTAACATACCTGATATAGGATTTTCAAGAAAGAAAGGAATAAAAGCTGTTTCTGGAGTTTTAAATTGAATGCTTAAAAGGACGAAGCATTATCAACTGATGAAACATGAAAAACTTCCTTCCAAGTTTCAGAGTAACATCCAAAGTTCAGTTTAGACATACCTAGATACCTAAAAAGACACTAACTAGGCTCCTACAGATGGCACTAAAAATCAAAAGGATTGGACAGGATCACCTACCACAGGAAATAAGATATACCAGAAAAAGAGAGATTGGGCTACAGAGATGGTTCAGCAGTTAAAAGCACTGGTTGCTCTTCCAGAGGACCCAGGTTCAATTCCCAGCGTCCACATGGCAGCTCACACCTTTCTGTGACTCCAGTGCCAGCAGATTTGGTTTCTTCACACAGACATACATTCAGGCAAAACACCAACGCACGTAAGTCATAATAAATAAATAAATCTTTAAAGAAAAAAGAAAAAGAGAGATCATAAAGCAAGCTCATAGCACTTCAACGTTACTAACTGGAGGGAAAAACATGAATTAGCAAAGAAAAACCTGAGATGGACTAAACAGCCACAGGTGTGATGTGCTGAAATTATCAACTGGAAAATGTTGCTATTACAAAGATATAATTTTAAGTGACCATAAAATTTAACAAAATAGAAGCTAATAATACAGGTTTTGGCAGATTGCTAATGTGAGTTAAAGAGACACAGAAAAATGGAAATCATGAATAGAAACAATTCTATTTAGTTTACTACAAAGGGAAACCAAGCAATAGATGGGAGGGAAGGTACTTAACATTTTTCTTTAAAATGAGAGAAATAGAAGAATGCTTGATTAAAGAATGAAAAGTTGACAATTTAGGAAGGAAAGAAAACTGCTAAAGTAATATATTCTGAAATAATTCAGAAGGCAATGGAGAAGATGCCTTTAGATTATGGCATGGGAAGTTCCTTTAGAAACAGACGTAGCAAGGAAGAATATGAGTAGAAATGACAGAGATGATGGTTGAGTGTGTAGTCCTCTTTTGATTGCTTCAGTATTCTCAGAAAACTAAAAAGCAAGATCACTAATTGGGAGTACTAATGCTTTGAGAAAAAAAAGTAGAAAGTAGTTGAAGAAGAAAGACAACTCTCTAAAATAATGAAGTAAATCCAGAGAACTACAACAATTCAGTGTGAAGTAGAACAATCATTTCAAACAACAATGCATATATTCTTGAAATACTACAAGTGTATGAAGAACACAATCCATGTATATTTGCCTATCGTTGTCTAGCACTAAAGAAAATGCCTGGAACACAGGAGGTCTTTAATAAATGCATGCTGAATTGATTTGCTCTAACTGAGCAAAAGACTTTTTATTTCTCTACCCAATCTGGCCACATAATTTACATTACGCTTAAATTTTAATGAAAACTTAACCCATTAAGGGAATTTGGCTGGTTTAAATGAAAAAGGAAACAGAATTACCTTGATACAACTCAAACAATACATACGTTTATTAGAAAATCTCAGACCAAAAACTAAACCAGATCAACCCCTCACTGTATAGATGAGGAAAATGAGGCCAAGAGGTCAATCTACTGCTAGTCAAATAGTTTCACTTGAAGTCATTCATAAGTTCTACAGAGAGAAAAGTTAAAATAAAAAACAAAAAGCTTACTTTGCCATGTTTTTCCTTCATGGCATTACTTTGGTTGTCTGTTTCTGTCTTCTTGGTATCATCTTTTGGTTGGTCTGCCTTAGCTTTGTTTTCATCAGCAATTAAGTTTTTCTCAGTTGCACTACTTGAATTATACTCCCATTTCACAAACTTCTCTTCTACTATGCCTTTCAGCTGAAAGTCATCCATTCTTTTTGGGTCAAAGCCTTCAATCTATATAAAAAGGCATTCCAAATTGGTAGTAGAAAAATTATTTTTAAAAAAAGAAAGAGAAAGAGGGAAAAAAAGATAGAAAAACCAGAATTTCACCTTAAAATGTTTGAGCACAACACTCAGCAAGAACTATATATACATTTGATATATATATATATATATATATATACATGCACATATACATCACAAACTCAAGCTTACCCAACTTCCAAGTAAGCAAGGAAGAAGAGGGGGCTTTCTTTGTTGAAGAAAAAACATCACCATTAAAGCAAAGCAGTAAGAAGGGATTCCACCATCAGTTTGGGAGTCAATATAGCACAACTGCAAAACAGAAAAGAACAAAGTCCTAGCATTTAGCTTTCTTCAATTTTCATAGTACAAGTAGCTCGTTTTTCACTGTTAAAAAAAAGGTCAAAAAACAATGAAACTTAAGAAATAATCTGAAATATCACCATCCAGAATGTATTACCTCATGTTCCTAGTTTCCTGTTCATATAGCCCACTCTGATGCAGAACTTCACTGTGTAGCCTATACTTAACATTGCAAACATCTTGCCACCCCACCCCACCCCAAATTAGTGCAATTACAGGTGTATACTACCACATCAGGCAAGAAAAACCTTTTTAGAATTCAATGATCTCAGCCAGGTGGTGGTGGCACATGCCTTTAATCCCAGCACTCAGGAGGCAGAGTAGGCGGATCTCTGTGAGTTCGAGGCCAGCCTGGTTTACAAGAGCTAGTTCCAGGACACGCTCCAAAGCTACAGAGAAATCGTGTCTTGAAAAACCAAAAAAGGAAAAAAAAAAAAAAGAATTTCATGATCTCTTTTTAGATGTCAAACAATGCTTAGAAAATAAAAATAAGGCCAGGCAAATTGGCACACACCTTTTTTTTTAATTATTTATTTATTATGTATACAATATTCTTTCTGTGTGTATGCCTTCAGGCCAGAAGAGGGCACCAGACCTCATTTCAGATGGTTGTGAGCCACCATGTGGTTGCTGGGAATTGAACTCAGGACCTTTGGAAGAGCAGGCAATGCTCTTAACCGCTGAGCCATCTCTCCAGCCCCTGGCACACACCTTTAATCCCAGTACTTGAGAGGTAAACAGAGGTGGATCTCTGCTAGTGTGAGGCCAGCCTGGTCTACATAGTCAGTTCTAAGATAGGGAAAATAATAGAGACCCCGTCTCAAAGAAATCAAAATTAAATA